>NC_139599.1:1510968-1600968 GCF_946808225.1 Silurus aristotelis
CAGCAATTGTGGAATAAAAAAACAGATATTAAATCCAGATAAATATATTTGAGCTTGTACAGTTTGCTACAGATGCAGTTTGAGAGCTCTGACTAGCTGACCATCCAATTAAAGGACGTGAAAATGCTGTGGTGATTGGACGCCTGCCAGACGGCCCCAGTAAGATCAGCTCACAATCTGATTAGTTAAAGTTTCATTCTTATGTTTTTAACCTGACCAGTCGTCCACAGTGCTAATTTCTGAAGGCCTCGAGGCAGATAGATACCTTTGACTCCGACAACACGTGACGTGACTGCTGAAATCTGGATTGGATGAAAACATGTACAGACACTTCTTGCACCTCAGAGAATGAAATAAAGAGTGTAGACTATTAGGAATAATTTTATACATATTCATGGGGAAAAATATATTAAAATGTAAATGAGTAATTCTGATCCGCTTCCACTGATGTTGACCCATTACCAGAACATTCGAAATCTTAGATATCTCACTCTGAACCTCAGAGGATCTTTTCAACTGGCCATAAATTCACCTGAAAAATAAGTTGTTATGTTTTGATTTCGAACGGTGTTAAGTGTGTGCTAGATTTCAATGTTAAGTGTGTGTTAGCTTCATTTTGACCAGAATTTATTCATCATTAACCCCTCAGATTAAAAGGATCTGCTTCTACAGCTCTTGATATGCAGGCCATCTGACAACTTTGCAGAACACTGTTTCCATCTTGTAACCAGCAAAATTGTAAGAAAGAAAACACAGTGTTGTGCAGTGGAAATAACTCCTCATTTGATTGGTCTGCTTGGTATGGAGATCCTAGTGCTCAGGTAAGCCTCTGAAAATCCAACAAACTTCACACAGAATCTTTTGAAGATGAACAGCACCGTGACATGGCCATAGTGTTTTGAGATGTGGGAATTGTTTACTCTGTGAGCTGGCTCTGGGGATGTTTGGGGATCTGTTTCGAAGCAAATTTATTTATTATTGAAGGATTGCTGAAGTGGAACACTCGGATTAGGAGGATTTGCTTCTGCAGCTCTTGACTTGGAGGCTTCCAATAATGCTACAGCACTGTTTTTTTCCTGTACAACACTAGAAATATATATAGTACAAAGCCAGAGAGGCATAGTGGTTGTATTGAGCATTGGGAATGCTTTATTTTATTGTTCTTCTTGTTTTGGTTTGGAGACCCTAAAGCTCTGACTTTTGCTTTAAAGTCTCTGAAGGCCAACAACCTTCAGATCTAAATTTTCAGAGATGAACTGGTGAATAAAGTAGCCATCGCTGTTTGAGTTGTGGTCATATTGTTTACATTTCGGGCTTGCTTTTGGGATTGAAGCGAGCTTATTTATTATTGAAGAATTGCTCAGGATCAGGAGGATACGCTTCGACAGCTCTGGATTCAGAAGCTTTTATTAATGGTACACAGCACTGCTTCCATTGAATGTAACCAGCAATATATATAGATTATGGCCGAAACTTTGAAGACTTGCTGAAGATGAATACTTGATTGAAGTGGATTTGCATTGTTTGCAATTTATCTTGATTTGCAAAGGCTCTGGTTGTAGTACAGTATATACCACAAAGACTCAAGACCAGTGGTGGACAGTAACAAAGGAAAAGTAATTTGTTACTGTACTTAAGCAGGTACCGTCTTTTTTTAAATTTAGCTTGGGGAACATGCACCAAAAAGTTAACAATAAACAATTATTAGTAAAATAAACAAATTCAATAATGAATTGAGTCTGAGAAATATGTGTTGCCCCATTGCCCCTCATAAGCACTGCTTAGTCACTTACTGAAGTTTAGAAGATCCACAGAAAGTTCCTGAAGTTCCTTGAACCTTTATCATTGTTATTTGACAAGTCACTGCACCCTGTTCCTTTTTGGGATTTAAAGGTTGTTGGATATTGCCTTCTTTTGCAATTGAATTTGGGCCAGAATTGTTTCCTACATCAAGAAGCTTTGAGGGAAAGCCATCAACCTTTCTGGCTGAAGAATTGCTGAAGAGGGACACTTGGATTGATAGAGATTTTTCTGCATGGATCCAAATATGATATATACAATTGTTTTGATAGAATGTCAGAAGAAAGAAACAAATGTTCCCCATTGAACAGATAAAGCACCTTGTTTGATTGATCTTTCTTTTCAAGCCCCCAAAGAGCCATCGACCTTCAAATGGCATGACATGAAGTAATCGTCACTGTATGGACTGCAGAACACCAAACTTGTTTCACGAAACAAACAGTTCTAAAGCTGAATTTATGGACGTATCTCCAGGGTGAGGGATTGCTGAAGAGAAACTTCTGGATCAGAAGGATTTGCTCCAACATCTCTTGATTCAGAGATATACAATAATGACCGTGACCACTGTTTCAATGAAATGTAACTAGAAATAGAAAGAGAAGATAAAGAGGTCTCTAAACAGCTAGAATGTTGCCAAGATTCTAAAGCTAAGATCTTTTTCTTTAATCCGCAAAAGATCTATCAACCTTTGGAAAGCATCATGCCACGCCATGAAGAACACTCTGGGGTGTTTTTTTGATTTTTGTATATATTTTTGTTGTTGTTGTTGTTCGTCGCTTCGGAGATACTTGGGACAAAAATTGTCTTCAGACCAGACAGTTTTCAAGCAGCACTTATTGATTTCGCTCCAGGCTGAAGGATTGCTCAGGAGGAACACTTGGATTAGGCGGATTTGCTGCAACGATTCTTGCTTAAAAGAAAGAAAATGAAGGTGCTTTAATGACACACACACACACACACACACACACACACACACACACACACACACACACACACACACACACACACACACACTTCAATGAAACATGACTAGATAAAGGAGAAATTGCTTTGAATGGAACCTCACCATTATCTAGACAACCTACAGAGATTAGAGGGAAAAAATGCAACTTGGACTTTGAAACTTGTGTACATTTGAATTTCACCATAAAAAAAAAACTTGATCTACATTATTACTGAGGGAAAACTTATTCTTCCTTTGTTTTGCTCTGATTCGGACTACGTTCATGAAAAGTCAGCACATCCATTTCAATGTGCACAGTAGCTACACAGAGTCTAAGTATTATGACAAATGTAAGTCAAGGACAATGTACAGAACTTCACTGATAGCTTCACTTTACGGTATCTGGAGACATTTAGAGTGTAATGACTTTTCCAGGATCCGCCGAAAGAAATCCTGGAAGGATGATGAAAGGATGATCATAATTAAAAAAGCTGAAGAAACCAAAGAAAATGCCAAAGAAAATGATTGTGCAATTCCACACCTCAATCATTGAATCCATACTGACCTCCTCTATCACCACCTGGAGACCTGCGGCCTGTCATCCAGTCTGCTGAGAAGGTGATTGGTTGCAATCTTAAAACTCCTAGAGGACATGTATGTCTCTAGGACCCTAAAATGGGTAGCTAGGATTGGGGCTCTCACACTGGACACACTTTTTGAGTCTCTTACCTTTTTGGCTCAAGACAGCGGTCCATCAGGACCGAAACCTCATGCCACAAAAGCGGCTTTTTCCATCTGCCTCATCAACAATACCGAGGAGCCACCATCATCTCTGACCTGCCTCCACAAACTCTAACATGAATGTAAACCTCACACTGAGCAATAAAGATTATTCACATTCTGATGAGGTTTGTTCATTCCTGCAGGCCAGAGCTTTTAAATAAAATAAAGAAAAAGATCTACACTTAATGGTGAACTCTGGATGGAGGTCAGCAGAAGCACAGTGAAGCAGTAAATCTTTCTCACAGAGTTTTTGGGGTCTTGCTTGGACCCTGAGATGGTGGGTTTGGATTGTATAGAGTGTTTTTGATGTAGGTTGTTAGGATTTTTAGCTTTGTACTGCAGGTGAGGATCATCTACTGTAGACAGCTACAGGAGAACATTGGACAGTGTGAAAGAATTGAGGAAGGGTACAAGCTCCAGGGTTATTGGTTCAAGCCTGCGCTGGGGGATCTGCCTGTGTTTGGTAATGCATATCAAGGTGGGTTTCTTCTGGGTAGATAGGACATTGGTGAAATGAACTGGTGTAAACAAACATAATAACTCCCAGTAAGGAAGTGCAAGAAGTTGCGGTTTAAGTGTTTTAACAATAAAAGTATATTAATGGAAATGTTGTAGATCAACATCAAACATGGCATTCAGACATGGCAAGGAGCTTACTGAAGAGCTTTCTAATGAGTGTGTATGATGCAAGCAGCAGCACTATAGTCTATGTAGAATTGTAATAATGGAGAAAAAAATAAAAAATTCGTTTCTACTTGAAATCTCAACGGCGTGACCGATTTCCCAGAAGTTCTGGGCGTTAGTTTAGAAGACAGAAATAATAAGATGCACCTTTTGGCCCACAAACAGCCCTGCCATTTTCATAATTACACAAAGGAATCGGATGGCATTGAACCCAGACGCTGAGAGCATGCTAATTTATGCTAGCTCGAACGCGTATATGGTACACAGTGCCGCTCTGGTGCATTGGGAACACAGCGATCATAAACCACACATGACTGTTTGTGTTAAATGCAAAAAGAAAAACAACATCAAAGTAAAGCAAAAAAAAAAAGTATAGGAAATGATTTGAAAAAAACCTTACACAGTAAGACTTCTTTATTAATTAATTTTTTTTAATACAAAACACTTCCCCCAGAGATCGAATCGCTCGTGTTCTTGTGGGACACCAAAGTTCATGTGCCTTTACTTTCCAAAGTCCCTAAAATAGAATTTCATTAGGAGGGCACCAGGTGACAGGGCGTAATAAGAATCGTGGCAGTCCCATGATGACATGATTTCGTCTTACATTCCTCTAACTGCAATTTATTCTCCCCAGCCACCAAAAAAAATTCTCAAATCTTTCACCCGGACATCTGTTTGAGGAGAAGCTGCCGGGCATGAATGTGATGGTCCTTAGCAGGAGAAGAAGACATCACTAGGGTGTCATTGGGAAAAGAATCTGGAACGTGAGACTCTCTGCAATTATCAGGGTTTCAGTGAGTAGAAGAACAGGACAGGACTCATCGCATTCGAGGAAAAAGAGCTTTATTTATTTTTTTATACAGGATTTTGTAATGGACTTGTTAATTGCAAAAAAAGAAGACTTGTTGATCTGGTGACATTTAGACGAAATGCTTTACTTGGATCATTTTCACCTGACGCATTTAGACAGGCTGTTGAAAGCTCCGAATGACTAATGTGTGGCAAACGAAGTGCGGACAAATAACAGAAAATAGGATTATGTCTTACATTTATGTTTTTTTTCTTTATGAAACAAATAAACCCCCAGATGAAATAGTGGAAGTTTATACATTTTTTATTTATTTTTTTTTTTATATATATATTATTTCCTGGATAAAAAAAAATCCTAATCGCCTACATATCTGTCAATTTCCTTTTTTTTTTTTTTTTCTCATTTCCAACCACTGCTTTTTTTTTATTAATTAATGAATGAATGAATGAATGTATTTATTTTTGGTCTTCTATTCACACTGAACATTTCCCTTCTCATCCAGCATCATCCAGAGGCTTCAACAAATTGAACCTGTGTCACATGATGCGTTCTGCAGATGTAAGCGATAGGTTTTTCACAGAAAAGCTTTCAGAAATGTGTGATTCATAATAGTTTCGGAGTCTATTCTCCCTGAGAAGAGTCATAATAGAGTTATTTGAAAAAAATATTGCCCATTTTCACATCCAAATGTTTGGTGTTCAACATGACCTCTTTGCTTTCTTCACTTTCTTTTTTCCATGAGATTTGGGGGGGGTCTGAGAAGAAAGTCTTTATTTTTGAGAGATGTGTTACCTTTATTAGTAGTTTCCTACCTACATGTGGTTCATCTGAGTAGTTTTAGTATTTCATCAATGCTGCCAAAGAGGCTCAATATAGGTTCAACCCATCATGAGTATTATATAAATTAGGGAATTAAGTAATTTTATTAAAAGCGGGTCTGCTGTAATTCTATTTTATACATTCTTATTAGTTATTCACACTGTTAATGTTTTATTCTCATGCTAAACATAACCAATGTTTTTTTTTTTCCCTTTGTCAAATACACTCCTTCTGGGTTTAAAACACCTTATGGTTAAAAGTGTGTGGACACCTGACCGTAAAAGTGTTACATCTCATCCCACTTTTTAGTCTCCATTTGCTGTTAGAATTACCTCAGCTCTTCTGGAAAGAGGTTCCACTAGATTCCGGAGTGTGCTAATGAAGATTTCAGCTCATTCGTACACTAAAGTCAGGTACTAATGTAGGTGAGGTGATGTTCTATAGGATTGGAGCTCTATAGCGGGAGATCTTCCACTGCAACCCATCATATCTTCATAAAGCTGACTTTGTGCACAGGAGCATTGTGGTGCTGGAACAGGTTTTGGGTCTCCTAGTTTATTAGGTTATATTATTATATAGTCATTTCATGCTCCCACATTCAAAGACGTCCTCTACAATCAGGTGCCTCCGAGTGTGTGAGAACATATATGGCTGGAAAAGTATATAATGTGTATATATACATGAGTATATATATTCGTATATGCGTTCGTCTGCATGCTTGTGAGAATATATATATATATAATGTATACAAATTCCATATAGAGAATATAGTACATAAAAAAATACTGTACATTGTGTACATTCTCTTTGGTTTTAGCATAAAAATATTGCATTTTTAACATCATGTCTATTTAGATTCCTTGAACTGCAACACTATCAAAAGGAAGGTAAAGTACAAACAAATAAATGTGTATTTTTTTTGCAGTAAATCGGAGACAGCGCGATTAGAACTTTAGCTTTGAAAGATGATTTTGTCTAATGGCCAAATGCTCTTAATTTTAAATGGAGGTGCTTCTGGGCTGCTCTGGCAGAGATAAGCTCTGGGGAAATACTGAAAGAAAGAGCATTAAACTTTGATAAATGTCAAGATTTTTTTGGCTCGTTTTCTTTTTTTTTCTCGAAGACTTTAACGGTCCTCCTCAGAGACGAGAGGAATCAGTCTGGACCGAGCCGACGGTCAGGCGTTAATTAAGTAGGCGGTAAAAAAGATACAGTGTCAGGATCCCTACCTTATGCTCAAATGCTAAGGGGAGGTTTGAATTGTCTAATTAGGCTGCTGACTAAAAAGTTTGGTTGGCAGAGCGCTTCTAACTTTCCCCAGGAACTATTGGGCAAGTCAGGCTGTTTGAAGAAAAAAGAGATAAATCCATTTGCACTTCACCTTCTTTTCTTTGGTTTCTTTAAAAGCAGAAATAAAAATCCTTTAAAGGTTCTTAAAAGGGGAAAGGAGGCTTTTGTCACCGGTGGTGGGACCCACCTAAATGTTGTTAAAACCTTTTTAAAGTTCTCCGGAGTCATACGGTTTTAAAGTGGAGACTCTGTACAACTCCTACCTCCATGTACATGAGCATCTCCTCTCCGTTCGTTCGTCTGCATGCTTGTGTACATCGCATGACTCGTTTCTGTTTATGCGTCTCTCTCTTTCTTTCTTCCATCTTTACTCATCACTTTTTGCTTGGTTGCAGGTCACAGAAACGAGAACCGGCCCTCTGGGATGCAGCACCTACGATAACCTGGACTCGGTGAGCTCGGTGCTGCTGCAGAGTCCTGAGAGCAAACTACACCTGCAAGGTGAGTCTCATTCTCTGTCTCATTCTCAGTTCGTGTCGCCTGGAGCCTGGAAGAAGCAGAATTTTATCAGATTTTTGTTTTGTAGTTGCTTTGCAGTCGAGGTGGTTTAACAGACAGACAGACAGACAGACAGACAGACAGACAGACAGACAGACAGACAGACAGACAGACAGACAGATAGATAGATAGATAGATAGATAGATAGATAGATAGATAGATAGATAGATAGATAGATAGATAGATAGATAGATAGATAGATAGATAGAACTTTACCCCTGATTGAACTTTGCTGGTGAGGTGCACAGAATTTTATATTTGCTGCATTCATTATGCATTCATCCTCCATCTAAATCCATGACTCATAAAATCCTAAACCTTCTCTGTACTCAAATTTGCTTTCATTTTTTTGGTGCAAAAACATTCCTGTAATATCCTGCAATCGTTTTTACATAAATACACTATATGGGTTTGTCAGTACAAACCCATATAGTGTATTTATGTAAAAACGATTGCAGGAAGACATGTTCCACTCAATTTTGTGGAGATTTGTGGATCTCCATTCAGCTACAAGGATGTAAGTAAAATCAGGTACTGATGATGGTGAGCTGAGGAGTCCTGGGGTGTAGTCAATGTCCACATTCAATAGGGTTGAAGTCAGAAGAGGTCAGAGCTCTGTGTTTAATGAAGGGAAATTGTAATAATAATTATTATAATAAATGTTGGAGCCCAGAACCTCTTTAATAACCATGTTAATGGTGATGTGAGTGCAAGTGGTAGTTTCACAGTGGTTAAGGTTTTGGGTTACCAATTGGCAGGTAGAGGGTTCAAGCCCCAGTATTAACCCTCTGTGTCTTCATCATGGCTGGACCTCAATTCCACTTTGCTGTCATATACATGACAATAATAAAATAAAAATTAAATTGACCAAAAAAAAGCCTACTTTTGGTAAAGGAGTGGTTAAGCTGTTAAATTTTGGATCAGAAGGTCATGAGTTCAAATCCCACTACCAGTAAGCTGCCATTTCTGGACACTTGATCGAAGCCCTTAACCCTTGAATAAAATAAATAATTGTAAGTCACTCTGAATAAGAGTGTAAATGTAAGTAAACAAAATTTCTTTCTTAAAAAAAAAATAAAAGAATAAAATAAATAAAATATATTTAAGTAAAATAATGTAAGAAACAAATATTTAAATAAAATACTAATACATCATTAATATGGCAGTCAACCTCCTTCAATTATTCTCTGAAATAAATAAATAATAATAATAATAATAATAATAATAATAATAATAATAATAATAATAATAATAATAATAATAAAAATAATAAGTTTTGGCTTTTGAGCTTCTCGAACAGCCGTCATTTCTCCTTCAATAAATTCAACATTAAATAAATCATTTCAGTAAAACAGCACAAAGACGCAACACGGAAGGGAAAAAAGCACCTCATCAGGCGAAAGCGCTGTAATTGTGTTCTTGCTCCATTTATCATCCACTTGTACATCTGCTGTCTGTCAGAGAGAGAAAAAAAGACTAAAGAGATGAAAGACAGTCACAACTGCGGTTTTCGTTGCCGGCTCATATTGCTTTCAGCTCGATGTGTGCAGATTTCATCGCATGACTTTTCCTTACAGAACGCCTGTGAAAGAGAAATGTTTTGCTTCCCATTCAGCTCCCGAGCCCAGACACATGAATTCATCCTGAAGAGATTGCTATGTCTGTACGGATTTGGATAATGACGTTGTCTGTCAAACACACGTTCGACTTTTCTTTCGGCTCACACCTCAGGCATTTAAGATTATATCTGTGCGCATCTGCCGGATCGGCGTCAACATGCTTCGGTATAAAATTGCTGTCTAGCGGCCGTGATAAAGCACAGCCATCTGTGGATTGTGTTGTTCAGCTAGCTACGAATAATTATAGGTAGGAACTTAGCATTCAGCTTCACCTGCTGCACAAGGGCCAGGTTTGTTTGTAGGAAAAAAAAAAAAAGCAGATGTTCTCAATCCGGCGGCTTTTTTTTTTTCCTGCTGAAGTGCTTAAAAACACATTTTGTGATTATTTGTATTCATTAGACGCATCTGTATGAGGTAATGAGGAAGAAAGTCTGACATAATACTCAGACTATATTTAACTATTGGAGCATCTGACTTTTCCATCCATATGAGGTTCCCCTCCAAAATGTGAGTACAATATTCGTGGGTGCGGTAGAATAAAATTTTCCCCTTGTTCCAGCAATGCTCCTGCGCACAAAGCCAGCTCTATGAAGATCTGCTTTACATTATTTGGAAGATGTGGAAGATCTCCTACTATAGAGCTTCAACCCTATTGAAGATCTTTCAGATGAATACGAACGCTGACTGCACCCCAGGCCTACTCACCTTCTCACCTACATCAGCACCCACCTTTATCAACTGGCTGAATGAATCTCCACAAAATAGTAAATAGTAGTGGAACATCTTCCCAGAAGAGAGGATCTGATTATAATTGCAAATGGAGAACAACTGTGGAACGATTTTTTTCCAAACGGTGGAAGCCTGTCTGAGAAGTCGGAATTATTTCTTCATCTTGTCATTCCGCTAAATTGTGGCTTTTTTCCTTCACATTCGTCCTCGTCGTTAAACTCTCGTACATATAAACAATTTGCATTACTTTTATGACACTCCAGATGGCCAGTCCATATAATCGGAGACGTGCTGTCATCGCTTGTTTACAACATTTTACAGGAAGCTTAATGAACGATAGCATCAAAGGCTATTCTCTCCAGCTGTTCAATCACTGGGAAAAAAAAATAAACGTTCGGAGAAGAAAAAAGAAAAAGACGTGAAGGACAGATGAAAGATGGACCGAGTTGCACTGGATTGTCCATGATGCTATCCATGAAATATTCATCAGCGCACCGCAAGGCACTCAGGGTTCCGGAGTAGCAGCAGGAGGTGGAGCAAATTCAGGGTCTCTCAACGGCTTGGAGAAGAACTCGAACTATTTCATTTGTTTATTTCCAAATATCTGCAATTTATTTCCACATTTCCACAAATACTCTCGATCACGAAATGTTCATATTCATGCATCTATCTATAGCTTCCAGTAACATCACGCTGATCAATAGGGTAACCTCAGAGCTCTATAGCAGGAGATCTTCCACTCCATCAGATCTTCATGGAGCTGGTTGTGAGCACAGGGGCATTGTCATGGTTTGGGTCTCCTAGTTCAATACATTTGTCCTCCTACACGACATTGTGATGTCATGTTAGCATAGATTTCAAGCGAGTGCATCTGACCTACATCTTTCCCTTGACATTATCTGTGGTCATGTTTTTTTTTTCTTTTTTATTATTTACTCCTAATCCAGAGCCGTGGTACAGTCTTGCTAACATCATGCTATCATCACGCTGGCTCCTAACAGACCTCTCCTCAACGCCATAAACAAACGCACTATCCTTAAGATTAAAAAAAAAAAAGTAAAAATGTGAAAGGGCCAATGGAGAATATCTCGGGGGGAAAAAAAAGTCTGACATTTCAGAAAATAGACATGACATTTTGCAACACATGCGAAGCGCGGCGTGTCTTATTTTAGCGGGACGTGACGTTATTAAGTGTTCGGAGCCGAACGGGGAGGGCTGATCCAAGCGACGGGATTTAATGGAGAAACAGAGGAGCGATCGCAGCAATCTGAGGCGAAACCAGGCTTCCGTCGCCTCCCATTAGGCACTAGACTCTTTTGTCTGTATTTAATAACAAATTACAAAAGGTCATGAAAACGATTGTTGTAGCCATTAAGAAAATTGCCTTTGAGTTTCCTTTGGGCCCTGTTTTCGCTGCACGCAGATGCGGCTTCCGAGGTGAAGATTCGGTTTGCGATTGATCGACATTTAAACCTCGTTTCCTAACTCCAATTTATTGACCATGTGCGTTCAGTGTGTATATTTGCATACATTTGCATATTCGAATACACTTTATATACAAAAGATTGTGGAGACCTGGTTCTTCTAATCCTCCGGTAGCTGAATAAACACTAATCCCCACAGCAACTAGTGGAAAGCAGAGTCGAGTCTAGAAGGGTTGAGGAGGTATCAAGGATGTTCAGCCTGCACATGTGATTGTGATGGTCACAATACTTTTGGACGTATTGCGTATTGTGGTGTAAGAGCAATAAAACACACGTTTTTATACGTCAAACTGAAAATTTCAATGAAGGATTACCAGCAAAACACAAACTTAAAACCAGTCTAGAGTGCAAACCAGAGCAGAGACAGAGCAGAACAGGGATCAGAAGTAGGGAACAGGAACCAGTATAGGCAGGGTGGCAAGCGTAATCCCAGGCACATAAAATTTACTGGTCAGGCACGCATGATCTTGAGCTGGTTGGATTCCAGCAGCGGACACAGCGGGACTTAAGGCAGATCGGCACTGGGTAGAACACTTTGGAAGTTGGGAAAAGGCCAAATAAAGTGTGGAGCGGGCCTCCTAGTGGCTGCCCCTAGCACAGAGGCTTCCCGGCCAGAGCGACGCCCTCTGCGGAGGTCTGAGACGGAGCGACGCCCTCTGCAAAAACCATGATGTCAGTGAAACCCAGGGGCCAGACGAACACCTTGAAGTGACTCTGGAGTTTAGGGCGGGGCAACCGCAACTCTTTAGCACCTCTGCTGGGTCCATCTTTATGGCCAGATTATTCTGTCAGTGATGGGTGACTGGGAGAAAAGGACCCAAATGCAGGATGCCACGGGGGAAATAGAAAGCAGACTCGGATGCACGTCCCGCGTAACCATAAAAGTGCTGCGAAAGCGAGAGAGATTGCCGGGAAACCGGGAGAGAATGCCGTGGAGAGCCCGGAAGATCCTGACAAAAATGTTAAATACATTTTCTTGGATTTAATTAGCAAACCCAGTTAGGTGGCTATTAGTTGAACATACAAGGAAATTCACACTCGGTGTTCATTCCATTTTGTAACCATCATCTGCGTGAAGTTGTGATATTAGATGTACTTTTTTATCTGCGTATACGTCCCTTTTCACAGAGCTGAGAGACTTTGCCTGGAGACAATCAGCAAACAGAGATAATGACACATATTTCCATTTTACAGATGCAATAAAATCAACCTCAGCATCGTTTGCGGCAGCGCACGGCCACCCAGATTACCTAGCGACAGATTTCCTTTCTTTCTTTCTTTCTTTTTATTTTTTTTCCGAAATCTGTGTTGCATACTTTACTGCATCATGATGTCATTGTAGGGCTGCATTTAGGTCTTTCTCGTTGTGTCTGTGGTGTTGCAGTGGCCAGAGTGTGTTGAGCAGATCTCAGTAGGGATTATAGAAACCAGAGGAAGGTTTGATTTTTACTCTGGAGTTGAGCCAAGACAGGACTTCCTTTATGCGGACGTGTCAGGATTTTCTTTAAGAAATTTTTGAAGCTGTACATAAAACACCAAAATAATCCATCTTACTTGATTGTTGTAAAAAAAAACGTTGCCAGTGACAGGAAGTGGCAGCAGTTTCGTGCATGCGCTGAACAAAATCGTGTTTCCTGTACAAGTCCGAGGTGGAGACTAAACAAACTTGTGTTCCGACTCTTGATATGTTCATGAGGTACCTCAGATTGTAACTATATTTCGCATGTAAAAAAAAAACTACAATAAAAACAAGGATTGCGTTCAGTGCACATGTGCATTGTACAGAAAGTCCTGTACTGAAAAGGTTTTTCGAGCCTTTCCACCTCGTCGCTCTACCCATCATTGTTGAATGAAATACATTCATATGAAATACAATGCGATCCTGCACTGGAGGAAAAGTTCTAATCTGCGGCTTCATTATTTTTCTAGTAAAAGTAAAACTTCTCCTTTTCCATTTCTACTCGAGTAAAAGTACTTAAAGTTCTCGCTTTTGATTGTCCGTAGGTATGAAGAGTAAAAGCAGTGATGTATGAGAACTCATAGATGTGAATAATGGATGCAGTTCAGTGTTCCATTCTTCTGCACACCAGACCTTTATAAGGGCAGAGTTTTCTATAGTTACACACACAGCGAGAGAAGCTTTACTGCAGAGCCGTGGGGTTACGTCCACACTTTAACCACGCTTTAACCACATGTCCTCATTAAACACTCTTAAAGTTTTCCTTAAGTGAGGAACACGATGTCTTCCTGCAATGTTCTGGAGTAAAAAGTTTACGCATTCTCTAAAAACGACATTCATGAACATTATATGAAAAAATACACATTTACTGTCCACTTTGTGTTTTTTCTGCTTACTGCAAATCATTCAGGGTGTTTTGACGTCCACAAGCGGTTGGACGGTTTATACTTTGAAGACGAACCCACAAACAATCCCAAGATTTGAACGCAACTATAAAAAGATCCGTGTGATGTGTTGATTAATTACAGGAGTAAAACACTTGTACAACCCTATTGTTGAGTTTTTCTCCTATACCTGCACATCCTAAAGAAGCAGAACACTCGTTGTCTTAGTGTTTGTGACCATACACCATTCTGTTGGATTTGTTCTAAAGTCCTTCTGAAGCCGAGTGACCTTCTATTGTCGAGCAACGTAAACAAAAGCGGCTTTTGTCCACAAGCGCAAGCTGCGTCTGCTTTGCCAACTTTATTCTTTCCCCATACTGTACTCCGCTCCATAACCTCCATCTCTGACCTCCGCTGACAAAGACTGAGCTGCGCGACAGGCTTCCCAGCATGGCTGCCATTCAAGATAGCGCAGAAAAGCAGCACAGTTCGGAGAGATGGCAGGCTGAAAACGCTCCACCATACAGTAGCAAGGTCAACGCGAAGGGGGAATAGAAACGAGCTTGAGAGATCATTATTAACTCTGAGGTGTCTAGGCAGACTTTTTTGATTTTGCCTTAAATGTTAGTTCAGCTAGACGTCTGGAGTTCGCCTGCACTTCTTTTGGAAGTATTTTGGTTTTATCTCGGCTCTCGAGCTGCACTATTTATTCTTGGTACGACTCATGAGAAAGGAAATAAACCTCCAAATATTAAGCAATGGACTTTCCTGATTGCTCTAGGTAGAAGATCTGTAATAATCATCTCTTCTTCCATTGCAAATTTTAGCTTCATTGATTCAGCAAATGCTTTTCCCTTTACCAAAGTGACCCACTAGCACAATCCAATCTAATCATCAACCAGAGAAGGTCAGGGTTAATAGTCCCCCACGACAGCCCAATAGCGATCCTCTGGCAGCCATCTGAAAGATCTTTAGCTCACAAGCTTAATCAGATACCGAGACCAGGATAATTTTACACCACGCTGATGGAGATGGGGCTTGCATATCTGTAAGAATTCAAAACAGAGCTACATGGCCATCGTAAAAAAATTCGCTACGTGTTGCCAGGGAGACTGGATCTGTTATTTGGATGCACTGTTTGGATTGATGGGAACAGTCAGGGAAATTGTGCGTGGGGTTTGCATACAAATTAAGTCTGTAGTTCTCCTGCTACTCTCAAGCATTCATTTGAAATTGGACCTACGGTGTTTTGGGTAAATTGGTCTTTTACAAAAAAGACAAGGAACAAAATCATAGGGATAAAAAGCACAGCCTGACAGAGCACTCTTTAAGGCAGAGGAAGTATCTTTTTAAAGTGTTTTTTTTTTTTTGAGAGATTTCAAAGGTCAAACACGTCGCAACCTTTTTAATCACCATAAGTCAGCACACCTAAAGCTCTTTTTCTGGAGATTTGGACAGGAGAATAGGGAAAAGCTGTGCTGTCGCCACTGACATAAATCAGAAAGCTAGCGCGTGCAGAAGCTTTCATCTAGGTATTTCTGGTGACAGGAGAACACAAGAGTTCCTTTTCTCTCGCACTTTTTCAAAGCGCTGCTCTTTTTGCAAAGCTTTGTTATCTTTAGGCCTGGGAAGCCCTGATAACAGCGAACGATAATGCAACAAAGAGCCGCAGAGCGATATTGCATTTCTTTCTCTAGGTTTGGATTTAGATTGAAATGCTGAAGCAAAAAGCGAAAAAAAAAAAAAAAAGACATCAAGGGAAGACTCCGATTAAACCTGCGTCATGTCTGGGTCATGTGGTTCAGAGAAAGAAAGAAATTGCATGCAGCAGTCAATGAGTAAGTGCCTTTACGGTGTATGTGTAGCATGTGAAGTGTAAAAATATGGAATGCTTTTCTACAGGGCGCAATCTATAGAAGATCTCCTCTAGAAAACGGTAAAGGTGCTAATAATGAGAGAGATTTCACCATAGCCAATATCGATGCATAGCCAAATATATCATACATTAAAGATACACATGAAGCAGCTACCGAACCGATTCATTCTGATTTCAATTCGATTCAACACAATGTGATTCATTTAAAAAATCTGATGCTCTGCAGTTCAATTCTGCTCTGACTTCCAACGCATGGCTCCTCACAAACACACTTTGCAAAAAAATAACATGAAATTAAACCACAAAATGATCATTTCCTGTTCTGTCTCTAGGAAGATGCAGCTCTACCTCTGCCATGTTAATCTCTGTTCTATGTGACTCTCTTTTATACCAATGCAATGATGCCAATCAGTGAATCTTACCATCCTTAATATATATATATATATATATATACACAGTATATATTTCTCTTGAGTGGACAGAAATGCCAACATGGCAATTAAAGACAGCTACAAAGATCTCACTGCTCTACGATAAAATGTTTTTTTTTTTTTTACTCAATAAAGCAGTGTTCTGCCATCCACAATTTTGCACCAATTTACAATAAATTTGGCACCATGAGCGAGAACATGGGGACGATTCCTGGATCTTCATTTACAGGCTATAAATAACCACATAAGAAATGATAATAAACTCTGAGAATAGAGCCACAGGGGAACGTTGTTGTCTTTGTGATGCTGGAAACCCAGTATATCCTTTAAACTGTATATATGAATTAGACTACAATAAACATGTGTTTGATTTGATCATTTGCAGCCATAAGCAGCTGTGATCCCGAAGCTTCATTTGGATAAGAAGCTTTAGATAAGAAGCAAAGATTAGATGACGCAAATCTCCACAATCCACTGAATTAAATTTCAGCCGTTTCATGCGGTATTACATTCGACTTGAGTGTGTGTGTGTGTGTGTGTGTGTGTGTGTGTGTGTGTGTGTGTGTGTGTGTGTGTGTGTGTGTGTGTACAAATCAGCAGAATTTTATTTAAGTTTCTCTTCAACATTAATAGTTAAGACAAACATTAAAAGAACTCATCATAATATATATATATATATGTGTAATGAGAAAGAGAGAGTGAGAGAGAGGGAGAGGGGGAGAGAGAGAGAGAGAGAGAGAGAGAGAGAGAGAGAGAGAGAGAGAGAGAGAGAGAGAGAGAGAGAGACCTACAGTAAGCATGGGTTTTATTTGAGTTTGGTTCTTCTCAAGTTTTTTTCCTCACGCCATCAAGTCATCATCTGTTACAAGCGAACTAATTCCATAAAACACTGTAGTAATTTAATAATTTAATGTAAATGCATCTTATTTTATCTCATCATTTTATTTCTAATGGATTTCAGTCCAGCACAATTTCGTCTGACCAAGAAATCAGCTATAACATTAAACCAATGACAGCTGGTCTGAAAATTGATTACCTGGTAACAGCTGCACCTGACCAGGGGTGGGATTTTATTACCAGCAGGTGAACTTCTTGTACATGTTGATACAATATGGAGAAAGGTATTGGTACACCTGACTTTTCCTGCCATATGTGGTTCTTCTCCAAATTGTTACTACAAATCTGGAGGCACATGTTTGTATAAACCCATCTGAGTGAGCTAAATGAAGATCTGGTTTCCCTGGTTAGGAGAGAAAGCTCTAGAGTGGCCTTCAATTGATCGCTGATCTCAACCCCACTGAACACCTTTGGGATGAATTTGAATGCTGGCTGCACCCAAGGCCTCCTCACCTTCTCACCTACCTCACTACCTGCCTTTACTAACACCGGTGTAGCTGATGAACACAAATGTCCAAAAGCACACTTTAAAATCTAGTGAAACATATTTCCAGAAGAGTGGAGGGAAATATAAGAGCGAATTGAGACTAAATGTGGAATGTGATGCTTCGAAAGCACATACCGTATTTATCACCAGATCTCCACAAACGTTTGGCAAAATAGTAAATATTGAATGAAGGAAAAACTCTGAGGTCTGAGCTGCTTTCACAAGAGTCAGGGTTCAGATCTAGTATCTTCCAAACTTGGTCCAAGGAAGGACAGCAGAAGAAACAGAAATATGGACACTTAATGCTCATTTCTTAAAGACAGATAACTAGTTTGTCTGCTCTGATACCACAGAAGAGCTCTTTACATTGCTAAAAAAAAACTATAGAAAGGAGAACACACACAGCATATCACAGCTTATCTGTACACCACCAGGAGCTCCTACAATAGACACATAAGCGTCATAGCTAGACCACTGGAAGATGGTGGCCTGGTCTTGTGTATAACCAGGTTTGTGTGCGTTCTTTACCTGGGGAATAGATGGCACCAGGGTGCATTATGGGAATCAGGTTAACAGGAGGAAAATCTGGTGTCTTGGCAATCATGAGATGTTTTACGATGATGTTTTGAACCATCTACCTAAATATTTTTCTAGATAAAGTTCATGGTAATGGTTTTTGAAGATGCCTCTCTGTTAGCAGGATGATGTTTTTTGCACATTCACCTTGGTGCACACTGTGGAACAATCTGAGGAACATTCCAAAGAATTCAAGGTTGCCAAATTCCACAAATTTAATCAAGGGTTTGTTGGATCTGCTGGACTAACAATTCCGACAGATAAATCTTAAAGGATCTTTTGATAACTTCTTATTTCTAGAAACCACAGCATATCTACAGAGGTCTTTTGGAGTTCAGGTCTTAATGGAGCGGAGTTGTTTTAATGGTAAAAAGGAGACGTACATAATAAATTGTGTGACTTTTCAGGACCTAAAAATCCATCCATTGTGACTCGAGTCATCTTAATCCATATTATACATGAAAATGAAGTCAGATGAGTAACAGTCAGATGGAGGACGGCAAGTCTGTCATCACTGTAGCTCCGGCATCCATAAATTAGCGAGAAAAACAAAAGCAGCCCCGTTTTTTTCTCTTCCAATGTTCACTTGCCCTCTATCTTTCTCCTCCACCCATATTCTCCTTTTCTCTTCCTCCATGAGTCATGAGCCTATCTGCAAAGATTTATGAATATGTTCGAATAGCCTGAGCCAACAGTTTTCAAAGTGGTGGAGAGAAAATAAATTAAACAGCCCCACAGGCAATTCATCTGCAGTTTGATGGATTACATACCCATCATCGCACTCTCCCTCTTCCCCACTCTGTCGCCTTCAAATAACAGGCAGAAAATAAATAAATAACACAACAACTTAGTAAACAAACAAACAGGAACAAAACAAATCAATTAAGATGTATGTGCATCGGGGGCTGTCAGCGGAAAAAATTCAGGGCTGGAAATAAAGTTATGAAAAACAATCGTTTTGAGTCGACGCTGGTTTGAATTTATCTCGGGGAAATATTAAAAGGTAAAACGAATTTATTTTATTTTTTTATGAAACTATAAACCAATTCTTGATTAGATGCTGAAATCATATATTGAATTTTCCTCATATTATCGCCAAAAACTGTTTTGTGTAGCAAGTAAAAAAACAGTGTTACATTCACATTCTATTTAACTATTAAATTAACTTTTATTTGTTTGGCATTTTTAACAGTGAATTTTGTCCCAAAGCAGCTTCATAACGAAATAAACAGATTCTAAATATAAATTGTCAATTCATAAATGAGTGCCTATAAACTTAATAAAACAAGCCAGAGGAATGAGGAAATACAATTCAAGAAGAAACCTTGAGAGAAACCAGACCTTAAAATGTTCTCATCAAGACCCCTGATATTCATTCATTATAGTTTGTTGAAGTTATCAAGTGTTCACTGATAGAGACTGGAGAACTTTTCACAACAGTTGAAGTCCTGAACCACTGTAGCAGAACTGTTCATATTATTTACAGTCCTTAATCTATCTTCATGGCTATTAAGTAAAACCATCCTCAATCATCTCATGTATCTTTGGGCTGTTTATGTGGGAAGATAATGATTAGCAGTGAGTGGTTTCCAATGTTATGAGAACTTCATCTAGAAGCAGGCCATCAGGAAGAAGCAGAAGGTCTGGAGACTTTACCCAAAACCTGTCTATTGTATAACTGGGCCATAGTCTGCCATCTGCTTCCTCCCTGTAATTTTACCTCCCTGGTTAACATCTGCTAAAATACAGCTGATTTGCAGTTGTAGAATGTTAGTCTCATTTTTAGATGTAATACAGCAAATAATATTTGGACTAGCGAAAGAAAGAAGACCACCAAAGAAACTAACAAACAAACCAAAAAATTCTAAAATTCCACAGGAGCATTTCAATGAGCATTAGACGTAGCGATACATGGACATCGGAAAATTAAGACCTGTTTGAAATGATTTAAGACCTAAAACAGCAAATTGAAGACTTTTTAAGACCCCATAGGAAACCCTGTCGAGTGGAACAATCTACATCTTTAGGCTTTTCATGTGGAGAACATAATGAGGTGGTCTCCACCTAGAAGCAGGCCATCAATTATTCAACTTCATCATTTATAAAGTTGAATAAAAGAATGTATACGTTTAGGGCCTATAAGTTTGTTACTTGTTATTATAAGTTCATTATAAGAAACCTTGAGAGGAACCAGATTAAAAAAAAAAACAGGGTGCGATAAATATCCATTCATTACAGTTCCATCATTATTGAGATGTACAGTTAGGCGCATAAATGAGGAACTGTCCATGCAACCTGGGGTCCTGAACAATTGTGGCAGACTGTTGATATTTCTTACAGTCCAAATCTATTCTCAGAGTTGCTCAGTAACTTCATGGATCTTTAGACTGTTGAGGTGGAACGATCACTCAGTTGCATGGAGTGTCTACTGTTGAGGAGAACTCCATCCAGAGGTTGGGCGTTTGGATGAATCGGGCACATCCGAAGAGAAGAAAGAGACATAACAGAACAGGACAACAGAAAGTCTGGAGAGCAGAAAGGGAAACACGCTAGTCACTAGAGACATCTGAGGGTGCTTTTAATCTACATACAACAGCAAAATTGCAAGATTGGAATTATTTTGTTCAGTTTGGCTCCCGTTCATACACCTCCGAAAAAAGCATACGCATGCAGTCAGTGTGAAGTAAATAATTTCAATCTGAAATGTGTTTGTGTGTCACATCCAGTTGAGTGCATATTAAATTTATGCAAAGCTACTGCTCTGTACTTTGGTTTAGTTCAGCAAAAAACAAATGGCTTTCTCACTAGAGTTCCCTCAGAGCCGAATGCTATTCTCAGTGTTCTAACCTGCCTCTAGAGCCGCAGCGAGACCACAGCGAGAACACACTGAGAGATGCCACCCTCATGGCGAAAGAACTCTCATCACAAACCAACACACTGGCAGAGAGATGAAAATGGCTTTTTCGAGCAGACGGAATGACTGTAATCAAAACCCCGAGCGTACGGATAATCAGAAACGTCTACAGCTTCATCTCGCTCTGTTTAATGTCATGCGATGTCAAAGCCCGAGCCACACATCAGACATTCGAGTCGTGAAGAAGCGGCATGTCGGAGAAAGCTGCTCGGCGGCCAGGCAGCGCCATCTCTGTAATGCCGTATCATTTAGAAGATTGATGCCAGCGTGATTCAGTTCAATTCTCTGGGATGCCAGGCACCCAGCTAGCTGATAAAATCTCTCCTGCGTGACCTGAGGGTCGGCTCTCAATTGGAGTTGGTCAATCTGGAGTCTGTTTCTGCTTGGACCAGCGGGCCGATAAATCAGCCACGAGCGCAGATTGCTGACCCTCTTTCCCCATGAGCTCGGGCCGTACTGTTTTTTTTCTTTCTATCGATTTGGGGTTGTGTTTTTTCACTTTTAGGCGGTGTCTGTGACGGCTCGACATTTCTGCTTGTAAACTTTTATTTATGATAGAACTTTTCAGTGGGTTCAAAAGTAAAACGATATGATAAATCAATGTGGCATGGTATCCCAGTAGCATACTCTTTGTACTCTGACTCTGATTGTCTAATCTGATTGTTGTATTTGACTCTGATTAAGTGCTCTGACACATATTGGGTAGTCTGAATAATCTGCAATTGAAATATTATAACTTTATACTCTGACTCAGATTAGATACCATGTATTTTGACCTTGATTGTGTGATGTGACACAGATTGGGTAGTCTGAGTACTCTGCTTTTGATTCTTACACTGATTTGGGTTTTCGGATTGTGTAATATGACACTTAATTGTTAAACTTTATATAATTATTAGAGGTGTGCAAATATATTGCTTTGTTTGCTTGTATTGAGTGCAAGGGCAGAATAATTGAGTGTGTGTTTAAAAATGAAAACAATAAATTGGGAGGAAGTAGAAGAAGAAGAAGAAGAAGAAGAGGAAGAAGAATAAAGACCAATTGTGCACATCGATGTTGTCCCAGTAATCACAAGGTCCGAGTCTATAAATGGTAGGGAAGAAATTACACGTTGCACCAAATTACAGGCTGGGAGTCAGAGGAGCTGTCCATGGTACTGCTGATGACCATGTTGCTGACACTACACCGGACATATTGGCGTGTGAGCTGGACTCGCTCTTAGCCTGTAGTTATGTGTCTCCAGTTTCCGACAGAAAAACAAACTCTTCGTTATTCGCATTATGGGAAAGAAGTGGTCGATAAGATCATTTGGTGTAAAACGCAAGCCGATATGACTATGACTGAATGATTGATGAAGGTAATACACACAATTTTCCTCTGACTGTATCGTTTTGCCCTCTTTATTATTTTTTTTGCCCCGTGTTTGAGAATTTAAGTACACCGGTGTTATTATGATTGATGTTATAATGCAGCTGTATGGCAATAAAATTTCCCTGTAAATGATTTCATGAATAGATCGATATTTTTCAATACATGTCCCTCTTTTTACGATGCTGAAGAGACCAACGCTTTTAAAAACGTCAAGCTGAGTGCATATTACAGAGCTCTAATAACAGCATCCTGTTCAGAGGTTGTGTAATTGCTTCACTTATTGCCACCACTGTGTGGAAGTTGGCAGACGTGGTGAAAAAGTTAGACATATTTTTTTTCTCTTCTTGTGGCAATGATTCAACTGGAGTCAGTATGCTACAGAAAGATTACACAATTAGAGTCAAACTACCCAATTGGTGTCAGAGTACACAGAGTACCCAATCAGAGTCAAAGTATAGAGTACCCCTACTCAAAGTCAAAGTACACAGAGTACCCAATCTGAGTCAGAGTATAAAGTCATATAAATCAGTCGTATAAGTCATTTAAATGCAGAGTACTGAGACTACAAAGTCAAATTACACAGAGTCAGAGTACCCAATCAGACTATAATGTCAAAATACTATTTCAAAGGCAGAGTACTCAGACTACCCAATCTGTGTCAGAGAGTACAAAGAGTACCTAATCCATGTCAGAGTATAGTCATATAATTTCTATGGCAGAGAACTACCCGATCTGTGTCAGAGTACCTAATCAGAGTAAAATTACACAGAGTACACAATCAGAGTCAGAGTACAAAGAGTATCTAATCTGAGTCAGAGTATAAAGTCATAACATTTCAAGGGCAGAGTACTTAGACTACCTGATATGTGCCAGAGTACCCAGAATACAATTACAAAGAGTACCTAATTTGAGTCATTATTGTCATAATACCATTTCAGAGGCAGAGTACTCAGACTACCCTATCTATGTCCGAATACACAATCTGTCATGGTACTAAACAGTCAGCGTATTGACGGTACCCAATCAGAGTCAGAGTACCCACATTACAAAACCTCCAAACAGGATGCTGTTAGTAGAGCTCTGTAGTATGCACTCAGCTTGATGTTCTTAAAAGCGGTGGTCTGTTCAGTATTATCAAAACGGGTCAAACATTAAAAATATCAGTAAATTTTCAGCCTGGCATTTGAAAAAATTCAAAAGAAAAAGAAAATAATATAAAAATCTTAAAATAACTGTTAAAGAGAGAGATTCAGAGTTCACAGACTACCGGATCTGTGTCAAAGTGCACAGAGTACCCCATCTGAATGAGAGCACTAAATTAGAGTCAGTGTACCTAGCCAGAGTACCCAATCAGAACACCCAATCCATTCAGAGTACCTAATCAGAGTCATACTACCCAATCAGTGTGTGAGAAAGAGATCTAAAAGACTGGATGCTCAAACCACCATTTAATTCAGCAAAATTGTGCCTTCTTTTCATAGCAACCTGGTAATGTTTTATAACCTGTAAAAGCTGAAATTGTGCGCTCTGGTAGTTCCAGTGCCGAGAGCAACTGCATTTCACTGCCACTAAATGATGTATGATGTGTAATTAGATGAATCGGCTGTAATTTATAGAACAGACCACCGGGGGCAGCGCACTGAACCAGTTTCAGCGGCACAGAACACGCGGCCCAAAGTTTTCAGAACAGCAGCACGTGCAAGACTCGGCAGCTTTTACTCCATTAGCTTATTTGTTGCCACCGTAATTCAAAGAACCGAGTTACGCCTTAAATCCCTCAGCGTAAACGTGTGCAAGTGCGATTCGTCTAGCTGTTATTACAGCATTCATGCAGAACAGAACAGAACAGAACCGTATCACCCATATGGACGTCTCCGTCTTTCGGCCGCTTGTCGCTCGTCACGTCTTCACTTTTTGCCTCCCCAGAGAACGATCTATTACGAGACTCGAGTGAAGTCGCTTCCGAGATTCGACATCAGTACGTTGTGTTTATGAGATCTTGACAGCTGTTTAGCTTTCTGCGTTTCCCGAAAGTGTGAAAGCAGAGAGAGAGTGTGAGATAACGTCACATGTAATCTGGGTGATGGCTAGAGAGAGAGAGAGAGAGAGAGAGAGAGAGAGAGAGAGAGAGAGAGAGAGAGAATTGAAGGAGGTGAGAAAACAACAGTAGTAAAATTTTGTGAAAGAACCAAATATGACTCACACAAAGAATTTGGTTCCAAATACTGTGTCTATCTATCTATCTATCTATCTATCTATCTATCTATCTATCTATCTATCTATCTATCTATCTATCTATCTATCTATCTATCTATCTATCTATCTATCTATCTATCTATAGATCTGTCTGTCTGTCTGTCTGTCTGTCTGTCTGATTATTATTTATTTAGTTATGTACACAATCGTTAATTTTATCCTCTGTCAGTAAGAAGATACATAATATAGACTATATGGCTAAAAGAAAGTGCACCCCTCAAACCAAACTAAATTGCAGTACAAAGACAGTTTACACGCGTTTCTGTGATCGATATCTCTCAGGACATTGTGCTTCTTTTTCCAAGACCAAAATCTTTAAACTATGAATATGGAACTGAAAACGGATGAATGAGGATTATGTTTGAGATTTTGACTGGTCCTGATGTAGTGTGAACGAGGGATGGTGTAAACGAGGGATGGAGGTTCTTATTAGACAGAACGAATTGGTTTGAGAGAGAGACCACAGAGGGGATGAGCGCGAGAGAGTGTATGAGATGAAGCCTCGGAGAGAATGAGGGCAAGAACGAGGAAGTAAAGAGGACTGAGAGATGTTATAGTGAACTCGGGGCCATTGGCATCGTTGTTGCTGCCACTGAGCTGCACTCATCTGTAATCTCACCATCTGGATTCATCCACAAATCACATTAAAGTCTCAGACCCAGGAAGACATCATGCTAAATGAATACTGGCTCTCAGATGGAGAGAGAGAAAGAGAGAGAGACACACACACACACACACACACACACACACACACACACACACACACACACACACACACACACACACACACACATAAACACACACAGGTGCCATCTCGCTCTTTGTTTCGGATATGAATCAGCTCTAACACACCTCCAGCTCTCGTGGCACCTCAGGCTTTTTTTTGTGTGTTTGTGTGTGTGTGTGTGTGTGTGTGTGTGTGTGTGTGTGTGTGTGTGTGTGTGTGTGTGTGTGTGCGCACAAATATAGAATAAATAAAGGAGCAAACCCAATCTCCAAACATAACAGTAGCCTCTTCGCTCTTGTCTATAAAATCAACAAATATGCAAATTACAGGATTATGAGAAATTTTCACCTCCATCGCTGCTGCGTGAAAAAACACCACAGAACTTTCTGCTTATTTCCTGGATGAACAATAACATGCCCATGGTCCAAACATCTGCATTATTGCAAAATATTCATTCATTTATTGTGTGTGTACATATACAGAGTTAGGGGGGAAAGTTTACATCCCAGATTATAGGTGTTATAAATAAAAAAATAAAAAAAAACGAGAATGTGACACGGGTTAATTGTAGAATCTCTAGTGGAGAATATTGACTTCGAAATGAGAACTGCAACTCTTAAATAATTACATTTTATTTATTCACTTTTAAATTATTACTTTGAATTTATAATTGTTAGTTTTTCTGATAAACGAAGGACTCAGCCTCTAATTGGGAACTCTGACTTGGATTGGGTTCTCTGAATCTGATTGGGTAATTTGACTCTAATTGGGTACTCTGACTTGGATTGGGTTCTCTGAATCTGATTGGGTAATTTGACTCTAATTGGGTACTCTGACTTGGATTGGGTTCTCTGAATCTGATTGGGTAATTTCACTCTGATTGTGTACCCTGACATGGATTGGGCACTGGCTCTGTCTGGTTAGGCTTTATGACACAGATTAGGTAGTTTCTTATTGGGTATTTTGACACATTTTACACAGATTGGGTCCTCTAAATGTGAATTCTGTCCTCTGGTTGGATACTTTTACTTTAATTGGGTACTCCGATTCAGATCAGGTATTCTTATCGGACTCTAATTGGCTCCTCTTTGTACTCTGACTCTGATTGGGTACAATAACTGAGATTGGGTATTCTGAGTACTTTGGCTGATTAAGTACTATGGCACAAATTGAGTATTCTTACTGAGTACCCTGACACAGATTTAGATTTTGAACTCTGACTCTAATTGGGCACATTTATACAGATGGGGTACTCTAAGTACTCTGATTTATTAGGTGTTTTGACACAGATTGGGTTTTCTAATATTCTTATTCTTATCCGGCATTTATACACGCACATGAGCTCTACTGAGAATGTCACAAAGAGAAAAAAAAAACTTTTTTATTATAGACAGATTTTTTTTTTTATAGTGTTTTAGCTTCATGGCTCTCAGAATAAAATAAATAAAAAAATAAAAATAAACAAGCTTTTACAGAGCACTAGAAACACTCCGGATATTTCTGTGCCACTTTTCTGTCTCTAATGCACTCGCTCCAATACGCCTTGAGTACTCTGGACATCGTCTGTTCCCTTATTTACCCACCTCACTTCTCTCTCTCATGAACTTTCTCTATCTGTGCTTTAGAAACAAATACTCGATTTTTGTTATTTCTCTTTCAATGACTCTCTCACAGCACACACACACACACACACACACACACACACACACACACACACATGAAAGGATATTATGTGTGGCCTGGTAAATAAGCCGAAACAGATCAAGACAGAATGCATCAATCACGGCTGCTTTTTATCCCGTTACAGAGAACCCCTCCCACCCGTGAGGGACGTTTCAACGTCCAAACTTCATCAATGTGTGAACACACACACACACACACACACACACACCACATACACACACACCATTACAGAAACAAAGTCCTGCTTTTTTCTTACTCGTCATGTTTACCAGATGAATTTGCCTCGTGTGTGAAATGCCTTTGCTAATGATCGATTATATACAGCGCTCACAGAATCACTCCGTCTTACTCTGGTTCGCAATGCATCATCATCTTGCCAGCAGAAATTACACCAAATTGGGCGCCATGCAGAGAAAATCATTGCATGCAAGATTCTAGTCCTTACACACTGGTATTTGGGTGGGATGAGGGAGGAAAGCTGGGGGAGTCTTGGCCAACTGCTCACTGCTTCATTATGCTCTTTTGGAAGATTTTATCTCTCTGCAAAGACTGATCAAGTGCCATTAATACTGAGACTAAACCAAAGTCAGAGCCTTAAGTACTGATACTAAGCATGAGTGACAGCTAAACACTGATACAAAGCCTTGAAGACTGACACTAACCGAGACTCTGTGCTTCAAAGACTGACAATCAAGAGACCGAGCATTAAATACTAAGACTATCTCTGAGTCAAAGCTGTCAAGACTGAGTCTAACCAAGAATCAGAATAATGAGACTCACCAAAGTCAGAGTCTTGAAGGCTGACGCTAACCAAGAGACAAACTGAAGTGTCTTTGCTAATGATCACAGCTTCCATTTTATTCTGGTTCCCTTTTGCATTGTCATCATCATCATCTTGCCAGCAGAAATTACACCAAATTGGGCGCCATGCAGAGAAAATCATCGCATGCAGGATTCTAGTCCTCACACACTGGTATTTGGGTGGAATGAAGGAGGAAAGCTGGGGGAGTCTTGGCCAAGAGTTTACTGGTTTATCATGCTCTTTTGCAAGATTTAATCTCTCTGCATAGACTGATCAAGAGCCATAAATGCTGAGTCTAAACCAAGACTAAGACTAATCAAGAGCCAAAGCTTTAAAGACTGACACTAGCTGAGACTAACCAAAAGTGAGAATCTTCAAGTTTAGAACAAAGCAAGACTTAAAGTCGTAGAGCTAGAAAAAATCCACTGAATGTTTACTGTTTTGATTATTCACTTTTCACACAAGTGTTCTAGTCACTTAGTGTTTGAAAATCCCGTTGTTCTTGATGTACTTCTACAAGGTTCTCGATACCTACTATTGATTCTCTGCAGGTCTCCAGGTGATTCTCCCCGAATACCTGCAGGAGAAGTTTGTGCAGTCTGCTCTAAGCTACATCATGTGTAACGGTGAGGGAGAGTACGTGTGCCGCAGCAACCAGTGCATCTGCCAGTGTGCTGATGAATTCCCCCAATGCAACTGTCCCACCACCGACCTGCAGATCATGGAGAACACGCTCCGGGGGATGGCCGAGTCCTGGGCTGCTTCGTACAAGGACTTTGAGAACTCAGGTAACAGTTTTAAATGCTGTCCAGTCCTGTTTTTTCTGGTCATGACATGCAAATTGTTCCTCTTGAAATGTTAGTCAAATTCTGCTTCTTTAGGCTTTGGTTCTCTGTATTGTTAATATGAAGTTTCTAAATTGATAATTTAGCTGCGTTTTAATCTGTAATCCATTGTGAATTTTTTTTCCCCACAATCTGTGAGCCACCTGACTTGAGAGCAGCTCCGCATGCTAACGCCGTTCAGTCGATCTCCAATAAAGCAGCCATGAATTATTCACAGGCTGTCACGCCTTCTGTCGGAGACGACAGGCTCTTCACGACAGTCAATTTTAGCCTTTCTGCCCGGATCCACAGAGCTCAGTGTGATCAAAAAGCTCAGGGAAGATACACATTTTACAGCGCAGAGAAAAGAACAACGCTTGCTTCGGGGGCCATTTTACAAGCAGGCGACTTCTCGTGAATTTCATACACAGCGTGCTATACATCATCTTTTCGCACATTTCCAGAGAAACCTTAAGCGTTCACAGTAATTACGGCATGATGGATCCTTCTACGAGTCTTCTCACTTTGTCTTGTGCAACAATGTTAGCAGGAACGTCAATTTCAATAAAAAGGTGACAGCGTATATGGAAAGACGATGTGGTTCAGACTACATACCATGTTGAATTCTTAATTTTTGGTTTTAAGGTGTTGATGTATTTTTTATTAACACCAGTTTGCTGGTATTGCCGCTGAATATCACATCTGCTTGGTGGTGGACAGTAAGGAAGTTAATGTAATTAGTTACTGTACTTAAGTGGATTTTTGGTGTATCTGTACTTTACTGAAGTATTTCCATTTGACTTTATCTTCATTCCATTTCAAAGTCAAATCTCTTACTTTTTACTTGTTTTGATTGGCGCTTTGGTGTATCTACTGATCACCAACATACATTTCAGCATCAGTTTAACAAGAAGCAGAACATTTAGAGAGGAATAAATGATGAAGAAACTCTGCAGGAGCTCAGGAAGCTCAGAAAGAAGCTTTAAAGCAGTGTAATTTAATGCCAGTTCACTAAATGGGAAGTGGAAAAAGTGAGGACACAATAGGATTCAGATGGTTTCTGTAGGGCTGGACAAAAATATAAACCCTACAGCTAAATTGTATTAGCTTTGTGGTCTTTTTATACTGGACAACTCTATAAGCGTTGTGTCAGGAAACAGGAAGTGAACCAGATGCCAGCCTGCATTGGATGAATCAAACATCACCCTGGGCCTATTTGGATTGGTATTGAGTTCCACCGTATTGTCTGTTCGTTTCGAGACACTCAGTGTCCCTCGTCTCATAAGCAGATGAGCCGATATTTCAACACGAACAAACTCTAATGGCGGGTTTGTTTATGCAACTCGCGAAACCAGCCTGCCACGCCACGCGAAGCCAGCAGTCGCCATACTCCCCACACGAGAAAGAGGAAAAAACAAACCAAAATAGGTTTGCTTCCTCTCTGAGGACATCGTTTAATATCTACCTCACCGGCCTCGCAGCTTATGTATTATTAACAAGCAATAAACGGCCCAAATAAAACCTGACACTCACATATACTTATAGTGAACAGAGGACACTCAAATTGAGTTTGAAGGCCTCAAGGTCGACGCAATATTTCTGGAGACGGGCCTGGCAATAAATGAACCGGTCCTGGGTGTGTGATAAACAATGAAAGGGAAAGCGGAAGGGGGAGGAAAAATATAACGAAAGTCAGCAAAATGGCGTTAAGTGGTCCTCCGAGACACATCAGGGATCCGTTCGGGACGCGGTAATTGTTTAAAACGGTTAATCAGTTGATTGAATGTGTACTTTCTAAACTTTGCCTTGTCCTTAAACTTTGAGTAAATCCGAAGCATCAACCGAGCAATAATTTCAAATTTCTTAAAGTCAAAACAAACATAATGCAAAAAATGCATAAACATTTAGAGCCTTACAATTTCCCAGGACTTCATGACCCTAAAATATTTAACCACATTGGTTTCTTAAAAGATTAGTTCCAATAACATTGACCTTTTTCGTTCGTTTGAGGTAAAACTAATACAATACAAAGCAGCAATTACGGGGCCAACTACTACCTCCCAGATCATACAAGTGAGCAGTGATTTAGCAGTTTCGAGCGTTTATGGAATATTCATTGTGAACAGGACCAGAGGTTAATGTCAGTAATGATTTCATGTGCAAACCTCGACTGCAAAGAGCAAACCGAAGCTAAAAGCCCTTAGCCACCGAGGGCCCAACCTACACCAGTCACTGAGCGTTTTATGTCCTTTCTGATTTATGACACTATTTCCACAAGGCACCCAGACACACACTGAATTACATGTCAGGCCTTATAATGTACACCAGTGTAACGCAGGGTCATACTCACCGCACACGAAGCGCATTTAAAGCGGCACGTGTGCGCATTAGCGGATCTCTTCGAGCTAGGCCCCGACACCATTATAACAACGCTGCCCATAAAGCCGCGCTGCAAAAAATATTTATGGACGAGGGAAAGTGGCTCTGAATCCTGTGCCAACGGGCTCAGGGGAGAGATAACGCTGAAGCACTTCCTGTTTCGCTCTTTGATTGCCTTAACAGGCTTTAGATATAAGTTGAACCAAGATGAGTGCAAAGGAGCCTAAAATTGTAAAGAAGTTACAGGGTTACATGTGAAAACCTCCTTTCAGGGTTTGGAAACATTTCCACATACCACATTATGGAACAAACGTCAAGAAGAGTCCAGATTTAAAGACTATTTGATCAGATATTAAAGAATTGGAAAATAAATATCCACATTAATTATTTTTATTATTTTTTTATTATATTTTTTTTCACTATGTGTATAAAGAAGTCTGAAGATATTTTATTGCATTTATAATTTTTTATTTTTATTTTTTTATTTTTTTCCTAAATGATGATGTTGCACCACAACAAAAAACGGGATATTCAAGCATTTTTTAACTGTTAATAAATAATAAAAAATTAATAAATAGAAAGATAAATAAATAAATAAATAAATAAATAAATAAATAAATAAATAAATGATAGAGAAGCCGAAAAAAATATTCTTTGCTATACAATTTGTTTTACAAACTAACTAATACGCAAAATAATTTATCCCTTATTAATAATAATAATTGATATAAAAAGTTTTTTTTAATACCTACCCTACAGTTTATATAAAAGTTTGTTTTTCTTTTTTCACAAAAACAAACAAAAAAAAATATTCATCAATGACACATTGTAGTCTGAAGGTATTCAATAAAGAAACTGTATTTATATATTTATTTATAAGCGCATATGTATTTAGAAACGAGTTTATTCGAGGGACAGCGCATGTAGGACGTTTTAGAGACAAGGTGAGGGAGACAAGATTAAGATGGTTTGGACATGTGCAGAGGGACATGGGGTATATCAGTAGGATTGGAGAATGCTGATGATGTGTGTATATATATATATATATGTGTGTAGTATCAAGAAGTTCACTTCATGTAGTATTTTTAGCTACGAGCGCTAAATCTCATTATACAGTGTTAAACTGATGTACAGAATGTGTGACAACTATAATAAACTCATCCTCTCTTTCTTTATCTCTCTGTTTATCTGTTCTTCAGATGAGTTCAAGTCATTCCTGAAGCGTCTGCCCTCCACACACTTCCTGCCGGTGAGCAGTGTGCACTTGCTGTGGGGGAGCGACTGGGACCTGCAGGCTCGTTACCGGCTGCTCCAGAGCTCCCTCGAGGTCCTGAGGCTGAAGATTCAGCGCACGGCACGTAAACTGTTCAGCCTCAGCATCCGCTGTCACCACAACCCCAACCATCAGATGCCTAGAGAGAGGTGAGCGCAGACTGTATATATTACACACACACACACACACACACACACACTACTTGTAACACACATTCGCTCTAAAGTATCTAAATCATGCTTGCAGAATCATACACATTATGGACAAAAGTTTGTGGACACCCGACCATAAGATTCATATGTGCTCTTTTTGAACATCCCATTCCACATTGACTCCCCATTCACAGTTATAATAACCGCCACTCTTCTGGGAAGATGTTTCACTCAATTTTGTGGAGAATTGTGGAGATTCATTCAAACACGATGGTGTTAGTAAAGTCAGGTAGGTGAGGTGATGAGCCCAATGATGTTAAATAGGGTTGGAGCTCTATAGCAGGAGATCTTTTACTCCAAACCGTGTAAAACAGATCTTCATGGAGCTGGATTTGTGCACAGGCGCATCGCCATGCTGGAACAGGTTTCGGTCTTCGAGTTTAAGTAAAGGGAAAATGTCATGCTACAAAGACGTCCTGTACAATTGTGTGCGTCCATGTTCATGGTAACAGTTTGGGGAGGAACCAGATATTGCTGGAAAAGACAGGTGTAAACCGCATGTTTTATTTTTAAGTCCTGGACATTTGGAGACTTTTCGCGGTGCTCAGTGTGCACTCACCTTTACAATCACTGTCCACCGTAACGCCTAATAAACGCTCTATATTACAGAATTATCAGATTTAATGGTGCAAATGGGACAAGACAAGAGAACCAAGGGACATTTTTACCTTAATTAGCAGGTTGTTATCAGATCTTTGTATTAGCACGGCAGTATAAAGCGCACACACACTGAACTTACTTAGTAACTAGCTCATTTTCTAGCTAATGTTTTTGATACACACTAATTGTTCATGATAGCTCATCATAACTTTCATGATTTCTCTTTCTCTCTACATACGGTAAAGTTTGCCAGATAGCTAAAACATTTACATTTATTCAAACTAACTGCTAATGTAAGTTAAACTAGCTAGCTAGCTACAGTGAACTGTTTTATTAGCCAGCTACAAGTGATGTACAAAATCTTCATGGTCAAATGGAAAAAATGTAGAAATAGAAACCATCACAGAAGCTCTAAAAGTTCACCATTGACTGTCAACTATTAAAACCATTTCCCAATGGTTTCCATTCTGTTTGGTGTGTATATTTACTACATCATCCTACCAAAAAAAAAAAAAAAAAACTGTTTAATTACTGGACACTGATGTATTTACATCATGTTGCAGATATTGAGGGTTAGGAGCCTGGTTTTAGAGCCCAGCAATGACAGCTTGGTGCTGCTGGGATTTGAAGTCATGACCTTCCAAACAGAAATCCATCTCAGTGGTTGAGGTGGTGATGTATCCTTACCACCAATAGGAAAAATTTGAATGTGATTTAATACCAACATGTTATCTACAAGTTGTCAATGGTGGTCTATTGGTCCTTTATGATACCCTCTAGGCATAGCACCAATAGAAAGCAAAAAAAGGGACTAAAAGCTTCAAGATTCTGAAGCCTGCAGCCAGAAGATTACACAAACTATATCAGATACTACATCAGCTGCATGACTCGAGGCTGCAATTAGTCTGCAACAGATACACAATCTTCAAGAGAATGAAGCCTAACAAAGTTGTGTAAACAATATAAAGTTATTCACTTTAAAGTTGCCAATAAGAGCAGGGTTCACAGTTTTCACAGCCCTGGATGCAATCAAATGAAATCCACGAACGTCAGTCTTGTTTTGGTGAATTCAGACACACTTCTCCCTGCTTGTTCACAAGGTTATATTTTGGCCTGCGAGGTGTTTTGGGAGACATAGTAGAAGTTTCTCAGCTCGTTGAAATGATATTGATTTATAAAAAAATTTTTCAAGCTTAAAACTGGAAGCGTGGAGATTCTGTAGCTTGTGGCCTGAAAAGTGTAAAAAAATCAGAAATCAAGAAAAATATCAGATACAGCGTGAGCTGTGAAACATGATGCTGAGGCTGTAGGCTAAAGGTAAGAGCAGGCAAATATTTCACGGTCGATATGGCAAAGTTGTGTAAAAAGTTCTAAAAGTTAGGCTTCGAATCAGGCATAGTCTTTGTACGAGGTGGTATCAAAAAGTTTGGAGACTAATGGTGTAACTGGTGCTATTCTGACCAAGTGAGATACCACAACTGCAGTTTCATCACATACAGCAAGTTAGAACAAAGAGCAACTTGAATTTCTGCGTGAAACTGTGCAAATCTGCCACAGAGACCTTTGACTTGACGTACATTTGACATACGGAGAAGCTGCAATGAGTCGTTCGAGGTGTTTTAAGAGGCTCACGTGCTTCAAGAGCAGAAGAACATCACTGGAAGATGACGAGAGATCATGAAAACCTTCAATGAGCTCAACCCCAGAAATGTTGAAACCATTCAGCAACTTGTGCATGATGATCGTCGGAGAACAATTCACATGCTCCCACTTCCGCACCCACCCTGTTGGCCAGATTTGGCTCCAGGGACTTAACCCTCTTCCTGAAGATGAAGGTTACGGAGATCCAATATGAATCATGAAGGTGTTTGACATGCTTCTTCCAGGACATGTTTTGCTGTGCAAGGGCTGTATTTTTAAGGTGATAGTGTGGAAATGTAGATAATTAAAGTACTTTCTTCTAAACAGAGCGAGTCTTAAAACTTTTTTAAACCAACGGAGACCTTTTTTGCTGGATATACCTACAGTCATCGTCGGTTAGTTGATTTTGTGAATTAATTCGTTGGTTCCCAAGGTCATGATGGGTTTGGAGATTGAGTTTAATATTTTTGCCTGAGGCTTAAGCTTTAAATAATTCACCATGTTCAGACCTTCAAGTTTAGGTTCCCAACCTTTCACACAACCACCGACGGTCCACACAAGTAAGGCCTTGATTTGTCGGCCCTCTCCTGGAAACCCTCCTGATTTGCATATCTTGTAAAGGGAATTTGTAAACACAGCCGGAGAAGAGACTGTCCTCTTGAAGATAGGACTTATGAAATCTGATCTAAGACATGGCACGACACGACTTTCATTCTTTCAAAACCTGCTGGCAGACTTGTCAAGCCGATTAGAACGAACATGCACACTCGGCAAGAAAACGAGAAAGAAAGCGAGAAAGAAAGAAAAAGGAAGGAAAAAAATCAAGTGCACAAGTGACAGTCACATAAAAGGATGGGAAAGATTTCTCTGAGTTCACCTGAGGTTCTGGTTGCAGCAGTGGTGGGAGGGTGGAGGGAGGGTGGAGGGCTGGGGGGTGTTTGTTGTGGATGTCAAGGACGTCAGTTGTCACTAATGTGAGGGTAGCGCATCCACGCTTCAGTAGAGGCTTTGACAAGGTTTTGTGCGGAAGCGTTATCAAAGGCGAGCAGAGTGTAGTCAGGACTCTGCGGGGTGAACATCAAGGACTTCTGACAGCACAGAGGGGAAGGACAGAGAAAAGGGAGAGTGAGAGAGAGATGAATTAGGAATGGAGGAATGTGCCGCAGTACAGTGAGGTAAACGTGGACCTTCAGCCTTATCAGCGTCATGTAGCAAAGAAAACGAAATGGTCACTTTGCATTTTCGCCCTGATTGTTTATTCACGGTGGAACGCGGTTGGTCCGTTGCGTTCCAATGCCTGAGCAAAGACTTATTTTTACAGTTCAAAGTCGGAGGCTAATTTATTTGCTGAACATGAGTTTTTTGAATTAGCATTTGATTTAAATAAGCTCGAACGCAAACAAAAACACCACATGTTTTTCATGCTGGTTGACAAATCAGAGTGTGTAGCAGGGGTCACGATTTAGCAGGCGCACACCCCAGTAGCACAAATTGCAACTCAACAACATCGCATGCGGGTGGTTCGCTAATAGGGAAGACGTCAGGATTGTGCTGTTCCGGATCACAGTCAGGGGACGTTCTTTATTCTTCAATTTCAAAGGAATATTTATTTACAATTGTGCTGATTGTGAAAAGTTGAATGTTACCATCCAAACAACAACAACGCTTTACCTTCACAGGAGGAAAGTACCATGAAGGTTGCTAGGTCTAATGATTACTTTTTATCTGTTTATTGTTACATTTAATGTTGCAGAACAGCTAAAAACTGCTGCACACTCACCAGATTTATGATTATCGACAAAATTCCATTGAATCTTATCATTTTCCCGAAACTCCAACATCTTGAAAACTGAAAGCTAAAGTTTTACCTTTGACTAGTACAATATTTTGACACTGGAGACTCCTTCCATAACTGTTCATTTCAACCATGATTTCACACTGGAGACTCCTTCCATCGTAGACGTCTATCTTGAACCATATACCCGATCAAACTCATTTCTTTATTAACACGTTTTTCTATTACGAGTGCATCATTTTAAACTGCTTTTGTAATAGAAAACAAATCAACACCTTCCGACCAATCAGAGTTCAGAATTCAGCTGCACTGTGGTGTGACTTTAAGAACTACCAGTTCCTTTAGGAATTTCATTTCTGATATTCCTCAGCCAATAAGGATTAAACTTAATGATTACATTTTATTAGAACGTCTGCAAAATTTATATGTAGGACCATGAAGAAAAATTGAAACACACTACTTTGATGGGAAATTCAGACATATTATATTTTTCGAGGATGGTTTCCTCTTTAAGTCTGGTTCCTCTCAAGGTTTCTTTCTTATAGCATCTATGGTATTTTCTTTGCCACAGTTGCCCCCAGGCCTCATCATTGGGAATAAATACACATAGTTCACTTACTTCAATTTTTATTCTATAAAGCTGCTTTGAGACAATGTACATTGTGAATGGCGTAGAAATACAATGTAATTGAATCGAATAGGAAGAAATAGAAAGTGAATATGTTGGCAATTCTACAATAGAATAATATATGCAGTATAAATACACACTTGTAGCAGCATTTGCATGGATGAAGATATGAAATGAAATTTAGACCACACAATGTAAAATAATTTCCTTTAGCCAAACATTTTGTTTTTTTATGCTCTGTCTCAACTTGATGTTGTATTCAGTATAAACCTGGTTGGAATTTTTTCATTCGGTTTGGCCCATGGAAACATCTCCACACTCTTCAGGATAATTCAGATGGATATGGAGTGTATGTAGTACATCGTGATTCGAATCTGAGAGTAAAAACAATTTCCCTTGATGCAAGTGTAAACTTGCATCAAATGTAAACTTATACGCCATCAAATATCATAAGGACGTTTAACCAATAAGGTCACATGTTCTGGAGACATTTCGGACTTCATAGGCCGTGGACTTGAAACGTATAAGTGTTAATAAATCCCCCGGTTTTGGCAGCTGTGTCTGTGCTGATGTCGGTTTAGTTTGTCATTTGGAGCGTCCTGCTTGTCCCTCTCGTCCCTCTTGTCCTGCTCTTTGGCTGCCTTGTAAGAGCATCTTGCTGACGCTGAACAGAAACAAGTGGCTCGTTATCAGTAGCAAACAGCATCCTAAAATCCTCAAAGACTCTGAGACCGATAAATCAGCAAGAACCCTTCTGAAAAAAAACCCACTCTTCTGAAAGAAAGATGCAGATCTGTTCCTATTTTTTTTTAAAAACAGCAGTTTTTGTCCAGAAAACACAATGTGCAAAACTCCTCCGTCGTGTGTTTATTTTAGCCTCAAAGCTGCAGTCCAATAATATTGGCAATTAAAGTAAAAAAAAAAAATACTAAATAAAAAATTTCACTTTTTGAAATGTTTTATTCCATGTGTTGGTTTATTTATTTATTTATTTATTTATTTATTTATTTATTTATTTATTTATTTTATTTGTTACATTGATGAGTTTACACTGCACATGCCAAGCCCCTCCTTACAATCCCCCCCACACACACACAAAAAAAGTGTACCCTTTCTTTTTTTTCTCTCTCTCTCTCTCTCTCTCTCTCTCTCTCTCTCTCTCTCTCTCTCTGTTATTGTTTTATGGCCAGGTCACTTCAGTTTTTTGGCTTTTTCTCTTCTTTCTTTCTTTCTTTCTTTCTTTCTTTCTTTCTTTCTTTCTTTCTTTCTTTCTTTCTTTCTTTCTTTCTTTCTTTCTTTCTTTCTTTCTTCCTTCCTCTGCTTCACTCTTCTTTTCCCCTCTATTTGCCTTTTTCTTTTTAAAAACTTGACTTTACACTAGAACTATGATTTGGCACTGAAAATTCCTTCCTTCCATCCTTCCTTCCTTCCTTCCTTCCTTCCTTCCTTCCTTCCTTCCTTCCTTCCTTCCTTCCTTCCTTCCTTCCTTCCTTCCTTCAGAGCAACTTACAATAACTTCAATCATACAACTAAACAATTTATTGTTAAGGGTCTTGCTCAGGGGCGCAGTAGTAAACTTAATGATGGTGGGATTTTAATTCATAACCTTGTTAGCAGAGCTTCTAAATCTTAACCCCTGACCTACTTCTTCCCCCAACCACATCACTGACATGTGTTTCTGTATTAACATTAACATTAAATTGATATAAACTGCTCCCGCTCTAGAAAATGAACCAACACCCTTCTTAACCATTTAGAGTCCAGAATTCCTTCCTTCAAGCATCAGAACTGACACTTCCTTCAGGAACTCCAGCTCCCAGAACCTTCAGACAATAACCACGCCCACTCCTGAGTACCACCGCTCACTGAATACAGCTGACCAGTTGCTCATTCAGCCTCATTAAGAACTCAGACACGGATAAATTCAGCGAGAACCCAAATAAACCTCCAGATCTGTTCATCTTCTGATCTGATAAGGTGCTGAAATAAGACCATCTACGGTCACCTTTCCTTATCTCGTGCTTTCGCTCTGTTGTGTTTACGGGAACGAGGTCGTGAGTGTATGCGGTTGGGGTGGAGAGAAATGCAAAGTTTCAGAAGAAACTCCAGCTCAGCAATAAATCGGCTTTTATTCGATTAGCACAGTTTTTATTTTTTTTGCGAGCAGCACAATTTCCTGTGTTCGGGGAAAAAAGCGAGAGTGAGCAGTCTTGCCCTGCTGGAGTCAAACAGCTGATGCAGAAAGTTCACCATTTCAGCACAATTCTTTTTTTGTATTCATGCAGGAAACCAGCTGAGCTCCTTCTCTGGTGTTACTCAGGATAAATAGCACATCTTTGTAAAAGCTTCCAAAAACCTTAGTATTAATGTTTGTAATGATAACTTCATTCACACGATGGACAAAAGCTTGTGAAGATTTATGGAGATTCCTGCAGCCACAAGCGTGTTAAAGTCCTAGGGTTCGGTCAGTGTCGGAAAGGATCTCAATATGGTTGGAGCTTTATATCAGGAGGTTTTCCACACATTTCCATCCCATGGAAAGCAGATCTTCATGGAGCTGACTTTGTGCACAGGAAAATTGTCATGCTGGAACAGGTTTGGTCTCCTAGTGAAGGGAGAATTTCATGCTACCACATCTAAAGACGTGCTTTACAATTATGTACCTCTAATTTTATGGATTTTGGAGAAGAACCACAATTGGATGGAAAGATCAAGTGTCCCAATACTTTTATCTCTATAATGTATAGTATGTCCCAGCTGGAACGCAGATGCCTTGGAATATAACTGAACAGATGATGAGTTCTCAATGAATAAAGGAAATAAACATATATATAGTAGGTGCAATGTTTATATATTTCGCCTTCTTAACTCAACATCTCAGGTCGTATTTCCGTCAAGAAATGTCTGAGATTAAACCTCATTTTGTGATCAAAATGTACAAACTTTCTTTCGATTAAATCCTAAACGATTACTGAATAATCACACCAGATATTTTCTCTACTCATTGGATTTTCTTGCAATTTTTATTATGCTATAATAAATAAATAAATAATAAATAAACGTGAAAAAAGCTGGACATGGCCCACGAGACCCCCAGCAGACGTTCCTGCGCGATTGCCTGTGTGAACGCAGGAGTCGAGACAGATGGAAATTCTCTTTAAACTCAAAGCAAAGCGAGTAATCTTACTTTAAACGAAACACAATCTCTCGCTTTAAAAAAAAAAGAAAAAATGCTGCCATTTTGGAATTTAATCAAAAGAGCAGAGAGGAAGGAAAGTGCCGAGCTCATCTCTGCTTATGAGAAGTCCAGACGGCGGTTATTGCCCTGGCTGAAGGCTCGCTGGAATTGTGGCCATTTGTCATTAGTTGTAATGTAATAAACACCGAGTGGAATGCCATAGCGAGGAACGAGAGAGAGAGAGAAAGAGAGAGAGAGAGACGAGTGTAGCTTCCGTCCAGTCTCTGCATGTTTATTTCAGTCACATGACTCGACTCGAAGCTGCAATCCCATTATAATGAATATTAATTAAAAATAAACACACTAAAACATATTTATAACAAATATTTATTTATTTATTTATTTATTTATTTATTTATTTATTTATTTATTTATTTATTTATACATTAATGAGTTTGCACTTTACATGCCAAGCATTTTTTCCCCTTGTCTGATGTAATGTAGCTCTAAATGGATAAAAACTACACACACAAAAAAACCCCAGAAATATTTCTTACCCTTTCTTTCGTTTTCTTTTACGTACCATCCTCTCTCTTTCTCTCACTCCCTCTACCTTTCATTCTCTCACTCGTTCTCACTGTCAATACTCCTTGGCTTTCTTTCTTTCTTTTCTTCTCTCTCTCTCTCTCTCTCTCTCTCTCTCTCTCTCTCTCTCTATCTCTCTCTCTCCCTCTCTCTCTTTCTTTCTCAGTCTTTTTTTCCCTCTATTTCTACTTTTTTCTTTTTCCTTCTTCCTGTAATTCTCTTGCTTTCCCTCTCCTTTTATTTCATTTTCATTTTGTCTTTTTCTTCCTGTTGTTCTTTTAATCTCTCTCTCTCTTTCTCTCTCTCTCTCTTTCTCTCTCTCTCTCTCTCTCTCTCTCTCTCTCTCTCTCTCTCTCTCTCTCTCTCTCTCTCTCTCTCTCTCTCTCTCTCTCTCTCTCTGTGTCTCTTCCTCGCTCTCCTTTTTTATAACCAACACCAAAAAGCTGCCTGATTACCATCACTCCAATGTACTGTGACTGGAGAAAAACAAACAGCAATCGTTTCCAGTCCCGTTCCCTGTGGTGTACTGCGGCACAAAATAAATAATAATAGTGAAAATAAAAGCGGCAAGCTGCTCGCAAAATCACATATCTGAGCAAAAACCGAACGCGACATATTGTAGCCTACTGCTTCAAACCGCATAAATCCGACTTATTGCAAATAAATACAGAGAGCGACGATATTAAGCGTCACGAGCGCTCGCGTGAACCCGGTAGCATCCGACATTTAATCAGAGACGTGATCGGAAAAGCACCAAATTACATTCGGGTAGTGAAGATCTAGCTTTGTATTTCTTTTTTTGCCTAAAAGTTTGCAAAAGTTGGTGAAAGTCATAAAGCCGATCACCGTTCAGGCAGCGAGAAATGTTTGGCTGGTCTTTAGGTCACTGAAACCATGTGTGTGTGTGTGTGTGTGTGTGTGTGTGTGTGTGTGTGTGTGTGTGTGTGTGTGTGGCACCAGATGATGATGCTTGATACTATTGAAGTTTTGGAAATCTAAAACCCAGAACCAAAGCCATAGTCTCGCTGCAAAGAAATAAAAAAAACTCCTCTGCTTTGAAATAAATTCCACGGTTTTGTCGGATCCACAAACCTTTTCCTGACCCCGCAAGCTTTAACCTATAGAACCGAGGCTATTAATATTACATTAGACCCATATTAAATATGCAGCGCTTGAAGAATTCGTTTCTTTCCAGATCTTTGTCTCGTGAGGGTTTTGAGTATATGACTGAAGTCAGATTCGGAGAAATTCCAGCCCAATTAGCGCTACATAATCCCTTAAGCACAAATGACATTCGGATCTAATTATTCTACAGCAGACCGAAGAGGAAAGTAGACACTTTTTTTTTTTTCCGAATAAAGAATCTTTCCACCGTCACCTCGTGTGGCGTGTCCTCGGGCGATCGTTTTTTTTTTTTTTTTTTTTTTTTTTATCGGAGATGTCTGGAGGTCTTTCAGATTTGCACAGTGGTGAGGTCATCACTTTTCACCAACCGTAGTCTTGAGACGTGAAATCTTGCATTGCTCGTCCTGAATTGACGGAAAAAGGATGGATGGACGCCTGAGGGCAGGGAAAAAGAAAGGAATGTGATATTCATGGAGAAATGAAGTCTCTCTTTTGGCAGAGTATATTATCCATTTTACTGATTGGACTGTTTCGAGCCGTAGCGGGCCGTGCCGGTTACTTAATCCCCTGCAACAGCGAGTCTTGGCGCATTGTTAATGGTCCGTTTTATCCACTCGTCTTTTTTTTCTGCTTACAGATCTGTTCTGCAGTGGCTGAACCGGGTGCAGTCGTTCCTCTACTGCAATGAAAATGGCTTCTGGGGCACCTTCTTGGAGAGCCAGCGTACCTGCGTGTGCCACACAGGCATCACCCTGTGCCAGCGTCCGATCCCGTGCGTAATCGGCGGCAACAACAGCTGCGCCATGTGCAGCCTGGCTAATATCTCTCAATGCGGCTCGTGCAACAAGGGCTACAAGCTGTACCGCGGCCGCTGCGAGCCGCAAAACGTGGACTCGGAACGCAGCGAGCAGTTCATCAGCTTCGAGACGGATCTAGACTTTCAGGACCTGGAGCTGAAGTACCTGTTGCAGAAGATGGACTCCCGCTTGTTCATCCACACCACCTTCATCAGCAATGAGGTGCGCCTGGAGACCTTCTTCGACCCGCGCTGGCGCAAACGCATGTCCCTGACGCTGAAGAGTAACAAGAACCGCATGGACTACCTGCACATGATGGTGGGCTTGTCCATGAAGATTTGCCAGATGCGCAACAGCAGCATGGACCCCATGTTCTTTGTTTATGTCAACCCATTCAGTGGAAGCCACTCGGAAGGGTGGAGCATGCCATTCGGGGAACACGGATACCCTCGCTGGGAGAAGTTACGGCTCCAAAACTCGCAATGTTTCAACTGGACCCTGATGCTCGGCAACCGATGGAAAACCTTCTTCGAAACCGTCCACATCTACCTACGCAGTCGTGCCAAGGTGCCCACGGTCCTACGCAACGACACCGGCCATGGCCCTGTGGACCTCTCCGACCCCAACAAGCGACAGATCTACATCAAGATCTCCGACATCCAGGTGTTCGGCTACAGCTTACGCTTCAACTCCGACCTTCTCCGGAGTGCCGTCCAGCAAGTCAACCAGTCATACACGCAGGGGACGCAGTTTTACTCGTCCTCGTCCATCATGCTCCTGCTGCTGGACATCAGGGACAGGATTAACCGCCTGGCCCCTCCGGCGGCACCCGGGAAACCCCAGCTAGACCTTTTCTCCTGTATGCTCAAGCACCGACTGAAGCTTAACAACAGCGAGATGATTCGAGTCAATCATGCCCTGGACATGTACAATACCGAGATCTTGAAACAGTCGGACCACCTGACTACCAAACTCTGTTGAAAGTTCAGCGTTAAGGAACAAGTGAATTTACTTCAGAGATGACACAAAGGATTCTTTTTATTTTCCTTTCCTTTAGGATTTTTTTTTTGTTGCTTTTTTGATGTACTTATTAACAACTTTGTAAGTGTAATTGTTAAATAAGAAACAAAAGAATTACAGAGATAAAGCCTTTTAGTTCACTGCAGAAGAAAGAAAAAAAAATGAACATGACTGTACCATATTTGTCCGAGCATGTCTGTCACATCCAAATGGAGCATTAAAAGTAAAAAAAAAAAAAAAAAAAAAAAAAAAAAAAAAAAAAAAAGTACATACAGTATATAATATATAAATATATGAATAAATTCAACATCCAATGATGACAAAGAGGCCTTGATATTACTCAGAGGGAACAAAGGTCCATCTGAAACTGCCATTCTTTACCGCGTAACATGTTTTTAATAACCGATTAGTGATCCTTTCAATTTGACGACTTGCAACGTACGGAACGTTTTGCTAGTCTTAGCTTAGCCGTTGAAGGACGACAGGAAGTCGTTATCTGTACAGCGTTCCTGCATATTCTTTGCTCGATCATCCCTCTGAGTGTGCTTGGCATGATGTAAGGCAGTATAGAAAACATTCTCTCACTTAAAAACGATGTTTATAGCCTCCGTTTTGTTTGATGCTAATCACTGTTTGCTAGTCGCTCATGGCAAATTACAATTTTTTATTTTATTTATTTACATTTTTTTATTTTTTTCCCCTCTCATAACGAGCAAAAGCTGAACCTGAATCATATGGATTTTTTTTTATGACATTTTTTTCCCCTGGACCTGATTATACCAAGTATACGTGCTCTAAAGGTGAACAATCGATTCTAACACACACACACACACACACACACACACACACACACACACAAAGTAAAAAAAAAATCAGCCTGTAACTGCTGACATGTTCAGAATTGTTTTAATTATTACTTTTTTTTTATTATATTATGATTGCGATTGTTTTCGAGTGCTGAGGTCGATTTCGATTTCGAGTCCGTTACACGTGCAAGAGAAGACATAAAGCCATAATTCCCAGGGGAATGAAAAATAAAGATAGGCTTGTACACATTTATTTTGAGAATGAATTCCTATACATGAGTTTGTATAGTTTTTGCTTTTTTCTTTCTATAAAAAAAAAAAAAATAAATAGTCGTCCTCACTCGGATAGGAATACGACGAAGATGACGGAGTGCTGCTGCGTATTCCTGAAACCAGATGTAGAGTCTGTGTAAATGTTCATGTTGTGTTCAGGTTCGTAATCGAATAATGTATAATGTGCGCTTCTTTCTTTCTTTCTTTCTTTCTTTCTTTCTTTCTTTCTTTCTTTCTTTCTTTCTTTCTTTCTTTCTTTCTTTCTTTCTTTCTTTTTTTTTTGGAAAATGTTCCCTTTTTGTGTATTTGTAGTCGAGATTCTGTCCAATTGATCCCCATGTCATCCTGAGGATTCAGATTATTATTATTATTATTATTATTATTATTATTATTATTATTATTATTATTATTATTATTATTTTTAGCATTCAGTCTTATTAAGTGCCTGCTACCTATCCCTTTAACCATTTTCCAAAAGGTTTCATTGCATTTTATTTGCATAAACTACTCCTTTCCCCCGATCTCGTCTTTTTTTTTTTTTTTTTTGGTCCATCAGCACTGAAAAAGGGCAGACAGGAAGTTCGGTTCATCCTCGCTGTATTTTGCATGTATTTAAAGGAGCCTTGAGTCTCCTCCTTCGCGGAAAACACTTAAGATGTATATTAAATATGTAAATAGCTGCATTGCCTTGTTATAGCCATACAAATCGAAAGCTTTTCCTAGGTACACCGCTTTTTTTTTTTTTTTTTTTTTTTTACAGACACGGCAACTCGAGCACAAGATAACGGAAGGATCGCGAGCCCCCCAACCCCCCCGGTTAATTTATATTTTTTCTTGCGCAGGATGAAGAAGATGAAAAATAACAAGAGAAATCACCAGCCGGTGCCGAACGCCACCCGAATCCTAACACCCTCCTCCCACCTCCCCGTCCGTCCCCCACCTCCCGCCGCATACAAGCACATGCGCTGTCCTTTCTTACGCCTTTTACAGAACGACATGTGGGACTCGGGTCGTGCCGTCCGGTACGTCTGATGATGGGTCTGATTGGCAAACAGCTTTCACTACCTTGTCTGTGTAATTTCTGCTGTTCTGTTGGGAAAAAAAGAGGGAAAAAAATATAATCAGCTTTCTTCAAATGAATGTTTCATATAATAATCTATTTCTCATTAAAAATGCTATATTTAATAAGAAGAGCCGTGCTTGTCTCTACCACTTCCCAGCAAGGTTTTCATTGATTGATTGATTGATTGATTGATTGATTGATTGCCTTCTCTTTAATTGAATTGATTCTATTTGGGTCCTTATTAGTGCTCTTGAGTCCTACACTCACTCCTCCTGCATCCAATCGGACGGTAGTGGGCTTTTACATCATACTTTTAATATAATATATATATATATATATATATATATATATATATATATATATACATTATTCATGAAGAAGTGATAGTTGAGTGGTTAAAGCCTTAGACTTTGCATCTGTAGGTCATGAGTTCAAATCCCAGCCACACAATACTGGCACTTCTGGGCCCCGAAACAAGGCCCTGAATCCTCGACAGCTCAGTTGTAAGCACTCTGGAGAAGGGCGCCTGCACAAATACCATAAATGTAAATGCATTAGATTTCCGATCAGATGGTTGTAGGTTTAAATCCCACCCACACCAAGCTGCCACTGCTGGGCACCTTGAGCACCTTGAGCTCAACCCCCACAGCTGCTGAGTTGTATGAATGAGATAAATGTAAGATGCTCTGGATAAGGGCATCAACCAAATGCCATGCATGTCAATGTGAATGCATTAGGCTTTAGATCTTAAGGTCATGAGTTCAAATTCCAGCCACACTGACCTGTCTCTTCTGGGCCCCTAAGCAAGGCCCTTAACCCCAAAACTGCTCACTTGTATGAATGAGGAACTAAATGTAAGTCGTTCTGAATAATGGTGTCTGCAAATTGACATAAATGTAAATGAATCAGAGAAAATTATTTCTATTCTGTTTTTTACTCTGCTTCGGTGAATGATGGTCAATAATATAAACAGAATTCAAATAGATGTTGGTGTAGATATTTATTTAAAATAAGGACAAACGAATCAAAATCATGAGAACACGATCACAAAACAATATATACACAATGTTTCTGCATCACCAAGGTCTGTTTTTCATGGGATGCAGTGGATGATCTCCTGCTATAGAGCTCCAACCCTATTGAACACCTTTGTGGTGAAGGTGAATGTTTACCTTAATCAGTATCTGACTTTACTTACACCCTTGTGGCTGAATGAATCTCACACAAATCTTCCAAAATCTAGTGGAACATCTTCCCAGAAGAGAGGAGGAGTGAAGTATATATATATATATATATATATATATATATGATGTTCTTGAGGATCTGAAGTTCAGAGAAGCTGAAGCTGTTTTCATCTGCGTCACTGTTGCGTTTGTTCTCCTCAACCAGCTTCAGTCCAAACCATGGTTAATGCCATGAGTTACAGTCTACTGCAAATGAAGCAAGTGTGTGTGTGTGTGTGTGTGTGTGTGTGTGTGTGTGTGTGAGAAAACCACAGTCTGTCCACACCCAAACCTCCAGATCTCCTGCATGTGCCAGGTTGTAATTAGAGCACAGTAATAAATCACGCTGCTTTGTGTTTCATGGATGACGAGCGAAGCACAGAGTCGCCTGTGAGAGAATAAAATGTGTCCGTTTATCAATTTACAACATTGAACTTTCGTTTTTTTTTTCTTCCACAACCATGAAACAACCAAGTGAAACATAAAAACAAATACAATTCTAAAGCAGAAAATTGCTGTCATTGTTAAACGCATTCGTTTTTAAATATGGGCGGAGTTAAACTGTATCTATTATAAAGGGGCGTGGTTAATTAAATCAGCTCTTTTCATTTACTTAAAGAACAGAATGTAGTTATTCTACTAGCATCTGATTTATCACCCTTTTAAAAACTTCAGGTCTTTTTTTTTTTACTCTTTCTTCTTTTATTGTTTAGTAACGTCAAGGTTCAGCTCATTTCGGGAATATCAAATAGACAACAATAAACAATACGGCTAAACATGACACATATAGACAAAATTATACAAAGATTCAAAGGTGGGATTTAATGAAGTTCAAATACTGTTATTGTACTTAAGTTGATTTTTTTTTACTTTTTACTTTCACTCATTAAATTTTTTACACAAATATCTGTACTTTCTACTTCTTATATTTTCAAAAACAGACTCGTTACTTTAGTTTGAATCTATTTGGTGACATGATCAATATTTATTCTTTTCATTATGCACCGTTTTCATCGTCCTGTTTCCTGTCATTGCAATTCTTTTTCAATCCACTGGTGGATCACTTCCTGTCTCTCACACACCACAGACGTAGACTAGATTCTGAAGCTCACAGTGAGCAGGCAGAAGGCAGTAAGAAGTCTGGGGTTAACGTGGATGAGACAGAGGGAGTCAGTGATGAGAACATGACAGAACAGAGACATTCCTGATCACATGATCATCATCATCTTTTCTCTGCTTGTGTTCTATATGGTGGATCTTCAGTCTGGATACATTCATTAGAGAACAACATTTGGAAATATTTTGTATAAATATATTAATATGACGTGAGTTTCAGTTACCAGTGTGACACTAAAACAGGTAGTAATAATGGTGACTTTTTACATGTCAGAGCTCAAACTTCTTTACTTTAACCTAAACTTCAACTTTTACCAGATTTTTTTAAACATGATTATGAGTAAACCTGACCATAGGTGGACACCTGACTATAAGATTGGTATGTGCTGTTATATTGAGCTCCACTCTTCTTGGAAGATGTTCCAGTAGATTTTGTGAAGATTTGTGCTCATTCAGATACAAGGGTGTTAGTAAAGTCAGGTACTGATGTAGGTGAGAAGCTGAGGAGGTCTGGAGTGCGTTCAGCGTTCAGATTTATCCCAAAGTTGTTCAGGAGGGTTGGAGATCTATAACAGGAGATTTTCAGAAAGCAGATCTTCATGGAGCAGGTTTTGTGCACAGGGACATTGTCATGCTGAAACCGGTTTTGGGTCTCCTAGTTCAAGTGAAGTGAAAATGTCACGATCCAAGTCAGTAATATGTGGGGACAAAATAATATATGATCAAATTATTATAAATAAAACATAATTAAATGATATACTCCTTGTATTTTGGGAAACTTCAAATAAAATAATACAATTAATTATATTTTTTAAATACTATACCAAATGTTATTGAATATCAAAATATTGAATATCTATAAATGCTTATTATATTTACATGTCTATAATGAAATAATTTTATGTTCTCTCTAAAATCAGAGTCAGATTATCGTAAACAATGACTAGTGATGGGTTTTTAATACATATTTTTAAGATTTAGAGTGTTTATAAAAATAAAATCATCTCTAAAACAGGAATCGAGTACAATCAGTCCCACTGACGTTGCCTCTGCTCAATCCCCTTCCTCTGGCATGCTAACGCTAACGACGAGCTGCTCATTCTTCCAAATTCTTGCATAAATGTAAAAAAATAAATAAAATAAAAAATACAGAAAATGGTGTGAACTTTGTTCCAGGTTGTGTGGAGAAGAGTGAAAGGGAAATATGATTTTAATTTCCATCGCAGCGTGCTGGAATGAATTCATGCTCGGCTGGTAATAGACTCTGTTCCCCGGACGATGTGAATGTAAATGCGATGTGTGTTGCTGGTGCTGTTTCTCCTTCCCATGAACCATCCGTCTTCCTGTGGCACGACGGAATAGAGGAGGAAAAGATGGAGGGGGAAGGAATAATAAAAAAAAAAAATGTCATTTAAACATGGCGCGGAAACGGAAACTAATTAATCAATTTCCTGCTCACACACACACACACACACACACACACACACACACACACACACACACACACACACACACTCAAATTGTTCATTCCAATTAAACAGCAAAACACCAAATGGGTAAAGTGCTAGCAGTGGGCTAATGAGCAGAAGTTTACTTGTTCAAATCCCCGTCTCTAAAAGAGATTAAAAAAAAAATGCAAGGTGATAAAAACATTGTGAACGATGCTAGAAATTCGTAAACAGAGTGAAAAGTTAATTTTTAAAATATAAGGACTTTTAGAGGTTCATTTTCAGGGTCAATCACAATGATGGTGGAGGAGGAGTCTGGACAGACCTTTTATTTTTAATGGAGAAAACATTTGCATTTCAGTCCTTAGATGTTCTTCAGTATTGGATTCGATTTGATTGAACTTTATTGTCATTGTGCATGCTAGATCAGCTTTGGCTTTCCAATGTCAAGTGAAGTGAAAATTTAATGCTACTGCATCCATACAATTGTGTGCCTCCAACTTTGCGATAACAGTTTGGGGAAGAACCACGTGTGGTTGGGAAAGACTTAGGAACCTCATATGAATGGGATATATTTATATATTAGGGGTGCAGCAGTACACGTGTTCATACTGAAAGAGTTTTTCTAGAGTCAGCGCAGTGTCACTCTGCTTCTCGCTCCGTACCTGAAATAAGATTTGTTTTGCTCATGCAAGAAAATGCTAAAAAGTTCGTCATGCTTGCATTAGCCGCGAAAGAGGAAGTAGCTAGCGGCTAACGCTAGCGCTAAGGATTTTTTTGCGCTTTATGTACATCTTAAAAGGAGAGATTTTCCACATATCGAGGGAGTGAATGATGTTGAGCTAATTTATGAGTTGCTCAGGAGCTCCTGGTTTCACAGCTCCAAATGACTGTAGAAGACTGTAGTAAGGACATTACTCATCATCACACACTCTGGTGCTCCCAATATTTCTCACTCTCTGCTGTTTGTAATGTTTTAATAATTTATATTCACACTCTTGATGTCACCCTGATGACAATGGGTTTCGAGTCTGGTTCATCTCAAGGTTTCTTCTTCATACCGTCTAAGGAAGTTGTCACAGTTGCCCCCAGACTTGCTCATGGGGTATAAATACACATTAATTTAAATATAATTGAAGTTTGTTCTATAATTCTTACATTCAGTAAAGCAGCTTTGACACAATGTTCAGTGTTGAAAGTGTTTTAGAAAAAAAGATGAATTGAATTAAACTGAATAGTGGTTTTGTACGCTTTAGCATCCGATTGATGTGAAGAAACTGCTATCTTTTCTCATATTAACGATTATGATCATATTAAAAATCTTAATAATTAAATCTGGGTGATTAATAAGATAGTAACATGGTGAAATAATAAAAAGAAATAGCTACATATGTTTTTATATATATATATATATATATATATATATATATATACAGTGAGGAAAATAAGTATTTGAACACCCTGCTATTTTGCAAGTTCTCCCACTTAGAAATCATGGAGGGGTCTGAAATTGTCATCGTAGGTGCATGTCCACTGTGAGAGACATAATCTAAAAAATAAAAATCCAGAAATCACAATATATGATTTTTAAACTATTTATATGTATGATACAGCTGCAAATAAGTTTTTGAACACCTGTCTATCAGCTAGAATTCTGACCCTCAAAGACCTGTTAGTCTGCCTTTAAAATGTCCACCTCCACTACATTTATTATCCTAAATTAGATGCACCTGTTTGAGGTCGTTAGCTGCATAAAGACACCTGTCCACCCCATACAATCAGTAAGAATCCAACTACTAACATGGCCAAGACCAAAGAGCTGTCCAAAGACACTAGAGACAAAATTGTACACCTCCACAAGGCTGGAAAGGGCTACGGGGAAATTGCCAAGCAGCTTGGTGAAAAAAGGTCCACTGTTGGAGCAATCATTAGAAAATGGAAGAAGCTAAACATGACTGTCAATCTCCCTCGGACTGGGGCTCCATGCAAGATCTCACCACGTGGGGTCTCATTGATCCTAAGGAAGGTGAGAAATCAGCCCAGAACTACACGGGAGGAGCTGGTCAATGACCTGAAAAGAACTGGGACCACCGTTTCCAAGGTTACTGTTGGTAATACACTAAGATGTCATGGTTTGAAATCGTGCATGGCACGGAAGGTTCCCCTGCTTATACCAGCACATGAACAGGCACGTCTTAAGTTTGCCAATGACCATTTGGATGATCCAGAGAAGTCATGGGAGAAAGTCATGTGGTCAGATGAGACCAAAATAGAACTTTTGGGTCATAATTCCACTAAACGTGTTTGGAGGAAGAAGAATGATGAGTACCATCCCAAGAACACCATCCCTACTGTGAAGCATGGGGGTGGTAGCATCATGCTTTGGGGGTGTTTTTCTGCACATGGGACAGGGCGACTGCACTGTATTAAAGAGAGGATGACCGGGGCCATGTATTGCGAGATTTTGGGGAAAAACCTCCTTCCCTCAGTTAGAGCATTGAAGATGGGTCGAGGCTGGGTCTTCCAACATGACAATGACCCGAAGCACACATCCAGGATAACCAAGGAGTGGCTCTGTAAGAAGCATATTAAGGTTCTGGCGTGGCCTAGCCAGTCTCCAGACCTAAACCCAATAGAGAATCTTTGGAGGGAGCTCAAACTCCGTGTTTCTCAGCGACAGGCCAGAAACCTGACTGATCTAGAGAAGATCTGTGTGGAGGAGTGGGCCAAAATCCCTCCTGCAGTGTGTGCAAACCTGGTGAAAAACTACAGGAAACGTTTGACCTCTGTAATTGCAAACAAAGGCTCCTGTACCAAATATTAACATTGACTTTCTCAGGTGTTCAAATACTTATTTGCAGCTGTATCATACAAATAAATAGTTAAAAAATCATACATTGTAATTTCTGGATTTTTTTTTTTAGATTATGTCTCTCACAGTGGACATGCACCTACGATGACAATTTCAGACCCCTCCATGATTTCTAAGTGGGAGAACTTGCAAAATAGCAGAGTGTTCAAATACTTATTTTCCTCATTGTATATATATATATATATGTGTGTGTGTGTGTGTGTGTGTGTGTGTGTGTGTGTGTGTGTGTGTGTGTGTGTGTGTGCACTTGTTAGCAGAAGTGAATTTCCTCTTTCTGTTTGTTAACTTCAGGATACACGGCCGCGTGTAAACAAATCCTCGCTCACCAAATCTCACCTTGCACTCGACACGACATCTATCTGTGTCAGCTTGTGCAAAACTAACAAACGCCACGACGGAGTTTTTCTGCAGGATTTGGAGAAGGAACGAAAGGAAATCAGGGTTTTTATTTCAGCTCTGTAAACAAGATGCGGCTTCTGTGATTCGAAAGCACACCTGCGCCAGGTTCGATTGAACATTATGCCGTGGAAAAGAACAAGCAGTCGAGTACCCACTGATTTCTAAACCTTTCCGTGTGTATACGTTTATATATATATATATATAAGTTTCACATTAATTGAAAAACTGGAACCATGTTGGAAGGAGTCTCCAGTGCCAACGAATTTCACTGTAAAATAAAAAAAAATTCATTATGGAAGGAGTCTCCAGTTCCAGTGGATATCAGTGTGTTGAAAAAGAACATGGATGGAGTCTCAAGTTCTATCAGATATCAATATTACCAAAAAATCAATAAAAAGGTGCCTTCAGATGAAATGGATTAAATGAAAGTGCCAGCAGATATTAATGTAAAAAAAAACAAAACAAAAAAAAAACAAAGAAGAAAAAAAAAAGAACCCTAATGAAAGGAGTCTCCATTGATTTTAAATAAAAAATATATAACCTTTATGGTCTCCAGTGCCAGCAGTTGTATATTTACATTTATGGCATTTGGCAGATGCCCTTATCCAGAGCAATTTAGTGCACAATTATCTCAATTATACAACCAAACAGCTATGGGTTTAAGGGCCTTTCTCAGGGGCCCAGGAGCGGCAGCCTGGTGCAACTCATGACCTTTGGATCCAAAGTCCAATGCCTTAACAACTTACCTGCCATTTTATCAACGCAAACAAAGAACCATGATGTAAGGAGTCTCCAGTTCCAGGAAAAGGCAATCAATAATAATAAAAAAGCTACTATTGATAAAAAGATCTTTTTTTTTTTTTTTTGCTTTTTTTTTTGCTTTTAATATAAAAAAGAACGAAGGCATTGTCATTTTTGCTCTTCAATAGCAATAAAACATTTTTGTGTTATAAAAAATAAACATGTAACTTACACAAACCACAAACCATTGACGTTGTGAAATTGGAATTAAAAAGGTTTGAAATAAACCCAGTGTTTAACCGTAACTAATGTTTATTTTCATCGGAATAAATCCAAACAATTCCCCACCAGATCCACTTGATGATTCAGTTGCTCCAAAAATATCCAACTCTAATTTTATGAGCCGTTTTTGAAACATCATTTCTTTTTTAGCTTTCCACATGTGCTGTTTATTCAGCGCGAGGTTATTTAGCTGCAGCGCTAACCTGTGTGGAGGGGATCATGTCCACGTCTGTCAGAAAACGCTTCTGTACTCTGAGGGCTGAAAAAAGAAAAAAACAGTAGTCGCTTTTCCGAGCGGGGAAAACTGAAGCCCAGATTTATTCCTCCCTGAACCCTCTGAATCGCTTTACATGCAAACAGCTGGATTTAAATGCTATACATTAATATACATTATATGAACAAATGTACTGGAACATCTGACATTTCTAGCCAGATGTGGTTCTTCTCCAAACACAAAGTTGGAGATACCCTACTGTTTGGATGAACCAGGAGACCCAAATGTGTTCCAGCCTGACAATGCCCGTGTGCACAATTCCAGTTCCATGAACATCTGCTTAACATGGTTTAGACTAGAAGATCTCCTGTTATAGAGCTCCAACCCTATTGAACACTTTTGGGATAAATGTGAATGTCTGACTGCACCTCAGGAACCTCCTCATCTTCCCACCTACATCAGTACCTGACTTTACTAACACCCTTGTAGCTGAATGAATCGAAGAGGAAATTGGAACTACATTTCGAATGAGACGTTCAAAAAGCAGCCCGTAACAAGCGTATGCTCAGGTGTACACAAACTTTTGTCCACATTAACAGTGTTTTCAGCGATTCAGCAATTCCTTGTCGTTTAAGGGGATCATTAATAGTTAATGAATCACCGCTACATGAAACTGAGCTTCTGCAAGCTTTTCTTTAAAAGTCCACACAACAAAAATGCAAAACTCGATTTTTTTGGAAATCCAAATGTTCTTGCTTTCACACTTTCCTACGTTTTCATTTCATACACATCATTTTTTCATTACGAGTTCCGTGTCTGCTTTTACCTCTTGTGCATAATGAATGCTTACACTAAAGGTCTTCTATTAAACTAGTGACAAATAACTATAATAATCAAGGGGGTGTGGCCAGGACATGACCAAGAAAACCACCAGGTTCATCTGAGGCCCAAACTCAGTTGACCTGCACCAGGATAATACCCTCAGCCTCAGCTTTCTAAAAGACAAAGGAAAAACAGTCACAGAGACAATTTCTGAAGTCGGCACGTCTCTCCGCCGGTACAAACCGAATCTCATTTTGCTAAACTGCGTCCCGCTGATCCTCCAATGAATCTATTCATACCCACTGAAAGAAAAAAGCGAAAAAAAAAAAAAACAACACTTCAGGTTGAAGGTAATTTTGCTTGGACCCCTGCAGTCACCTGCCTTTCAATTCATCAATCCTGTCTTTCCACTGGCTTGGTTTCCGTTTTGTTTGTCTTGTACAGGAATGCACTGTCAAAACAAAAATAATGATGTTTAGGATTTGTTGAATGTGCTACAGTGGTATATATATATATATATATATATATATATATATATATATATATATATATATATATATATATATAAATGAAAAGCATAAAAAAAAACAGAAATTGATAAATAGTTCATAATTTGCCTCTGCCCTCAAAACAGGCCACCAAAAAAGAAAAAAAAAAAAACCCGGAGGGTTATTAAAAGCTATACATCTTCATACTGAACGTTATTTCTGTGCGAGTAAAAACACCATTACACACAGGAGAGCCGTAAACGCTGAAATTTATCATCACGTCCACCATGTTCCATCACTGTAAACTCTACAATGTGTCATTGTAAGAAAAAAGACTGACTTTGGTGCAAACGTTGGACAGAAAATTACAGTTTTCTGTGCTGGTTCTTCTGAACCACATGCAGAACATCTGTCAGGGCTCAACCGGAGAACGATGATTTCACAAGGAGGTATCAGAATGTTTAGAGACTAACTGCTACTATTGAACTCCAATGAGTCGTTTGAGGTGTTTTCAAGAGTGGAAGAACATCGCTGGAAGACGTCGAGCGATCAGGAAGACCTTCAATGAGCTCAGACATTGAAAATGTTGAAACCATTCGACAACTTGCATGTGATGATCTTCGGAGAATGAGCCACACGATCTTGCTTTCCCACCCACCCTGCAGACTTCGCCCTCTTCCTGAAAATGGAGATCCAGCTCAAATGTTGTGGTTTTGTCACGGAGATCTGGTGCAAACCAAAAAAGGTGCTTGACACGATTTGAAAAGAAGACTCTCAGGATTTGTTGGTATTTCATGGTATGCAGGAGCAGCACATTCATTCTAGAGCAGGAGATCTTCCACACACTTATCCAACCCATGTAAAGCAGATCTTTGGAGATGGAGAGTAATATGTATACAGAGACATTGTCATGCTGGAACAAATTTGGGTCTCTTAGTTGTCTGTTCTACAAAATATCGACAGAACATCCGGAACACCCAGTCTTTAAACCTCAATAACCTCAGATTGCTCAGCATTGCTAAACGTGAGGTGACTTTGCTCGGTTCTCCTTTTCCATCCATGACACTCTTTTGTCCTGTCCTTAGTCGCAACGGTTAGTCCGCTGGAGGCCAGTCCTGTAGCAGAGCGTAATTGGAGCACAACAGAGTGACCCAGTATAATAGGATTACACCGAAAGCACTTCGGAAAAGAACCACAACGTCGCTAATCCTGTTCTGCTCCGTGTCCTTTTTCCCGCTTCTTCTCGCAAGGACCAAGATGGAGGTTGAAAGGAATCGTAGCCATCAAGATGATGAGTTCTGGGAGAATTAAGGAAAGCCGCCGGCTCTATGGAGACTTTGATCTAACAGAGAACTGAAATAAAATCTGGATTTATTAATACTGAGGACAATTCTGAAAGGGACTTTTAGTTTCTTCACGCTGTCTTGCTGTTACAGGAAAATGACAAAATACCACGTGATACGTGTGTATGAATGGTCCAGTCCATACAGGGCATTCAGAAGTATTTTATTCCTGTTTATAAAATAAAGAAAAAAATGACAGTGTATGTTTCCTTTTGTAGTTACTTTGATGTAAGTTCTTACATTATAGCAGGAAAAACAGTCTTTCTTTTTTCCTCTCAGTAGAATTAAACTAAAGGCTCTGGCTTACTGATCAGAAGGTCAAAGGTTCAAGCCCATGTGTTGCACAGCTGTGACATTCGGGCTCTTCTAGAGATCAAGGCCCTTAACCCTCGCTTTCTGCTCCGGGGGTGCTGAATTATGTCGGACCCCGAGCTTCCTAATATACGAAGAAGGAATTAAACTGTGCTGTAATGTACATGTGAAGTATAAAGCATCATTTTTTACCCCTTTATTGAAGAGGTTGAAGTTATAGCTTCATGTCTGGCTGTTCCAGAATGCTGACACTGGAGACTTGAAATGCTGACTGCACCCCAGGCCTCCTCGCCTCACCTACATCACTACCTGACTTTTACACCATTGTGCACAAATCTCCAAACACACTGCAAAATCTAGTGCAACTTCTTCCCAGAAGAGTGGGGGGGAATTAGAAGAACAAATTTGGACTTAAAGTTGAATGCGATTTTCAACAAAGCACATACAGAAACTTCTGATCAGGTGTCTGCAAACCTTTGCCAATATACAGTAGTAAATCCATAATTTTACTTAAATCAATTTATTTCTATTTGTATAGCGCTTTTACCTATGGATACTGTCTCAAAGCAGCTTTTCACTGATACTCATGGAGCTCTGATTAAACAATTCTGACCAATCAGAAGCCGGAATTCAATATCATTCCAATATAAAGTGCTGTATGGATCGAAGGCTCTGAGTGTGACTCTTATAACCAAATAATAAAGGAATGTTCATGAACCTGATGTTGGCCAAAAGTCTTCATTACCACCTACAGCGTTTTCAGTGAACGGTTCAGCCTTTAAATCGGCGCTTCACCCTGTCGGAGGGACGTCGTAAATCAAAATGGCAGAAGTGATGCGGCGTGGCAGGTCAGGAACCGACATCTCCGCTCTGATTTAGTCATTTACAGTCGGAGATAAACACCTGGAGGACCGGCGTTGCCGTGGACACTACGGGCGAAGGAGAGACGCGACGAGGTCTTGTTAGGAGGTCGCTATCAAGATGTGTCCATTACTTTTCTCGAAGATGAGTGACGGTGCGTTCACACACACGTAATTACGTTCGTGCTAATTACAGCATCGGGAATGAGTGTAATTAACGTAATTATAGTATCGTTTCAGTAATTTCTATCACATGTTTATGAAATTCAGGGGGGAATCTGGATCGTGGAAGAGACGTGAAGCTCTATATAATAAACATACATTACACAAGTCACAAGAAAAATTCACATCATGTAGTTTAGATATTGAAAAGATAAAAACACAAGATAAACACTGATATGATTTATACAATTGATTTAAGGTTGTTGATACACAAGCATATAATACAATTAATAATACACTGTATGAAAATATTTTGTGGGCACCTGACCCCCATTTGGTGGGAAGATCAGAAGATCAGGGGTTCAAGCTACAGTATCATCAAGTTGCAACTCATAGGGCCCCTGAGCAAGGCCCTTAACCAGCTGTGCTCTAGGGGGCGCTGTATCATGGCTGACCTTCCTAACATTGATGGGATATGTAAAGAAATTATTTCAGTGTACTGTAACAAATATAAAGCACCTTTATATTAATTCCCACTCTTCTGAGATGTTCCACTAGATTTTGGATTGTGCTTTTCAGTGTTCACATTAGGAGCTCTCGCACATCTTTCACCCCATGGAAAGCAGATGTTCATGGAGCTGGCTTTGCGCACAGGAGCATTGTCATGCTGGAACACGTTCGAGTCTCAAGTGAAGGGAACATTTGATTCTACCAGATCCAAAGTACAACTGTGTGCTTTCAAGTTTGTAGGAACAGTTTGGAAAAGAAAAACACAGGATCACAGCTGTTGTTAAATGCGTTGTCGCAGAACTTTCTGGGAAAATCTTCTATTTCTTCAAAAATCAGTTATTCATCTTATAATTTCCTTTAATATTTGGTGAATGTAGACTTCTTTCAGTGCACATCAGAGGTCCATCATAAACTTGTGCAAAGATTTAGCTTGTTAAAAAAATTCCCTTTTTTTTTTTTTTTTTTTTTTTTTTTTTTGGTGAAAATGTTCTAAATGCTTATCAGAACATTACTGACATTTAACACCTTCTGACCAAATCAACAACTACTGTACATCAGGGAAGAAAAGATCAGCGGGTGAACGAGGACGAAAAAAAAAAAGCATAATTACCCAAACAATAGGAAATGTCTTTGATAATGATCCCCTCGGTGAAAAGCTGTCATTACTCAGCCTGTGATTATTAGAAATTACTGATATTGAATAAAATATTTCCCAGATGACATCGTTTCAATGCAATTTTAAGTAGACCAGTCAGACAAAATGTCAAAGGGTTTGGGGAAAAATTGGCATGAAATGATCCCACTGAAGTAAAAAAGAAAAAAGGACATAATTATAACAATAAAATAAAATATACAAATATTAGAAGATATTTCTTATTTATATCAAACTATTATGGGACTGTAGTTTCTGCAGGTTTTTAAATAAAAAGAAAGGAAACAAAGGCAATATATATATATATATATATATATATTATATGTATTATAATGAAAATAAGGGAAATAATAAGGGATGAAATAAATAAGGAATTTTTTTTATTATTGGTTATTTACCTTATGCTATTTAATATTTTTTCTTTTATATTATTAATAATTATATTATTGTTATTATTTTTATTATTATTATTATTATTATTATTATTATTATTATTATTATTATTATTAATAAGAAAAAAATAAAAAGATATATATTTTTTTCTTTTATATTAGAAGTGAAAAAATATTTATATATTTGTACTTTTTTTTTCTTAGACAGAAACTGGTCTCATCATAGAGAAAGAACTTTAGTGAGAAAAAAATAAAAGTGTGTTGATTATCGTAACAGATGCTCATTGTCGGCTAGACGAGGCCGTATAATAATGATTTACGCTTATTATTCCCTCAAATGAATGTAAACTTTTTTTTTTTTCATCACACCTTGAAAAGCGTATTTGTATAATTGCTAGCTGCTTATCTCTCCGTATTCCTGCACCTTCTGCCAGTGCCTGAGTGGAGTTTAATTTCCAAGCCATTCCGCTCTCGACAGCTCTGGTCGGCTGAAGAGGTCCCCGGAGATCCCGAGCCGTGAACGTGATTAGTGTGGCGGCGGTAATTGCGTGTTTTTTTTTTATGTCTGGACTGTTGTATTGCTCTTTCGACTTTATTGACTGAACTGCCTGAGATCTGCATTGTTCCCCATTTCCAATGTGGAATTTTTTTTTTTTTGCAATAACATCAGTCCGGGATCCAATTAGAACGCAAGATATGTTGGCTATTATAAGAACCTGCAGCAGATATTGCTTGAGAGGTATGCTTGGGAAATAGACTGAATAAAAAAAAAAGAAAAAAAAAAAAAGAAAAGAAAAACTAAACAAAAAAAAAAAAGCTATTTCTCTGAGAAAGGAATCCGGGGCAGGATTTTCCAGTGCCTACCCAGAAAAAAATGCAGAGCCACTTTGTGTCCCAATTTACAGCTGGTGATTGACAGGATGGAGAGCATTTACATACTGATGACCAGCATATATGCAACCTCTTCAGCTCAGGAAAAACACCCCGGGCAGGATATCGACACGACCCGCACCGAATTTGGCAGGACAGAAATAGCGTAAACGTGAGAACGAGCGAGAGATAGTGAGCGAGAGATTGGGGTTTCGGAGTGCCATATTAAAATCTGATTTTGTATGAACGCTAACCAACCCTCGACGCTCGCCCTGGTGTCTGATCTCGCCTGGCACGCCAGAGAGATTGATGGCTTTGACTCGAGTTCTCCATTTCAGACTGCTCTCCCTATTCCCCCCTGACAGAGTTCTATAAACTGCTTCCTCCACTAAATCTGGTGGCTCCCACTCCATCTGTCTCTGTCAAGGGACCCAGACAGCCTCCCAATCCCTTGCTCTAGATCTCCTGTTTTTTTTTTTTTTTTTTTTTACATTCTCCCTCAACCTTTTGCTCTTCTTCATTTTTTTTCCTTTTTCTTTTCCCAAAACACATCTTTTAGTCTCCAGATACCTTTCAGTCTTCACGTGTTATAATCGCGGTTGTATAGTTGTCCATCAGAGCAGAGCCGGCAAATGGTGTCCACCGTCTTCTTCTCCCAGTTTCTTTTTTTTTTTTCGATTTGTGAATCGAAACAAACCTTCCTTCATTTACATCATCTCTATTTTACATGGATAAAAGATTATGGAGGATGGGTATGTGCTTTTTTGAAAGATCCTGTTCCACATTTAGTCCTTGCTTGCAGTTAAAATAGCCTCCACTCTTCTCGGCAGATGTTCCACTAGATTTTTGTGGATATTTGTGGAGATTTATTTCAACACAAGGGTGTTAGTAAAGTCATGTACTAATCACTACAAGTGAGATGATGCATGCAGGTGGTGCAGCTGTGGCTACAGTGAAAGGAGACGAACAACATTCATTCTTCTCTGTAATACTGATGGTTTAATTGGTATTAATGATGGTATTAATAGGGAGATTGATTCATGTAAAACATCAGTGAAGACCTGAGAGTGAAATGCATGGCCTGCCACTGAGTCCTTCAATGGAACTATCAGGGTTAGGGTTTGGTTGGGGGTAGTAGTTTGGAGGACACCTGACCATAACATTTGTGCAATCAGCCTTCACGTTTATCCCAAAGTTGTTCAGTAGGGATGGAGCTCTAAAGCAGGAGATCTTTCACTCCAACCCAAGTAAAGCATTTCTTCATGGAGCTGGATTTGTTCACAGGGGCATTGTCATGCTGGAACATTTCAATTCTATCACATCCAGAGACGTAAGATTATTACATGTCTACAAATTTGAAGTAACAGCATGTAAAATAATTAAATATTACTGGAAAAATCAGGAGTCTCATTATCTTTTGTCCATGTAATGCATCTGTTTCAAGCCATGATCACTGATCGCTAATGTCTCTAAACCTCCGCATAGCATTTTCTATTTACACCAAATCTTCATCAGCATTTTGCATTTAACATAACCGCCAAATTCTACATCAATTTCAGCCCGAACTCAATACCTCACTCTATATCAATTCTTACTTTTTTCCTCCTTTCCAAGCCGTCCCTCATTTTTGGCATCAATACTATTTATTGGAGAATTGTTTCTCCTGGATTTCTCCTGGGTTTGGTTAACAATGATCATGTACTTGCAGCCCGATCCTTCAAGCTTGATCTTATTCAGTCTGGGGTTTTCAGTCACACATGTATGAAAGTCTCCAGACACTGCTCTTTCTTTACACCAAAGCAACTCTTGTTTGTACAATCATTCATTAGCATTTATGATTAGCATGCTGAGCAACAACAATACCTGTTCTGGTTTATATTATTTTTCTATTTTGCCACTCCTTTTTTAAAAAAATAGAATTCTATTAGTATTTTTGTATAGTGCTCTTTGCAGTAGACATTGTGACATAGAAACTACTGTTTATAATGTGCTTTAATCCACTGCACTCAGACCTCAGAACAACTCGAACCAATGGGACAAAACTCTCAACTGGTTATTTTCTAGGAGTAGAGGTTGGGGTTTGTGGGTAGGGGGAGGGCATTAAGGGTTAGGGTTAGATGTTCGGCATTGGGGTTAAGGTAATTGTTTTGGGTTACTGCATGGGGTAGGGGTCAGAGGTTCGGGTTTTTTTTAGGTTATTGGTTTGGGTTAGTGCTTGGTTTAGGGGTAGAGGTTGGAGATTGAGGTTAGGTTTATGGTTTTGAGGTATGGGTAGAGGTTGGATTTTCGGGTTAGAACTACGGTTCAGGGTTGGATTTATCTCTCAATCCACTGTAGCAAAACCTCTCAGATTGTGTAGATACCTTAATGATGGTTACCATTTCCAACGTTTACTCAAACTTTGTTTTTCTTTTCACTTTTGTTTTCTTGTCCTTCTTTCCAACATCTTCCAGTCTCTAGCAACCTCTCTTTCCTTTCTTAGCATTTTGAATTAGCAGAGATCTTACATAACAGGTCCACCCCAATCTCTTATTCCATCTATTCTTACCAATGCAATGCCATCTCACAGCCTCATAAATCTTTGAGACAGATTAGAGAAATTCCAAGATGGCAGCAGGACAGCCTGTCCATACTGCCATCAAATGCCATCTGTCTGTGCGAACCTTCCTGAGCACTAAAACAGGAACTGGAAACATGAACTCTTCCATCATCAGGTGACGCTCGGGAGCGACCGAGTCAGGATTAGCAATCTAGTTCTGTACACAAGAGAAAATAATTTCTTTCCAGTGGGGTGGAAATGTTTCTCCAGGGTTCTCCAAAGAGACTCTCAAGTGAAGAACCCAATTAACCTGCCTCACCCAATACATCTTCTCAAATTACGACATGCTCCCTGTTGACTCGCTCGCTCAATTAGGAAATGACTTCTCACTGCACGGAGGTGTTCAGGTGAAGTGTGCACTTCACTCCAGGAACCAAATTACCTGCTCAATTAGCATCCTGTATTTACTGTACATTACTAACTGAAGAAGGGAATCTGACCACTTATAATGCTAATTCATCTGTGATGATCATAGACTGACTTGATCATTGTAGCACTGATTAGGGTGGAGGGATTTGTTTGTTGTTTATTGTGATAAATATTCAACTCAGGAACGTTTTCTCATTTTAGTAAATGCAGCCATGGATGTTACTGCTTTCTCCGTGACCTTGGACTCCATCCTCTGCACGGCAGTTAAAGATCTATTTCTTTAACATTTTGAATATATAACAACTAAACAAGTTCACTTTAGAGTGATCTCATTCTCGCTGAGTCTCATAAATATACAAAATATTTTTTTGGCCTGAAGACTTGAGGCAGTTCTGATTCCCGGAGGATGAAGAAAGTTTAAGTACACCAGGCTTACATAAAGAACGCCATTCTTTTCCTTCCCACTCCTGAACAGCATTTATTACCTGAACCATCACAGGAGATGATTTGCAATTTCTGGAAATGGTGTTTTCAATGTAGGCTTAAGAATCAATAAGTTGCCAATATGAACACATTTACATTTATAGTATTTTGACCCAAAGCAAGTTACATTGATCTCATTTATACAGAGCAGCTAATGAGGGAAGTTGAGGACTATGAGAAGGTGGTAGGTTAGCGGTTAAAGCATTGGATTTTGGATCCGAAGGCTTGGATTATGAACTCAAATCCAAGCCACACCGAGCTGCCACTCCTGGGGTGCTGGACAACGGCCTTAAATCTATAGCTACTCAATTTTATGAATGATATGAATGTAAGTCACCTAGATAAGTGCATCCACCAGATGCTGTAAATGTAGATTGGTGGTGCTGGGATTTGATCGCATGACCTTTTGCTCAGAAGTCAAGCATCTGAACCACAAAGCTACCACTTGAGCTAGAGCTTCTGTGCACATGTACCGCATGTCAAACAAGGACCAAGTTTCAACCTTTTACATTTTACTTCGTATTTAATTAAGAACCTCTTCTTGTTTTTAAGTGGTTCCATCAACGGCACATATTTTATAACTTTACTATAATATACCATATATTACTGACAAAAAGACAGGAGGCGGAGCTCCCTAGAGGTGGCAGAGTTGAAGATATGATTTTCGTCGGGAGTGACAAAAATGGGCAGGATTAGAGGGACCGTGCAGGTAGGATGTTTTGATGGTTAAGATGGTTTGGTCATGTGCAGAGGAAGGCCAAAAAGGAAGTTTGTGTATGTGGTGGTTGGTTTGAAAGAGGCAGATGTAGAGGACGGAGTGATATGGAGATGAGGGATGTGCATCTTCATAACTGAGGCTAAAGCGATTTGCATCTTTAATGATACGATACATTTAAAATACAAAGATGTACAGCTCTACCTCTGCCATGTTAATCTGTGTTATATGTGACTCTCAGGACACGCCTCGGCCTCCGTAGTGTTGTTATGCAACATATTCACGTAGCAACAGCGGTGCTGAGAGAATGTGTTTCGAGAAACGTTTTAGCAACGAGAAATCGATCCACATATCAAATATTGGCCACAAATCATTGGTGAATGTAAATAAAAAAGTAAAGCGCATCTACTAATCATTATATATTAAATAAATAGTTCCTTATGTTTCTAGTTTATAGGGTTCATATCTGTTGTAGCATCAGGATAAAGTGCTTAGTGAAAGTGAATGAGAATGTTCTGGGTTCTTCTGCAGAACAGACACCACCCATTAATCCAGCCTTCTTTTTCTACCAGCAAATTTCTAAATAATGTATCATGTAAGCCTAGTTTTTTTGCTATTAAACAGTATCCCATTCCAAAAAAAGATCTATGTACAAAAACAAAAACAAAAGGAAGACCAGTGTGTGAAACCAGTACAAGTATCAGATCAAATCTCCATCCTCCAGGTCATTGTGGACCGTCACGCTGTAATTCAAGGTGACTGAGATTCCTAGACCTTTCATTAATCCTAAAGATGTTTATCTACTCATTCAACGGGCTTCATCAGTTCTATTCAGGATTGATGAAACCCCTCAGGCGAGTGCCAAAACATCTCGAAGATTAAAGCACAAGTGCGTTCGCCCCGGAGTAACGGCCAGTAGCTATCTCTCACACTCCATTGCTATCACTTCACATCCTCCTCCTTCTCCTTCTCCTCCTGTAGTCTTTCACTCCTTCCCCTTTACTTTTTGATCCAAATCCTTATATTGGCATTATTTTCCTTAAGTAAGAACAAATCACCCGGTCGCCTTTCATCATCTTCTGCCAGGAAGAAAAAAGAGCATGTGGATGAAGCTAACCGCCCCTGCAAGCGCAGAGATTTCACCTGCTCGTGCCCCTTTCCATCAAATTGCCGCCAGCTTCATGTTAAGTCCCTGTTCACTTCCATTTTTCATCTTATTCTACACGGTTCCTGAACCTTATGCAATAGGTACAAGCAGGACAAAATCAAAGTCATCTTTGTTTACCTTTAATGTGATCCACCAAACATGCACAATTAATGGTCCAAACCAATCAGAATGAAAGATCTCACTGCTTGTAACACGGCACTTTGTGTGTTCGGGCTGATTTGACGTGATTATCCCCACCTTTCTTTCAACAACACAACAGAACTATCAGATTGTGAGAAGATCTCCTGTGCACAGACATCTTTAACAGATTTCCAATATACCTGAGCTCTGACTCAACCAGAGCATTGATCTTCTTCTCCTTCTTCGTCTGATGTCATTTCTCTATTGAGTTTGGTTTGAGGTTGTTATTAGAAGCCTAATGGATTTGTTGGTCAAATTAATCAGTACTTACTACTACTATCAATCACTCTGTTTTGACTACAGTCTCAATCATAGGTCTTAATAAAAGCAGGTCTTATGGTATGCTGCTCCCACCACCATGCTTCACAGTGGATATAGTGTTATTCAGGTGATGCCAAACATCACTTTTAGGGTTATACTCTTGGTTAAAACCTTCTTTGCTGGCCTAAGCTCTATTAGAATCACTAATATATGTTTTAATCTATTTTTGTCAATAAAAATGTATTCAATCATTCGCAATAGCCCATTCTTTTCATTTCATAGCGTTTCTCTGTGCGGTTTCTAGGGGTGAAAGATTCAGTTTTTATCCAATCAGATTCCATCTCCCAGTTCAATGCTGCCTGGGTGCAAATTAGATCTTACTTGAAGCTGTTGCTTTAACCAATCAAATTTCAAGTTGCCGACACCATCTTGCAGGCGTCCGATCACGTCAATATTCATGTCCTTTAATTAGACGGTCAGAGAGCGCATTAGTCAGAGCTGGCAACCCACATCTGTAGCAAACTGCACAAACTCAAATATATTCATGTGGATTTAATAGCTGTTTTTTTATTCCATGACGACTGACAGAAGAGAAGAAACTGATTTGGTCACGGATACACTTATATTTAACATTTAAAAAACATTTGATAAGCTTTTTCATGAGTCATTTATACTTTTAGATTTTATTTCCTATTTTGTGAAAATTTGAGGAGATTCATTCAGCTACAGGTGTGTTAGTCAAGTCAGGTACTAATGTAGGTGAGGTGAGAAGGTTCCTGGGATGCACTCAGCAGTTCCAACCCCAACATTCATCCCAGAGATGTTTAATAGGGTTGGAGCTCTATAGAAGGAGATATTCCACTCCAACCAATAGGAACCACATCTGGCTGGAAATGTGGGGTGTCCCAATACTTTTGTCAATGTAGTGTATATTGTAAATCCTGTTTTGCTCCATTAGAACTGTGTGAAATAAAACGAGTTGTTGGTTCGATGAATTTTTTATTTGAAACTCAGCTTTGAGTAAAAATCACTTCAGCTCGCTGCTATGGATGGACGCCGGCGATTTTATAATCTATAATTCAGGATATTATTTGCTGATGCGGCTAAAGTGAAGGAGACCCCGGGGCCTTATTTTTCAGCCCTGGAGTTGGGCAAAGTTTCTACATACAGTAGAGTCTTCCATTAATCAGGACAATCTCAAGTTGTGCTAAAGTTATTATTTTGAAATCCTGTGTAAGGTTGCCTGATATTGTAAAATCCAGTAAGGATTATTTAGATCTAATTCAGGCTAAGCTAATAAACACGATTGAGTACAGCATAAATATTGTAAATAAGTTAAATAATTTATTAAATATCCTGATTCACTTTTACTTCGAACTTCAAAAGGACAAATCTTTCCTTTTCCCATTTCTGTTGACTAAAAATCGCCTCGTCACGGCAGTCGCTCTTTAAAGGACACTTCCTCTCTGAGTGTCCAAGGTCAAGTCCTAAACCGCCTGCCGTTTAAGTAAATTCACAAGGACGGCCGTCCCGATGCCAGCGGCCTTTCACTCGTCTTCTTCTCCACCAGGTGGGAGCGAGTGATGCTGAGATCTTCTCCTCCCCTCCATCTGCTCCAGAGAGCCTCCATCACTTCATCAGCCTCTTTATGGTAATGAACAGTGTGTTAGTGAAAGTTGCACTCGGTCGTTTCTTCTTCACTTAAAATCCCCTGAATATCTGGAGGATGTTTTACAGCTGATCTTTACAGAAAGTTCTGATGCTTTCCATTGTTTCCCATTGAGGTGATTTTAGTGTGAAGGCAGTGTTTCAGTGATTTAGACAGTCATGCTCAGATTCTCTATGTTTTATTTCACCTTGTTTTATTTGCTTCTGGACCGAACGAGAGAAGAGCAATCAAACATCAGCATTTCTCCTATAGTAAGAAAAAAAAAAAAAAAAAAAAAAAAAATATATATATATATATATTACAAAAAGCTCAAAATAAATAAAAATAGTTTTTATACATATTATATACATGTAAAACTCATTTTTTTTAACCGCTTTCTGTAAATTTCTACAAAAAAATATTTTTTCTTTATTTGTTTTTTGCTTGTTTGTGTTTATTTATTTTTTATTATTGATTATTTATATGTATATTTAATTGTTATTTGCTTGTATGTGTTTATTTAGTTTTATTGTATGTTTATATTATATTTTTTTGTCTATAAATTTATATCATATTTAGTTTCTTATTTCTAAGCTGTAAATAGCAAGAAAAAATTTAAGTAAAAAAAAATAAAAAGTACCATAAAAGTAAAAAAAAAAAAAAAAAAATTAATAATAATTCCCTTTATTTGTCTTGTATGGTGGTCAGGTTCTTACTTTTGTATTTCATTATTATGTAAAGTGAAGTAAAGAAACTTTACACTATTATATTATTTGAAAAATACAATAATTATGAATATTTAATAATTTAACAATAATTAAATTGTAATTTTTTATTTAATTTTAATTTTAATAATAATTTAATAATTATGAATATTTAAAAAGTGGAGATATATTAGGAAATATTTATTATTAATAAATACCAAAGTTTATAAATAAATGTATTAATCTTCATAATTTTCAAAATTTTTAGGCAACATTTTAATGTCAATATAAAATATATTAAGATAAATGTATGTTTTTACTTCGATATAATGCTGCTGGTCTTTATTATAATATAATGCTAATAATCAGCGAGCGCTATTTGTGGTGCGTTAGCGTAGCGTTCTGCGCCGTCAGCACTTTTCTGCGACTGACCTGGCGTTAATCCCCTCCAAGCCTCTGCTCGGTTCCTCATTCACAGCTCTGATGTCGAGAATCTTTCATCTGTGTACTGTATTCAGTCGGTGTGAGCTAAAGCTGAGTAAACACGCGTGCTAATCCCAGCGCGCTCCACGCTAACGCTGCATGCAGATTTCAGTTAGATCGGCTGAATCGAGTCCTGAGCCAACACAAGCTGTCAGGATTTTTTTATTTTTTTATTTTTTGCACAAGCCATCTTGTGCTACTGTCACCTTTCATCAGAAAATAAACAGCTTTCACTTTCCAGAAGCTGAAATGGGAAAATATTGAAATCGGAATGTAGTAGGAGACGTCTGCAGAAATACAGGGATTTCTCAATGAGGGGAATTCAGCAGGATTTATTCTGTGCAAAAAAAAAGTTTCCGAAGTTTGCCTAAAACATTACAAATAAGTCTGTTTTTTATTCGAATGTTAAATAATTTAGGTTCATTCAGTTACAGAGGCAACAAACTATGACACTGTTACACCAAAAACAGTGCTTCTGAAGGAACAGAGAGGAACTGTAAGGAACTGTGAGGAACATGACAAGGTCAAACTCCTCCACATTCAGTAATATGCAGGATGATCATATTTTCTAACACTAAGTGGATTTGATAGTGTAATGAAACCTAATGATCTTTCTCACTCGAGCACAGAATTAGCGCTCGTCTTTGCCATCCCGCTTCCAGCCAAGGGCAAATATCCTGTACGAGGTCAGTGCTAATGGCTAACGCTACAATAACACCAGGAACTGAAGCGATTTTGTCCCATAAAATTGGACGAGTGAACATACAGTACAGCTCATTGGGTGAGGAGTTTGAGGGACACGCTGGAGAAAAGCTGGAATGATGAGATTCTGCTACTGCTGCAGGGATTCAAAATCACTCACTCACTCAATCAATCAATCAATTAATTAATCAATCAATCAATCAATCAATCAATCGAACAATCAGATCAATCAGATCAATCAATCAATCGAACAATCAGATCAAAATCTAAATATGAAAAATATTTAAAATACACAAGTAATACAAAATATTAGATAAACAAACAAACAAACAAATGATACAATAAAGAAAATATAAATAAACAGCATACTGCTACTACTGAAACATTAATGATGTGTAAGAATTGCCTATGAGAGGATAAAGTAAACAAAAGAATCAAACAAACAAAAAGTAAATAAATAAAGAAGCAAATAAATAAATAAGAGAAAGAGAAAGAGGGAAAAAAAGGAGAGTGTAAAAATTGCCAGTAAGAAGCAAAAATAAGCAAAAAATTAAGCTTTAAGCAAGTTATTAAAAGGCAAAAAAACAAATAAATACACTGTAATAATAATAATAATAATAATAATAATAATAATAATAATAATAATAATAATAATAATAATAATAATAATGTGCAAAAAGCAGCTATAAACCAGGTGTATATTATATACATGTAAATATACAAGCTTACTAAGTAGAAGAAGAGAAAAAAGAAGAAGAGGAAGAAGAAGAAGAAGAAGAAGAAGAGGAAGAAGAAGAAGAAGAAGAAGAGGAAGAAGAGGAAGACGATGAAGTGTCAGGATCTTGGACATAAACTACATTTCCCATCAGCCACTGCACCCCACTCAACTTACACACCACATGTTTGTTCTGTGCACCTGATTCCTATTCACAGCTCATCAGCACGTGAAGTGTATAAATCTTCACCTCTCACATCCCTCATCCACTTTTAGTAAAATGATCTGCATTTACATCCAGGAGAAGAGGATGAGAGGATGAGAGGATGAGAGGATGAGAGGATGAGAGGAGGAGGAGGAGGAGGAGGAGGAGGAGGAGGAGGAGGAGGAGGAGGAGGAGGAGGAGGAGGAGGAGGAGGAGGAGAAGAGAAGAAGGAGAAGAGAAGAAGGAGGAGGAGGTGGAGAAGAGGAGGAAGAAGTATCAAGGAAATGTGGGTGAAATGGCCTAGAAGTGAGTAAGCAAACAAACAAACAAACAAAATCACACATTCTAATACAAAATATCCAGGCCTTCTTTTTTTTTTTTTTTTTTTTTACTACCACAATTTGTATAAAATTGTAAAATGTGAACACAAAGAAATGTTTCTGATCAAACAAACAAACAAACAAACAAACAACAAATACAAAATAATTCTTGATGCAGAAAATTCAAAGCTGCACATTGAAAAATAGGTACTGTATAAAATGTATTTAAAATTCATCAATTGCTATTAAATTGTTTAAAAATTAGATACAGTAATATGGTTGTAGAAGTAAATAAATAAATAATTATTATTATTATTATTAATACTAATAAATAAAAATGAATAATAACACAAATTTGTATATAAATAAATGAAATTAATGTAGATATAAATATAAAAAAAAAAATGATAATCAATGGATAAATTAATACACTTTTGAATAAACCAGTGTCACGTGACCGCGAGTGTGTGTTTGTGTGCGCGATCGTGTGTATGTGCGTATTTTAGCAGGCGTTAGCGCCGGTATATCGGTGGCGTGCGCTCAGGTTCGCTCTCTCATTCATTTCCAGCATGTCGTCTGTGATGTATGGGCCAATTGGGTGAACATGGCGTCTCGGGCAGGACGACCTTGCGGGACGTCACTCAGGGTCGAGCGTTCCCACAAGGCCCAACACCAATTAAGAGCAGTACATTAGCCTGACAGAGCACAAGGTGATTAATCCCTCTGCATTGCGAGTCAGCATTGTGCTGCTGAGGACAAAGCCTGATTGTGTGACCAAAAAAAAAGAAAAGAAAACAACCGGTACGTTCGGTGACACGGAGTCGTAAAAAGTAGCGAGATTTACTTTATGGAAGTCCTTGGCCGAAGTAAAGAGGTGCACTCTGTGCTTTTTCACCGGGTCGTGAGTTATCGCCTAAAAAACTCACGTTTTTCTCCTGATTGAGCGGGAAACGATGCTGTACGGAGAATGTAATAAATAATGAGAGCTCATGATGTCATAAAGGATGGTTTGTGTGTGTGTGTGTGTGTGTGTGTGTGTGTGTGTGTGTGTGTGTGTGTGTGTGTGTGTGTGTGTGTGTGTGTGTGTGTGTGTGTGTGCTGTTTATAACCTGTCCTTGTAACACCTACATCATTTCGCTTATTCCTCAAGAGCAATGTAGTACAATTGGTTTTGCACACAATCATATACCGGAGATCGTTTTCTCATATTTAGATGCTGATCTACCAATCACATGTCAACAGGTGAAGAGCTTCAGGTAGGTACATACCAAATATCACACAATAGTGAAAGTTCGACAAAGAATGGTGCAGGGGAAAAAAAAACAAAAACAGCATCTGATGATAGAAGCACCTTCTTGATGAGGAGGAAGTCCAGAATAGGATGAACAGGAAGAAAGAAGGGAAACACATCAGGCTCCTTTAGTGCTCTCCTCTCAGCCAAGAAAAGGAACCCCAGAGCTTGGACACACCGATTCCATAAATGTGCTAATCTTTAATTTAGGTTCTTTATTCAACGGTCTCCAAGAGGGTCAGACCCCCCAAGACGTCCAATAAGCCGTCTAACACACTTCACTTGTGCTACATTCACAAACGCAGCAACGAGTCACAATTCATTAATAATCGTTCCTACTTTTAGGAGCAGGTGCTTCCAATGAATTGAGTAATTTAGGATACGGATCACATGATCAGGACGCTCTTTACTTTCACTGGCAACCTGAGACCTTATCGGTCTGTCTGTCTATCTATCTATCTATCTATCTATCTATCTATCTATCTATCTATCTATCTATCTATCTATCTATCTATCTATCTATCTATCTATCTATCTATCTATCTATCTATCTATCTATCTATCTATCTATCTGTCTATCTGTCTATCTGTCTATCTATCTGTCTGCCCGTCTGTCTCTCTCTCTCTATATATATATAAATTTACTTACATCCATTGTCTATTTGTCTGTCTGTCTGTCTGTCTGTCTGTCTGTCTGTCTGTCTGTCTGTCTGTCTGTCTGTCTGTCTGTCTGTCTCTCTGTCTCTCTGTCTCTCTGTCTACTTGTGTCTTTTTATTTGTTCATCTACTTACCTACATTGCCTATCTGAGGTGTCTGTCTATTTATCTATGTACCTCCATTATCCATCCATTTGTCTGTCTATCTGTTGGGCTGTCTACTCATAGTCTCTCTCTCTCTCTCTCTCTCTCTCTCTCTCTCTCTCTCTCTCTCTCTCTCTCTCTCTCTCTCTCTCTCTCTCTCTCTCAACAAAGCTTTAGTCGAAATTGTGTTAAATACTCTGGTCAGAACTGGTCATTAGATTTTTTCCACTGTTATTCTGTTGACATTTTATTTGACCTTAAGAAGGCCACTAAAACACTACACAAGGTTGCCAAGTCCTCCGCCACCCCCTAAGCCTGTCGAGAAGGTCATCACACCTCTGTCCTGTTGGTTAAATAAGTGAGAACCAAAAGGAGTGTTTGTAATCTGCATATTTATCCTCGTTGATGTAACTGCTGAGTACCCGCTTTCATTTTTACCCAGAAATAACCTTGATTTGGGATCGCTGGAAAACGCTTTGGCATCCACTTCACAGCTCTGAAATGATCCTTGAAAGTGCCAAGCGATTCCGAGAATTTATTCCAGCTCTCCTGAATGGACCACCTGCCGGAGAATGGCCGGTTTGTTTTCCATCTTTCTCTCCATTCGGGTTTCTGTGGCGCCAAGATGAGCAGGAAAGAGCGAGTCGTCTCCTCATCAGGGCAAAGACATCTGATTCAAAAAACAACAAAAAACAGTCCAATGAACATCATGACTGAATAAAACTGAAAGTGATGGTGATTGTGACTCACATGTACCATTTTGTCTCAATAACTTTTGGATGAAGTGATCACCTTCTGGTCAGGGGTTTGCATGCTGAAAATAGCAGAGATATTTATAGAGCAGAAGGTGGAAAGGACAGTCATCCTGCATAGACCAAATAACCATCTGTGTGTGTGTGTGTGTGTGTGTGTGTGTGTGTGTGTGTGTGTGTGTGTGTGCGTGATCTCCTCAAAGCGTGTTCAGCTGTTCCATTGTTACATGAGCAGCTGTTTGAAAAGGTTTTAAAGGTCTCAGTTTTAGCACTCGCAAAATTATCGCATACATTTTATTTTTATTCTCGCACTGGTCAGGGAAACAGGAGGAACATTTGATTTTGATTTAGAAGGAAAGTTACCTCAATTTAATTGTAGTGTGTTTGTGATTTGGATTTGAATTGCAAACTGGAAATTGTGTTCTGGTTCTAGTTTCTTTTCTTTTCATCTCTCTTTCATTGTTCCTTCCTTCAACTGCCCTTGGTGGCCTGCCTTTTCTTTCTTTTTCTTGCTACCTTTCTTTCTTCTGCTCTCTCTCTCTCTCTCTCTCTCTCTCTCTCTCTCTCTCTCTCTCTCTCTCTCTCTCTCTCTCCCCCCCTTCCTTGGTGGCCTACCAGCGTTATGATCTCCTGATCTCAGCATTGTATCTGGAACAGTAAGGCTGCTGATTACATTCTGTTCTGCAGCTCAAACGAGGATGTTCGCAACCCCAGGACACCTGAGGTTTTCTCTTCTATCCTCCACTCCTCTGGGAAGATGTTCTACTAGATTTTGTTGAGATTAGTGAGATTCGTTTGGCACATGGGTGTTAGTAAATTCAGGTACTGATGTAGGTGAGGTGGTGATGTAAGTGTTGGTACTGAGGTCAAAGCTCTATAGCAGGAGATCTTCCATTCCAAACCATGTAAAGCGTATCTGCTTCAGGCTGACTTTACAAGCAGGTGCAATGTCATTCTGCAACAGGTTTAGGTCTCCTAGTTCAACATGTGATGCTACTAGTGTGTACTTTCAATTTTGTGCTAACAGTTTGGTGAAGAACCACATATGGCTGGAAAAGTCAGCTGTCCCAAAACTTTTGCCATATGGTAAGTTCAGATCCTGGGACTTTTAGAGGTCGGCAATGATCCTCATTCTGCCTGGTTTAGTTATGGACTGAATCATTGCTTCATTTGTGAGTCACTTTGAAGAATAATGGCTGAAAAATCAATAATGTAAAAGGAAAAAAAAAAATCAATAAAGAGGATTTTAATGGCATTCGTACAGAAGGTAGAAAATACAATCACATTTGAGCTGGAATACGATTAGCATTATTACTACTGACTCATCAATAGTGTTGTCAGGATCCCGTGCTCATTTACCCGGCTTGGGTTTTTAGGTGAGTGAAGTTCCTCAGTATTCAGTTATAACTGCGCATTTTTCGGTAATGGGTTTGGCCTGGAAGTTTCGAGGGCAAATAATTTTTTTTATTTGGCCAAAAACAACAACACATTGTTAAAGGTGCAGGAAAAGAGGAACAAAGAAATAAAGAACAAAATAAAATAATAAAATTGGATGAAACAATTGAAATGGAATTTACAATAAAATTAAATCTGCAATACAATTTACCACAAGCAGAATTTAGATGCCTTGTGTGCAATTTGTAATAAAAACACACTTTTCACAAATTATAACACAACTCAATGTTTTCCACTCATTCACTCTGTCTGTCTATTTAAAAACAAGGCGCTTGGAGATGTTCCTTCATGTTCCTTCTTCCTCTGATTATTTAACACCGTCACTCATTTCTTTTTTTATAAATAATAATAAAAAGTCCAAGCCAAAGCACAAATACACTATTTTTGTTTTTGCTTTAATTCATTACAAACTGAGTGAATATATTTGGATCTTCATTTAAATTCTGTGATTTTTTTTTTTTCCTTCAGTTTCCTGATCTAAACACGGAAAAGGACTTTGAGTGTTTAATGGTTGTCTGCTCAGGAAAAGAGGAAGAAGAGAATCCAAGTTTCCTCAATCAGAATGACCTCTAAAGGTTTTCTGTCTCCAGCTCTCGGCTCCTTCTCTGTCTCCAGCTCTCGGCTCCTTCTCTGTCTCCAGCTCTCGGCTCCTTCTCTGTCTCCAGCTCTCGGCTCCTTCTCTGTCTCCAGCTCTCGGCTCCTTCTCTGTCTCCAGCTCTCGGCTCCTTCTCTGTCTCCAGCTCTCGGCTCCTTCTCTGTCTCCAGCTCTCGGCTCCTTCTCTGTCTCCAGCTCTCGGCTCCTTCTCTGTCTCCAGCTCTCGGCTCCTTCTCTGTCTCCAGCTCTCGGCTCCTTCTCCGTCTCCAGCTCCAGGTTTATTTCAAATTCTTAGCTTTATCATCATTGCCAGTGTCATCTCCAATTCTCAGCTCTGTCTCCAGTTCTATTTCCAACTCTTAGCTCAGTCTTCATCTTCAGCTTCCTTTTCAGTTCCATTTTTCATGTTTATCTCCAGCTTCAGCATTTTTTTCACTCACATCTCTAATTCAGATTTTTTCGGTGAATCCAAGGACAAAAGGGAATAAAACTCCAGCAGAAACATCATCAGACGGATTATTTTTGATCTCAGTCCATCATACTGGATAGCATTCATTATATTTTTATCCTTGAGGTTTTTGTAACCTCCTCACCACCACTTCCACCACCACCACCACCATCATCTCCGCCCCTTTGTGCCTCCCACCAGTCACCTGAGCAGAAGACAGATGTGATTAAACATGTTCTCTCCAGGCTGAAATCCCAAAGTCATCATATCCACACAGCCATAGATCTCTTTCTATACACACACACACACACACACACACACACACACACACACACACACACACACACACACACACACACTCACACACTCTCTCTCTTTATTCTCTACTGCAGAAAAAAACTAAGATTTTTACAACCTTGCAAAGACGTTTGTGTGCATTGTGAGATTTCTTTCATTCTATCGTATACATCAAATTTAATAACTATATATAAATATTAAATAAAGTAGTAATAATAATAATAATAATAATAATAATAATAATAATAATAAAGTGCCATTTGATTTTGGAGTTTAGTTGTTTACCCTGGAGGTTGTCATAGCAGCTCTATAACAGACCACTTATCCATTTTAACCCATGTATGTTTATGAATGGATGGATAGACAGATTTGTGGATAGATAGATGAACGGATGGTTACATATGTGAATAGATTTAGGTGAAAGCATTGGCAGATATCTGGATGGATGGATGGATGGATAGATATGGAGAGACGGCTAGATAGAGAGATAGATGGATAAAGAGACGGATGGACAAAGATATAGATGGATTGAGAGGCGGATGGACGGAAATATGGATGGAAAGATGCATGGACGAGGTACGGATGGATGGAGAGGCGGATGGATGGAAAGACGGATGGACGAGATACGGATGGATGGAGAGGCGGATGGATGGATTGAGCAGTGGATGGATGGATGGAGAGACGGATGGATGGATGGATGGATAGATGTATAAACATGTGTATGGACTGATGGATAGATTGACAGACAGAGACAGATGGATTGACAGACAGACATCTGAGAAATTTGCCTCTTTTAAACAATAAATGAACAAATGAATAAAATGTTGTTAATAATCTTGTAGAACGTGTTGAAGCCGCTCCAGTCTCATCACAGATGAAGCGACTGTTTCAGAGCAGAGAATCGCTGACGTGTGCTGCAGAAGGCCGTGAATGTGTTGACTCTCGGTACGCTAACTCGCTAAGTTTCTCCGAGTGCTAACCTTGCAGGATCGAGCTGCTCGGGTCGCCCATCTGCCGTACTCCAGCGCACCCGACTGGCTACTGCAGCCGTTCACTTTCCAGATAGTAAGCAGTTTTTTTTTCTTGTCTTTGGTGAGAACAGAGTGGCTTTTTAAGACAAGGAGACAGCCGCAGAGCCCAGGTGGTGTGAAAAACAGCTACACCTGAAAAATAAAATGCAAACTCATAGTCAGGAAAAAAAATTATATCACAGATTAAGCAGTAATATCTGCAGCAAATTCAGCAAAGTGTGAATTATATCTGTGATCATTTCAATATCAATTTGGCAGGAAAGTGCTGAAATCATGGCGATCTTCTGTCCTTCAAGCAACCGATATTGTTATTATGAATTCTGTAGTTGTGGACGTTCTCCTACATATGTTTTGGTGTGCATCCTCGAACATATATAACGGGGAGTGCTTTTAAATACACTTTGATTTCACCATTATTAGTGATCCACAAATAAAACAGATCAATAGAAATGTTAAAGAAGTTATATAGCCATCGTGTCTCTTTTTTTATTAATGTGGTGTTTGGAATTAGGAACTGGAATGGACGATCTCTTTTGACTTCCAGTTTTGATGTTTTTGTGACTAGCAATTAACAAAAGACATCATTAGTGATGTCCAGAGTCCTGAGACCATTCATCAAGATGACATCAGTGTTAAAGTGTGCAGTGGACAGCGCATGGTGCTGAAGATCCTTGTGAACAAAGGCGTAAAACTCTGGGATTTCTACAGAAGGCACTTAGAAGACACTCATCTGCAGTAAGACATCTGTATGGTGTAAAAGACTGGTCCTGCAGCAGTCATTCATGTGAACCTTCAGAGTGTGGAACGCCTGATCCTGGATAATCGATGCATAACCTGCTGTGAAATTGAGTAATTAAGGAAGTGCACTGATGGCCAAGTGAAGCAGGCTGAAGCAGGCTGTGTTAGGATGAGATTTGGCAGGTGCCCTCAGGTTTGTCCTTCCAAAGTTTTAGTTTTGTTTGTTGTATAGTGTTTTGTTTCTTTTTGACTATAGTGCCTGTCAATTAATTTTTTTCTTTTCTTTTGTTTTCATGCAACAAACTCAGTAAAACGTATTAAGACACAGGAATTGGACAGTGAATGAGTGGAAGAAATTGCTGTGGAGTCCAAATGGGACATTAGTCTTTACCAGAAGAACTTGTGTAAGATGGAGAACAGGAGAGAAGATGTGATCAGACTTCCTCATCCCCACACTCACACATAGAGGTGGAAGTTTAATAGTTTGGGAATTTTATATATATATATATATATATATAATATAATATTCCTTCTTTTTTTTTTGGAGCAGAGAAGGTTGGAGATTTATTCCAGAAAGTGAAAGAGAACCTTCTTCCCTACTTCAACACCATGCAAGATGATAAGCCGAAGCGCATGTCCTGCGTGGAAATGTAAAAAGACTAGACGTTTCGGAAACTTGACAGCCACATTATTTGCTTTTTACTGGTCTATATGTAATTTGATCTAAAAACGCTAAAGTGGTAATTTAAAGCTAATCTTACAAGATGCAGAACCTGAGTCTTGAAAGTAATTTGCCGTATCAGTGTTGATGTGTATTATCATTTATTTATTTTGATTTATTTATTTATTTTTTTTTACTTCTCCCCTTTTCAGAATGCTCATGCATCATATGCAAATATGGCGAATAAATCAATTTCTGGGTTTTTTTATTATGCAGAGAGAATTGTGATGTTCGCACGATCTGAAGCGCGAGTTTATTTATACATAAAGAAATGGAAATCCTGTCATCAGACTTTCAAAACACCAATTATCAGCCTGTTGTGCCTTAATTGTAAGGAGATTAGGGATGAACACATCACAGGAAAGAGCGAGAGAGAGCGAGAGAGAGCGAGAGAGAGCGAGCGAGAGCGAGAGAGAGAGCGAGAGAGAGAGAGAGAGAGAGAGAGAATATCACAGACTAAACGTAGCTTTTTTTATTTTTATTATTTTTTTTCCTCCCCCTCACAATTACTTCTGTTCGGTCGCAGTATTGCTGAATAGCTGGCAGCTGAATGGAGCCAGATGACTGGACGGGGTCCGATATGAACATTTTGTCACCACCGATCATGGCACACTAGGTCAGATGGAAGGAAAGAAAGTAGTGGCTGTGTTCCTAATCTACTAATCTAGTCTGCTTGGGATAATAGGTCAGAGGATGGACGCTGGTGGGACTCATGTGTAGGAGCCAGAAATTTTATCCATATCCCACCATATGGTCCAGAGCAGGAAGTCTGATCTGGCATCAGAGAGAGAGAGAGAAAGAGAGAGAGAGATCTTTCCTTAACATGTCACTATATAATGTTATTTCCTTGTGACTTAACAGTATAATAGTTTTATAAGCATGAAGTAAACATCAAACAATTTGTATCAGACGTCTTTGGATGCACTGGCAATACATTTTCCCTTCACTTAAACTAGGAGGACCAAACCTGGAAGATCTCCCCCTATTGAACACCTTTGGGATGAATGTGAACGCTGACTGCACCCCAGGCCTCCTCACCTTACCTACATCATGATCTCCACGAATCTCCATAAAATCTAGTGCAACATCTTCCCGGAAGTGTGGAGCTTTTAATAGAGATTAAAAATGTGTAATTCATAATATTTGTGATAAAATCCTAAAACTAGATTCAGCAATTTAATACTATTTAGGCACAACAAATATTGTTTTATTTTCTATCACTCTTATTATGGACTTCTTTCATAATTGTTCATAAAACGACTCAACATATATACATTTATGGACTCAATTGCTGATAAAAGATTTTACAAAATTCCTGTAGAGAAGTAAATACAAACTGATTTACGATATATGAGCACCTGCTGACCAATCGGAATTGAGAACCCAGCAGCACCCCGGTGCAAATGTAAATAAAACATGTTTATGGCAACAGAGAAAAGAGTTCATGGTGAGAGTCATTTCTCAGCCTCCTTGTTTTGTCTGGACGCTGCAGCACCTGTACCACCGTGATTACCATGGAATAATTCTCCACCTACACACACACACACACACATACACGTGCACGCGCGCACACATACACGTGCACACACGCACACATACACGTGCACACCTCCACCCCCGGATCTGCAGCTGTGCATTATGATGATGCTGCGGATTCACAAGACGCCATGCCTCGCTCTGTCATTTATTTAACTGAAAAAAAAAAAGTAAAAAAGAATCCCGTGGCTCGACTCGCGATTCAGTGACGGTGTGGCCGCTGAGATGTGATGCTGACGCATCTTATCTTTTAATACTTAATACAGAATTTATAATCGTGATCAGAAGTAATGTCTGAAAATTTTTCATTTTATGATTTAACAAGTCATGTATTTACCACCCGCTCAGGAGTGGATGTACTGCCACCCTAAGAAAAAGCATTGCCACCCCATCTGCCACCCCACCACTGGTATCCCAATGTATAAATGTAAATGTAATCAGTTTCCTCCACCGGCAACAGTCAGCAGCGATGCTTTAATGTGGCGACATAAAAAATTAAAATACCAGTAAATAATGGCAAGAAATCTCTTTAAGTTAGCCCGAACAAACGACTCTTATGAACTGCTTCGTTTTATTGAATCAAACTCATTAAATGACTCTTCTAATGAGTTGTGTGTATAAATATAATGTGATATGATAAAAATGATTGTTTTTTATAAGGAACTATTGGATTAGAAAGGATTTTCTGGAGGACGTTGCTTTGGGTTCGACCCAGAAAGGACATAATCCACTCTGGAGATTTAGCTTCAAGGCTCCGCCAAGAGACTGTCACTCTGCCCAATTCAACACAAAGTCAAATCTGTGTGTGTTTAATGAGAAACATGTACAATGATGTGTGTGTAATGAATCTCACAGCACGAGCTTTTAATTACCAACAACAGACCCGGACAGGGTTTAAGCGAGAAGATGGAAATAGGCTTTTATGTATTCCAATTTGCTAATTAAGTGATAGAACCTTCAGGGGACTGATTTTACAGGAAAACAATCAGTGACTGAGTTACTGATTTCAATCTGATGCTGATTATTAGAACTTGGTGTACTTTATCATTCATTTATAGTTACATTGTTCATTTTCCTACTTGTACCCTGTATGCGAAAGGAATTTATGGAAACTTGATCGTAGGATTGGTATTTCAATCTTTTGGTATGTCACATTTCACATTGAGTCCATATTTGCTCTTATAATAAGTTCCACTCTGTGACAAGATGTTCCACTAGATTTCTTCTGATAATTCAGCATTAAGCCAAACAAAATGATGTAATTTTGTTGATGTCATGACCTTCTGGCCAATAAAAAATAAATAAATAAATAAGTAAATAAATAAATAAATTAAATAAATAAATAAATAAATAAATAAATAAATAAATAAATAAATAAATAAATAAATAACAACAACAACAACAAAAAAAAATAAACAAATAGATAAAAAAATATATAATAATTTATATTCTGTTTTTCACATAAGAACTCTAAAAACAAAATTTGTTTATAGGAAAAAAAGCATACCAGAGTATAATGTTTTTTTTTTTTTTTTTTTTTTTTTTTTTTTTTTCATTCCACATTTTGTCTCCATTTGCCGTTATAATAACCTCCACTCTTTTTTAAGAAGGTATACAAGAGCGCTAGTAAAGTCCGATACTGATGTAGGTGAGTTGAAGTGGTCTGTGGTAATCGATAGCAGGAGATCTTCCACTCCAGCCCATGTCATGCAGGGCCTCCTCGTTCAAGGGAAAATTTAAAGCCATCTTATACAAATGTGTGCTGCCAATCTCAGAGAAGCTGGTTTGAGGATGGTGTTTTTTTTTTCTCATGCATCATTACAATTCAACTCCACATCCATTTTTGCAGTTTTTTTTTAAATCAATCTTGATGGAGGCTTCACTCTAAAGTGTATTATTAAAAATCTCAGCTTTAATGCTGAAATTGTTACACACATCCGCCACTTCTAAAGAGTCACTGAAGACTTCCTGTAAATTCCTGAAGGACCCTTAACAAACAAGCGATCCGAGGCTATTTTTGATTAGGTGATATTTAACATTAAACTCTCTGATTTTAAGAAGGCCATTAGGCTCATTGAAAGCACTGCAGGTTCTCGCTCATGATTCATGGCCCAGAAAATTCGCTTTCAGCCCACGAGAAACACGGTGACGGTAATTATCTGACACCGTTGCTTTCACCACGCATGGTGTCGAGTGTGCATCTGTAGGTTTGAAGTGTTTATGTCTGATTCCGTTTGCCACGTAAAGGACAGGAAGCATGTGTTCACATCCTGCTGAGGGAGGCTGAGGTTAACTTCAAGTTGGAAAGGACCAGAGCCACCCAATCTGTCGCTTTGGCTTTAACACCCTGGGTTTTTTTTTTTATAACAGCACTACAGAACAGAAACAGGAAGTGCTACTATAGAAAAGCTGCTAATACCATGTCCTGTGGTAGATGGATGATAGATGGACTGATCTTACTGAGAAATTATTATTGAACCAAAACAATGTATAAAACTGCAAGTATAACACCTGTAGCTCCTAGTTTGGATAGATAGATGGATAGATAGATGGATAGAGAGATGGATAGAGAGATGGATGGTAGGTCAGGTTTCTGGACAGAATGTTTATTGGTCTCAAACAGGAATGTGTTCTTCAAAGAAACCACTATATACTGTTTTGTTCTGTCCATCCATCCATCCATCCATCCATCCATCCATCCATCCATGATATTATACACCAATACACATAACAATTATACACCGCTGGTCATCTCAGATGAATCATCTCCAGGTCAGGATCTTATCTCAGCACTCTATCTTTCGATCTCACCTTCAGCCACTGTTTAAAACCTCGGAGTAACAATGAACAAACAACTGTCCTTTTCCTCACATGATGCTAATGTCACACGCTCTTGTCGGTTTCTTCTCTACAACATCATGAGAATTTGGCCATTTTCATCCACTCAGGCTGCTTAGGTGCTTCTTCAGTCTCTTGTAATTTCGACACTGGACTACTGCAACTTTGCTGGCAGGTCCACCTCTGAGCACAATTCGTCCTCTGCAAATGATCCAAAACGAAGTTGAGTGATTTGTGTTCAAGTTCTACCACATCACCCTACTGCTGCCTACAAAGCCAAAAAATTGACCTACACCCTCTGACCTTAAAGCTCTGATTGCTTCTCGCTCTGCACCACGCTTTCTCAGCTCTTCTAGCACTGCTCGAGTGGTCCCACCATCTCTCAGCGCTCTCGGGGTAAGAGGTAGGGCCACATCAAGACCCTCTTCTGTTCTGGCACAGAGGTGGTGGAATTACCTTACGGGTGAAGACCTACTGTACCACTTTCTGAAATACTTTAACTAGCGCTTATTTTTGCTTGTTTTTTTTTTTATATATAATAAAAAAAGTGCAATGATTTCTCCCAACAGAATTTTGAGATTTTTTTAATCCTTAACTGATCTACATCAGAGTTAGCATTAGCACCATCATGCCCCACACAGTCTTGTACACATCGAGTGTGATCTATTAAGCAGTTTTAATTCGCCCTCATTTAAGTCAAGCTGACTCGAGTCTCAAAAACCATCTTACTCCACAGGCCCAGGGTTCTTAACCCCACCTACAACAAACGACATTCCCCGTGAGAGCAAGAATCAATCTAATTGAGGCGAAAGAACTTATCCTGAAGCCAGAGAGCTTTCTCAGACATGGCCCAGGCTCTGGCGTTAAGGCGAGCGTTTCTTTTACTTCTCTCCCAAAAGCCCAACATCATGTCAGTGAACTGGAGTGTGTGCATCACAGATTGTGAGGTAACAAGCTGGAGTGTCAGAGTAAAAGCGTGAGTGAAACCGCAGTGTCAAATTATTCTGCTCAAAACACAGTCTGGGTGGAGAACAACCACAAGTTTTTCAAACTCAAACTCTTGTAAAGACAGAATCAGGGTCCGTCTCGGACATATGAGATTGACCAGATGATCCTGCATATCATGTTTTTCTTTAATGGATTTTGTTTGTTTGTTTGTCTGTTGTAACAGAATTGCTTTCATCAATACACTGACATTTATTTCAGGATAACATGGTTATTCATTCTCAAAACATTCATTTATCATTTGGATTTTTTGGAGGTCAATAAAAAAAAAATGAGTCTATGCTGGGGGAGTGGTGGCTTCAGCGGTTAAGGCGCTTGGTTGCCGATTGGAAGGTCTGGGGTTCGAGCCCCGGTATTGCCGAGCTGCCACTCTTGGGCCCTTGAGCCAAGGCCCTTAACCCTCTATGCTCCGGGGGTCCCTTACGAGGGAAATATCAAGGTCCGTGATGTCGGAGTGATGTGGGGCCGCCTTCCCGTGGGCTCACCACCTGCAGGAGGGACCGTAAGGGACGGTGCTGTGAGGATTGGGCAGCAGTCTTAGCTGCCCGACCCGAATTACGGATAAGCGGGAGAAAATGAATGAATGAGTCTATGCTGAAGATATGTTTAATTAGTGCTTGTGAGTATTATTTTAAGGGCGTGGCATTTTTTCCTTTGATTATCATAATTGGGGCGTGGTTTATTTTTCTGTTATTCCCATTGAAGGATCGTTCACAACAATCCGTTATTCGTTTCTCATCCGTTCATTAATACTCCTCATCTCACCTACTTCAATACCAGACTTCACTAACACTCTTGTGGCTGATGAACACAAGTCCACAAGCTCACTCTAAAATCTAGTGGAACATCTCCACAGAAGAGTGAAGGGATTTTTAAGAGAAAATTGTAAATGTGGAATGCGATTCCCAAAAAGCACGTACTGAACATATGACCAGGTGTTTGCAAACTTTATAGAATATCAGCATACACCCATATTCACATTCCATTTTTGTTGACTGCCATCAGGAATATCGGTAGAAAAAAGAAGAGGAAAAAAAATATTTGTGCCATTCTGTTTATACGTTCCATTAATTCTCCCATCGATCCACTGATCTCTCCATCCATTTATTTAAATATCTTTCTAACTATTTACCAAATCTTCCAGCTATCAATCTAATCATCTAAAACCAATCATCCCTCCAGACCTCCATCTATTAATATTCCTCCCGACTATTTTTTTTCTTCCTCATTTATTCCAATTTATTCCATGTGCTGCATCTACCTAATCTTCTAAACCATGCATCCATCTAGAGCCTCATCTCTTAATACTCCATTCAACTATTCAATATTCCATACATCCATTGTTTTAAATGAAGTAGAGGACAGTAAGGAAGTCAATGTAATTTGTAACTATAATTAAGTAGCTTTTTCGCTTATTTGTACTTTCCATTTATTTCAAAACCTGATGGTTCTCACCTGGACGCCTGAATCGCCAACAAATTAAATGAAAAGGGATAAAAGTAGTCATGACAAACTATATATCATTCTAAAGGTCCAAGCATCAACGTTCAATAATAAAAAAAAAGCTTATAAGGAATATATTTTTCTAAATTTGTTTAAGCAGTAAACATGAATAAAAAAAGGCAGTGCGTATGACTGTAATAACAGGTTACGAACGCATCCACTGCTGCAAATCCCGGTTTAGTTAAAAAGATCAGGGTTCACCGAACAACAAGCTATAAAGCACTTTTAGTGCAATGAAACAATCATTGTATAATATAGATGCTTATTCCTTTTTATACATCACGGTTCAGGGTTCCAGCCACATTTTGCGAAATCGGTGTTATTTATGAGGATAAAACGTGACGGGTCAAACATGTAATGAGTAGGGGGGAGGAAATTGTTTTGATTGGCGCTTGGTGTATCTACTGATCACCGACATACAGTTCAACAGCAAGCAGAACATTTAGAGGAATAAATAATGGAAAAACTTTATTTGCGTCATTTCTTTTTTAAGTAGTCAAGTTTTGGGTTCTTGATTATTTTAATGGATATCAATCAATTTTTGACTCATCATTATATCATTAACTGCTATTTACTAATATTCTATTAATAGATCTGAGAGTAACATTAGAGTCATAAACTGGGTTGATTAAGGGAAGTCTTGTGACAAAAATGATAATAGGAACATTATAGCCGTGATAAAGCAGTTCTTCGGATACTTAAGTACATTTGAAGGAAAATACTTTTGTACTTTAACTCAAGAGAAAGGTTCCCTGGTGGTCTAGTGGTTAGGATGCGGTGCTCTCACCGCTGTGGCCCGGGTTCAATCCCCGGTCAGGGAACCGACCCCAGCCATTAGGGTTGCATAAGCCTTAGTGCCGGTCCCAAGCCCGGATAAATGGGGAGGGTTGCATTAGGAAGGGCAACCGTTTAAACTGTTTAAACAGTAAAGAAGGTTGTGTCTTTATCTGTCCAAGATAAAGTCTGGTCAACAAATTATATACTGTTCGGTTCTTGCACGAGGAAATGTGAACCTCCATCGCTATATTTTCTTCTCTTCCTAAAACCAGAAATAATTCAAACATTTCCAGCCAAAGGTTATATTTCCTTCTCAATCAGATTGGCTTTGAAGGTGAGTAAATATCTGAAGAGACTGTGATTAATATGCCTTGGTAAAGGTTCACATGACCAGCTTAATAGAAGGCACCATCTTCAAAAGCAGCCTTCAAAGGAGGCTGCAGTAATTTATACTTTATTTCAATCACACCAGATCAGGCATGTTGATTTGCATGGCTTTTTATCTGCCATGTGGCTTCCTAATTACGATCTCACCTCCGGTGCCGCTTTTGTGTCATTAGCACAGAGACTGTGACATGTCTGTAATTGTCTGATCGTCTTCCTCAGTGGTCAGCATCCCGGGACAACATGCTGATTAAATAACACGCCGGTCTTTAACGGAGGCCTGAGATCTATTTCCTGACGATGGGAACTGCGCAGATGATGCGCTCTCACAGTCTAACCTAGTCCCCCCCCCCGAGAGGTTTGATTAGACAGCAAATAGTAAAGATGATGAAATAACGTATGGAACGGTTCTGTGAGAGAATCCCATAAATTCTACAATCGACTACATTTAATGAAGATTTGCAGGTTTCCTGAGAAGTTCATGCAGCTGAATAAGTTTTCCATCATCGTACTTTTTTTGTCGATCTGAAACTGTTGAGGAAACATAAACACTGCTGTGAAAAATAGAAAGTTTCAACTTGGAAAAAAAATAAAAATCCCAAGTTCCTAGTTGTCATGAACAAAACAGGCACTTGAGCAGATACTCAACCTTCCACATGACTGCTATACAATCTCGTATGCTGTTTAGTGACTGGTTTAAACCCTGTTTTTATTTTTATTTTGCGATTGTAAACTCCCCCCCCCCCCAAGCTCAGACGAGTAGCGTTGCGTAAAACTCGAGAGGGAAAGAAAACAATCGGCACGAACAATTTTGTTTCCTGGTGCTCATGAAATGAACATTGCAGCTGCTTCGACTGAAACCTGCAGTTTGAAAGATTCACGCCGCCGATCGTCAAACGTCAGAGCATGAAATCTCAGTCGGAGCGGAAAAAAGTCGGATTAGTCCCAGTTCTGTCAAGGAAAAAGGGGAAAGCGATGGAAACTCTGGAGATTATTTGAGGTTTATTTTCCAAAGGTGACGTCTGCTTATTACTGAGGGAAGAAGGAGAACGCGTGGAGGAAATGCAACGCTTTTGTGGAGGACAGATGAAAAGCAGGATAGGATGAAAAATGGCCTGGAATTTTAAAACGCAGGACGGGACAATCGATGGGGCAGCACTCTTCCTCTCAACCCCATTGTGCACCTGTTATATATAGAAGGCGTTATTGTCTCGACGTCGAGGCTGAGTTATTGCGAGTTATTGTGCGACCGAGACAAGACATTTTAGTAGGCAGCAAAACACTGGTATTTACGCACCATCTTTAGAACCTTTTTGTTTTTAATAGGATTTTTCCGAGTCTAAGCACCAAGGCACTACTGTTTTTGATGGGACGTTCAGGACCTTCTCATGCAGACCAAATGCATGGGTCTTTGAAACACACATGTTTTCAGTAGCAATTTTAGAGGTTCAAGGTGGTATGAAGAAGAAACCTTGAGAGGAACCAGACTCAAAAAGGAACCTCATCCTTATCTGGATGACACCAAGAGTGTGATTATAAATCATTAAAACATTACAAACAGCAGTGATTGAGAAATATCATGAGCACCAGAAGTGTGTGATGATGAGTAATGTCCTTACTACAGACACTTGGAGCTGTAGAACCAAGAGCTCCTGAGCAACTCATAAATTAGCTCAACATCTGAGATCATTATAGATTCCACACCAACTCCTCCATGCCCAAGCTTTTAAATGTTGAATGATGGAGAAACAGCAGATGTAGAAGGTTAGTTTGAGTCTTGATTGAGGTTGACTAAGTCCAATGTCTGACATCTCCAGGTCAAACCTTTGGCTTGGTGGTTGTGCCATAACACAGCATTTTACACTTATTTTGTGTAAAATGTTCTTATAGACAATTTATTTTCCATCCGCTTGCTTGGCTTTAAGTAAAGAGTTTGGACCAGTGTAACTCCACTAATGATTGGGTTAATGTAGATTAAGTTGGAAAGTGACAGCCAATCAGATTTCAGCAGGCATTTCACAGACTTGGAATTGAAAATTGAACCGCATCTAAACTTAGTGATCTTTGAAAAATTGGTACAATGACCCGCTTTTTCCATTGTTCGGTTTTCTTTAATATCTTTGACTCTTTCAGTGAAAGAAAAGGTTTTTATAACCTAATCAATTAAATTATTTCAAGATTTCTTCAATTTTTCTGTATTTAAAATCTCTAATTCAGCATGCAAGGCTACAAGGTCTTTTCTTGTTGGGACACATCCAGTATCATGAAGCCCAAAGTGGACTTTTTGAACACTCTGGTTCTACGCTAGGAAAAGGTTTTTTCTCGCCTACATGCTGATTGGCTGCGAGACACTTTATGCTATATGATCTTTTCCCTTTAGGGAGGCCGCTGTGAGTTCACACGGTGAAACACGGCTCGCTCGTGACATTGCGCCGACTGGATTATTATTCTTTTTTTAATTAGAAGGTGATGTTTCAGGGTCCCGGAA
>NC_139599.1:1603468-1608468 GCF_946808225.1 Silurus aristotelis
TATCAGAGATCAGTGGCGTAACCTGTGCTTTTTGACTCTATAGTACACAGGGATTGAAGAGTTAGTTAGTGGACACCTGACCATCAGACTGCTACGTGCATTATTTTGTGAACATCCCCATTCCACATCTAGTCTCTATTTGGTGTTAGAAGAACCTTCACTCTACTGAGACGATGTTCCAGTTCATCCTGAAGGTGTTCAACAAGATCAAGGTCAGAGCTCTATAGGAGTAGGCCACTATTCTTTTCCAGCCACATGTGGTTCTTCACAAAGCTCTCTATTTTATAGGTTGTTCATTTGAACCAGGAGACCCAAACATGTTCCAGAATGATAATGACCAATGGAAGATCTCCTGCTATAGAACTCCAACCCTATTGAACAAACGCTGACTGCACCCCAGGCTTCCTCACCTACTCACCTACATCCCTAGAAATCTCCACAAGCACACTACAAAGTCTAGTGGAACATCTTCCCAGAATCGTGAAGGTTATTATAACAGCAGATGGAGACTAAATATGGAATGAGAAGATGTTCAGAAAGCATCTAACGATTTTATGGTGTATATCTCCATATAATGTATAACACTGTGCACACTTAGCATGTTCTGACAGGCATGGATGCATCTAATTAACGCCTGCATTATTTACACAGCAGTTTACCTCCAGACTCTAACAGCTAACAAATACGTTTATTATAAACCTGCACTACTCGCAGCTCACGCTGGTTCAGAGGCTCTCATACTGTAGATCACCTGATGGAGAGCAATTTAAATACATGCACAAAGGCCCAATTTGGAGAGTCACAAGGTTTAGAGAAGTGCTAATTAGGGTTCGTGAACCTCTAAAGCGAACACTTTATCCCCGTAAAGCGATCCACTAATATTTAAAACCACTTTATTGGCTCATGGGAAACATCCCGTGCCTTTAAAATGCAGCGATTCTGCAATTCTGAGGACTTGAGAGCTGAAAAACACATTGACCGCTCCATGAGATAATGTGCCTGACCTCATACCCTCATACCCTCATACCATCAATCAATCAATCAATCAATCAATCAATCAATCAATCAATCAATCAATCAATCAAGCACAGGGGGGGCAAAGCACAAATGGAAGAAATGGGTGAGTTTCTAAAAAGAAAAAATACTTACTTAATAATAAAACATTATACACACACACACACACACACACACACACACACACACACACACACACACACACACACACACACACACACACACACACACACACACACACACATATTATAGCAGCTATAAACTAAATCTTTTACCAGATTCATCTTTTGAAGTTCTGGAAACCCCCCTAAAAAACGTGTACAATAATGAAGAAAAAAAACTCAACTTCCAGTCAGACTGACACTAAAGACTCCTTTCATAAATGTTAAAATAACATCAGCCATTTAACCAATGATAAATCTGGCCATGTCCACATCCCTGTGAACGAGTTTCAATCGTAAGCTTTTACAGTGATGTATCTCCAAAAATTGGCAATCAAACAGTCTCAGTTCTACCAGTTCCACCTCAGTCTCTCCTGTATAACACTCTGTGGCTTTATTAATCCGCATCTGCTGAACTCTGTGGCTTTATTACGGACTAAACGTGGGCGTGGGGTTTTATTTTAACCTCCCGCTGGCGTACGGAGGCTCTGAATCCTGCTGAAGGAGACGGGTTTGTTAAAGCGCAGGCGTTCTTTTGTCTCCTGTCTTGCTGATAAAGGACACCTATGAACGGTTTGTTCTCTAGTGACAAACATGAAATGGAGTTACAGAGTAGACTGCAGAGCATCGGGAGTCCAATCACATCGCGAGGGCAGTACACACACACACACACACACACACACACACACACACACACACACACACACACACACACACAGAGTAAATTGGGTTTATTAAGAAACAGGACTAGAACAGTGTTTGCAGCTCTACAGGCACGACACACAAAGGCCTCCAGTTTATACAGAAAGAAACATTCAGCTTCAAAAGGACATAAATTTGAGTTACAAAGAAATGCATCACACATGTGCATGAATCAGTGTTGTGCTGTGCATTTCACCTCCAGGCCTTCAGTGGTGTCCTACCTGAATCATTCTACCTCTTAATACCATCATTATGATGCCACGTCTACAAAAAGCATCAGTATTATAGAGAAACGCAGTAGAACAGAGCGCTGCATCACACACAGGAATCTCATACAGTGAGAATGAATGTCATAAAGCAAGAAACCCAATGAACACAATTCAACACGTCTCCTTTCACTGTAGCCACAGCAGCACCTACACATACATCATCTCCAGCAGAAGATCCATATTCACCTCGTCCAATGACCCCGGGTTTTTCTGCATGTTTGTCCTGTTTATTACGTTTTTCCTCGAGATTTGATATGAAGGCAAACTGTGTGTTTTTTGTGCAAATTTTTTTGCGCAGGAAAGAAAACACAAAAAGTAAAAACGCTTAATGAAAAACTCAACAACTGTTTTTAACTGTTTGCTTGCTTCCTCACGATATCCAGCTTTTCTTGAAAAAGTCCGTCTTGCAAATGTCCTTGTAAGTGCATCTGCGGTTAAATCATTTTTCTTCTCCTCTGTCAGTTGTTTTGGAATAATACAAAAAATAAACAGCTATTAAATCCACACAGATGTGTTTGAGATTGTGCAGTTTGCTACAGATGTGGGATGCGAGCCAAGCCTGAATAATACTGCAGAAATGAATGCTTTAGCACCAATTGAACAAAAATATGAACCTTTTTCACTGTAACTGTACTTTTTTATGTGAGACGTGTACGTAGATTCCTGTCAGCACTATTCTCACTCGTTCTCAGACACTGTGGGTTTTAAACCTGCCTGCCACGGACTCCATTTTTCACACTTTACCCCATAACACACTCGCTCCCCTGGATAGTAATTGAACATACAAAATGGAAACATTTGTGCGTTTTGATGACGCGATCGTAACGTGAAAATATCGTAAAAATGAAGACACGGCTCAGCCGACACAGGAGTCTTATAGCATGTTGGTCAGTGTGGGGACGTGGAGGGCGAAGAATACGCCGCTACTTTTCCATGCCACGTGAAACTTTACAATATTGTTGTGTATATATATATATATATACACACACACACACCACAACGTATTTCACAGTAACACCCTTGCAATTCCTGAACTGTTTACTTTCCCATATTGTGATATTCTGGTTTGCTCTAGTGTAGTTCATTCGCTGATCACCTGACCTCTTCTGACCTTTCTTCTTGATGTATATTTATTTATTTATTTATTTATTTACTATAACAAATCGCCAAAAACTTCTATCTTAATGCATTATTCCTTTCATCACATGATGGCTCCTAAGTATGCTGTGTGGTCAGTCATTTACCCCCACCCATCCCACAGCTCCTCCCCTTTAAATCCATCCCTCAAGCATATTTATATATATTTATATGTGTTTGTGTGTATGTATATATATATATATATATATATATATATATATAAACACACACACACACTCTTACATTTTACTTTCTTTCCTGCTTGCTATCGAATGACCCTGGATCCACATCCTTCATCTCCACAAAAAGGACATCATCCCCACATATCCTCTATTATTAATGCGGTCAATGCGCTCCATTACGCCCAGGCTCGTTTTTTTTTTTTTTTTTTTAGTTTCTCTCTCTCCACTAGCCATTAATATTCTTTTTTTTTTTCCCACTTCAGACCCCATTACGGTCGTCCTCCAGTATGCAGAAATCCAATTGTGACCATCACGTTTATTGACGGATGGAAATTACACACTCTAATGTGTTTGATCTGTTTTTATCAAAGTGGTGGCTGCAATTCTTTCTTTTTTTATTTAACAATTTTTTTCTCTTTCTTTTTCCCTTTTTTTTTTTTTTGAAATGCTATTAACTGAGACGCATTTATTATGCGCTCTGAGACTTTTTAGGTTTCTGTAAAATATAAAAAAAATTAGGAAGACACGGATGGAATCCCGGTGGTCTACTAATGACTAATCGTGCCCTAAATGTAATAAGATTCAATGTAATTTCTATTTAATCTCGATTTAAAGCGCACTGGAGTTTTCATCCTTTTTGGACTGTCGATTCAGCAAATATGAGATATTTACTTTTTGTTTCAATCAATTTTCACTTTTTAGCATCCTCTGAGAACTCTCAGAACACACCACGGCCTACAAATATGGCCGCCATACACGGAGAATAGACTTTCCAGCAATAGACTCTGTTTAATATCCACTTGATCACTAAAGATTCACGTCTTTTCATTCTGCATCATTTACACAGAAGAAACAACACCTCAGGACCACAATTAGACATGTACCTTACCTTGATCTGAAGGACAAAGGAGGAAATAGAAAATATCTTGGACAGAGAAAACAGATGTCGTTATGGAACCAGGAGCTACTGAGCAACTCATAAAATAGCTCAACATTTGAGATCGTCACAGATCTAACACCAACTCCTCCATGCCAAAAACTTTAAACACTCAAAGAGGTCCAATGGTTCTGGTACGTCTCTAGATAGTTCAGGATGTTTGCAGGGTCGGCATCTGCTTCTTTAAAGGTCCATAATCTTCATGAGGTGGGACACGACTGGAGCTGGCGCAACCTCTGGATGAAAAGAAAGTTTCATGCTGCATCCAAAGTTGTTGGATACAATCGTGTGCCTTCAACTTTGTGGTCACAGTTTGGAAAAGAACCACATCTGGTCCTCAACATTTTCCCCCCTATAGTGTATAACTATTTAGTGTAACTCTAATTGGATAAAAGTTCGACTTCTTTCCTTTTTGTAATAATAATAATAATTGTAATTGTAACGGTTTCCCAGTGTCTAAATATTGAGTTTCTGATGTGCTGTAATGAGAAAATAATCAGTTTCTGGGAGGGAACCGTAGTTCTGCTTCCAGCGCTGGTGTTGCGTACTTTAATATTTGTCCTCTTAGTGTTGCCTTTGCTGCACTTTGTCTTTATAA
>NC_139599.1:1615968-1795968 GCF_946808225.1 Silurus aristotelis
TAAGACTGACATAACCATGTCATAAACATGTCAGTTAGCACTATACATATACATTTCATGCCAGAGCACTGGCGAATTAGTAAAGCTAGTTTATATATCATAGTGCCGACATTCATTTCTTATAAAGCCACATTATAGCCGTGTCATAAGATTGACCTATCCCTGTCATTAATCTGTCATAATAAATGATCTCTGCTTATAATTAATGAAGGCAAATTGTGAGACATACAGCAGGAAGTAAACCAGTCATCGAACAGTACATCCTTGATAACCCCGTGGTCTCCTAATCATACACAACACTCACGCTCGTGACTCCGAGTGTGTGACGGACAGCCATGCCATTTTGTCCTTATAATTACGACAAGGTCCAGAACCCGCGACTTAATAATGCCAGCACTGTCACTTAGCACGTTGCGTCGCTTTGTTGATTTGCCAAACATGGCGGTGAGTCGAGAATAATTTGGCTTGTTAAAGCTTAACAAAATGTTATGCTCGAACTGGGTCAGCTTTAAACGCGAATAAACTGGTGAATTGACATAAATTCACCAGTTTATTTCAGATTTCTCTCGCTCCGGCTCATAAACAGAGACCGAGTGATTATGGAAATATAATCTTTCATTTATTTTTTTATATAATATAGAATACATACATAATTACATATGATATTTTACAATTAATAAATAAAAGAAATATAAAGACATAACTTTTTTATTCATAATTTAACATTTTATAAATAAAAAAGTAATGCTTTTGTAAAAAAAATTTTTCCTTTTATTTATTTATTGTAAAATATTATAATGATCCAGACAAAATATCATCTATCAGTTGTAAAATAATAAATAATACAGAAAAAGTGTTAAAAAAAGGTAAATATTTTTGCCTCCACATTATAAACAAACAATTATATTATATTATATTATATTATATTATATTATATTATATTATATTATATTATATTATATTATATTATATTATATATGCATTTATTTTTTTTTACAATAATGTTATTATAGACTAATATATTTATATATTAAATAAAGATTTTAGCCTATAATAACATAGTTGCCCTTTCTAATAATCATAAAACAATTAAACAGATATTATAAATGCATTTAAACAAGTGATTAAATAAAGAATTATACAGTAGAACAGCTGTTTTGTGTATTTGTCCTACACTGTCTTGTATTTTCAACAAGTTGGACACGATGCACTTTATGTGGCGAGGACATTTACTTTAGTCCTTTTGCTCTGTGTTCTTGAAGCTCTATGTCGCTTTATGTTGTTTTATGTTTCTTTATGTAGCGTCAGGGTTCTGGAGAAACGTTGTCTCATTTCACCGTGTACTGCGTCGGCTATATGTATGGGAGAAATGACAAAAGCTTCTTGACTTGAGAAATATTTGTTCAAGTTATGATGATGATCTATTCCTGACAGAGAGAGAGAGAGAGAGAGAGAGAGAGAGAGAGAGAGAGAGAGAAAGAGAGAAAAAGATCATTAATTCCAGTAATTTTAATTGTGATTTGTAAATATTTCTTGTAAATGAAACGATCAGCTCTGAAGTGTCGAGACTCAGCAGTAAAACAATCTGTTCCAGGCTTCAGTTCAGAGAGTCAACGAGTGCCAGGACGGAGTGAGAGTTAATTATCCGGTGTTTGTGTTGAACAGCAGGTCAAACGGCTTGGCAGGAGACATACCCCCACCCCGGGCTCCAAGGGCTCTGCCGGTGCACCAGGTCCTATCAGCGACAAACATTCTCACTTAATACTGAGCAGACGTGTTTGTCTTGTTCATGAGATATGAAGACAATCAGAGATGTTCGCAGGCTATTTTCCTTTCTTCTGCCTCACACTCAGGTTTTAGGTGTGTGTGTGTGTGTGTGTGTGTGTGTGTGTGTGTGTGTGTGTGTGTGTGTGTGTATTGGAACACGATTGAAGTGTCTCGATTATAAATGACTGCAAATTGCTAATGAGATTTCCATTTCTTGAAAACAAAATTTTGTATGATTACATTAATGAAATTTACCTCTTTCCATTCTTAGCATTTAGCTAATTGCTAACATCTCTGCTAGCATGCTAACTACAACGTTCACTGATAATGCACTGATCGTTTCGTTTGTCTTGATGTATGATTATTTGTCCAACTCTTCATATTTGACCCTAAACTTAAACATGGATCTTGACGTGACCGATCGCGGTTCACGTGATTCCTTTCAGACACGAAATTCATCTTTGCAAACTGCTGCTCGAGCTGCATTACGTTTTGGAGACAAGGTGAGGGAGGTGAGGAGGTGAGGCAGAGGTGAGGAGGTGAGGCAGAGGAGGAGAATACTGAGGATGGAGCCACCAGGAAGGAGGAAAAGAGGAGGACCAAGGAGGAAGTTTATGGATGTGGGGAAGGAAGACATGCAGGTAGTTGTTTTGAAAGAAGCAGATGTAAAGGACAGGGGGGTATGGAAACTGATGATCCGCTGTGGTGCCCCCTAATGGGAGAAGCTGGAAGAATAATATGAAGAAGACTGGAAATTTGCCTTTACTTAAAATAAAAGACCCCAAATCTGTTTCAGCATGAGGCAGTTCCATGAAGATGTGCCTTGCATGGGTTGGAGTGGAAGATCTCCTGCTATAGAGCTCCAACCCTGTTGAACATGAAGAATGAATGTGAGCCCTGACTGCCCTGCCTAGGTCTCCTCACCTCACCTCCATCAGTAGCCGACTTTAGTAACACCCTTGTGGCTGAATGAATCCGCAAATCTCCACAAAATCCAGTAGAACATCTTCCAGGGACAAAAAAATGAAAATATGGGAAATTGTTAATTTTTCTTGGTCTGTATATTGACGCTTGACTTACTCACGGATTAAAAATAAACCCTTACTAAAGACTCTTATAAACAGTATATGTTTAAAATGAAATCTAAGATTAAATACATATGATTTATTTATTTTTTTGATTCAGCCTTCCCAATTAAACACAGTGAAAACTCGGCACGCCTGATCTCTCAGCTGAGCTTTCTTTAGTCTGCAGTACTGCATTTGCGTGATTGGTTTTCCGTAGAAACTGATAAATCTGGCTTCGGTTTCAATCGTCAGCGACTGAAGGCACATCTGTCGCTGCAGATGTTAGCAGACAATGGTCTCGTAAACAATCACAAAAAGCTTTGCAACAGATGAAACGAAGCGTAAATAAATCTGTACAAATCCCCACTGGATTTCAATCCATCTCCATATAGGATACGAAAGGCAGAAAGTAATAATCCCTTATTTGTGGCCGTCTGCTTTACGATGTCGCTTCGGCTCCGGGGAGAAAACAAAAAAAACCTTTGCACTATTGAAAATCGTTCAGTTATTTTGGACAGGAAACCAATTAATAAAAAAAGAAAAAACATGTCAATTATTGTCTTTTTAAATGCATTGCGCTTTATCGAGTCATCTCTGTAAAGACGGTCAATGCCTCAGGAATTTTTGTTTTGTTTTTCAATTTTAGTTTCGCGATTAAGAATTGCAGTCGTGAAGCGATATTTAATTAAAGGCATGCAAAATAGATTAGCCGAAACGAGCGCCATTAATCAGGAAGGCTATTTTGCAAAGACTCATTGGTTTTATAATTAAGCTTTTGGGCGGGTCGAAAAAAATTGCTAGCATGTTTTGCTAGCTGCAGGTTACTAGCTAACAAAATGATGTCATTTTTTTTTTTAATGCAGAAAAAAATCTTTCTGGTCATTAAATGTGTTTTTGTTCACAGAAAAATCAATGTAGATGAAATTTGGACATATAAGATGACGTCCTTTTTTAAACATCTCATTCCAGATTTAGTCCATTTTGAGAGCTCCACTCTTCTGGGAAGATGTTTCCAGATTTTGTGGAGATTAATTTGGGTACAAGGCTGTCAGTGTTCACATTCATCCCAAAGATGTTCAATAACTCAATTCCATGTAAAGTAGATCTTCATGGAGCTGAGCTTTGTGCACAGGAGCATTGTCATGCTGGAACAGGTTTGGGTCTCCTAGTTCAAGTGAAGAGAAAATTTCATGCATCTGTAGACGTCCAATACAACTGAGTGCCTTCAACTTTGTGATTACAATTTGGAGAAGAACCATGTGGCTAAAAACGTTGGGTGTCCAAATATTCTTTGAATCACCGTGTATTTATCACTTTATTGTGTGCTGTTGTAAAAAAAAAAAAAGTTCAGCAACAAACCAACATTGGCAATTGATGGAATAAATTTTTTGTTTAAGAACAAGACAACTCATTTCCACACTTATTATTACTTTCTCTTGTCGTCAATAAAACAAACATACGCACACACACACTCACTCACTCACACACACACACACACACACACACACACACACACACACACACACACACACACACACACACACACACACATAATACAAAAAAAATCATTAAACACAACCATTAAACCTTGGGATATTCAATTGCTTTTTATATATTTCTCTATTTATTTCGTTATTAATTTTATATTTCTCCCTGATATTAATTTTTTAATTAAAGAATACACACAGAAAAAATAAAGATATTTCCAAACCATCTTAATTAAAAGTGTGTGAAACAGATTAGAGGAAAATGAGCACCATTAATCAACAAGTCTATTTTGCAAAGACTCATTGGTTTTATAATTAAGCATGACCCAGGCACGCTATCGCAGGGATCTGAGTTCGGAAGAAATGATCTGTAAATGAGAAATGAACGGAATTTAGATAACGTCCAGGCCAAGCGTGCGGCGTTTACTGTGCCAGGAGAAAAAAATCACACTGGCCACTTTAGTTTCAGGAAAAAAGTTAATAAAAGATGGTGTTTTCTTCGGTAGAGGACGTAGGAGAAGGCAGGAGGAAAAAGAGCTGGTGTAGGATAGAGGAGGAAGAAGATGGACATTGAGGTGGTGGAAGACAGGGTGGCAGACAAGAAGATGAGAAGGAGATGGAAAAGAAAGGAACAGGTGAAAGTAGGATGAGGTGGTGAAGGAGGGAGGTGGAAAAAGAATGACAGGACAGTGGAGGAGGACAAGATAGCGGAGAATGAACGAGGTGGCAGATGATTAGGAGGATGAGGACAAAGGAAAGAGACAAAGAGGTGGCAATAGAGGAGGGAAGAAGAAAAAAGAAGAGGTGGTGGAGAAGGTGGAAGGGAGATAAGGTGGTGGAAGGAGATAAGGAAGGAGAAAAAAGAATAGGTAGTGGAGAAGGGAGGTGGAAAAGGTGGTGGAGGAAATGGATGGAAGATCGAGGATGAAGGAGAAGGACATGAAATGAAAACATGAAAGGAGGACAAGGTGGAAGATGGGGAGGAGGAAGAAAGATAAAGCAAAGGAGAAAGAAGAAGCATAACGTAGTGGTAGAAGAGATAGAAAAAAAACAAGGCAGCAGTGGAGGAGTAAGAAGAAAAAAAAAAAGAAAGGAGGACAAGGCAGTGGAATAGTGTGGAAGAAAAGAGGTGACAGTTAAAGAAAAATACAACTTGGTGGAGATGGTGGAAGGAAGATGAGGTGGTAGAGCAGAGGAGAAGACAAGGCACTGAAGGAGGGGCAAGAAAGAAGAGGTGGTGGAGGAGGGAGGAGGACGAGGCAGTGGAGGAGAGAGGAGGAGTGTTGTGACATATCTGCTAAATGCAAGGGTGATGGAGCGATTGCACGACTCTAAAAGCGAGTCATTAATTAACTCGGCTAATCTGTTGTGAAGGTAAGCAGTTTGTGAACCACTGTATCACTTCACCTTCCACTTCCCAGTCATCACAGTATGGTCTATAAACCCAGAGCATCGATTGACCTTGACGCCACTGCTACAGTAACATCATGTTGTTCTCTGTGGGAAACCCTACTGCAAAGTAGATTTGTTTTTGCAACCATAGAACTCAGAAATAAACAAGAAAACTCTGACAGTTGAATTTTTTTAAAGCTTTACTTGGATGGGATTAGTTTAAGAAGTTAGAAACTTTAAAGTAAAGTTGATTTATACATGTCACATCACCGTGAAATTTTTTCTTTGCATCCCTCAGTGATGTTAGGAAGCTGGGGTCAAAGCACAGGGCCCCAAGAGTGGAAACTTGGCGATACCGGGGCTCAAACCCCTGACCTTCGGGTCAGTAACCCAATATCCACTGAGCTCCTACCTCATGTAACTTGAATAAAAAATCGAACCCTTCCCAAATCTGAATCACCCACATCAATCCAACAACAAAAAATATATAAAAATACAAAAACACTATTTCTAAAGGGTCAATTAAAGGACCTGACTTTTACAAGTAGCTTTTAGGTCAGTTATTAAGTTCCCAGCAAAGGCAAACCCAATGTTCTGTTCTTGTGACCCTTGTGACAATAGTGAATGAACTACACAAACCAGGTACTTGAGTTAAAGTAAAAATGTGACTCCAGTAAAAGAAAAATCTCGTTTAAACTTTCACTTGAGCAAAAGTACAAAAAGTTTTTGCCTTCAAATGTACTTAAGTATCCAAAGTATAATGACTTACTATAACTATAATTTTCCTATTATTATTTTTGTCACAAGATTCTTCACTTAATCACCTCAAAAGACTCGAATGTGACTCTTAGCACACTGATCTATTAATAGAATGATATGAAAGAGTCAAACACTGATTGGTTTCTATTACAATTTAATGCGCCCAAAACCTTCTTTACAACTACTTCAAAAAAGTTTTGCAAATAAATCCATGTGTGTTGTGGCGAGTTCGAGTCTGGAGTTTCTTCATTTATTCCTCTCTAAATGTTCTGCTTGATGTTGAACTGTATGTTGGTGATCAGTAGATACACCAAACGCTTGATCCTGATTGGTGACTCGCTGCGTGTTTCACCAATGTAGTAAAGTTAAAGCAAAAATCTCATCAAAAAAACCTCAGTAAAGTACAAATACGCAAAAAAGCTGCTTAAGTAAAGTAACAAATTACATTTACTTCCTTTCCGTCCACCACTGAGCGGTAATCGTCAAACACACCTTGAATGACGACTACGCTATTAAATGTTATATTAAATGACACTACAGCCGGATCTGAAGGCTTTGTGGTTTTGAAATCAAGAAAGCAAAATAATTAGCTAGCTAACCAGATTTCGATTCTTTAATATTGCTAGTCAGTTCGTCAACAAGCTAACAACATTGTTTCAGTCATTTCGGGATCTAAAGACTTGAAATTCACAGTAGACTGGATTAAAATAAAGAACAGACATGAAATGCTGCACGTTTAAATTGCTGTATTGTTTTGCGAAACAATGCAGCGGACAGGCGAAGCAAAGGACAGATATGGTGTAAACGTCACTTCATTAGCTGTAGTAGATCAGTTTGCATTTCAATCACACAACCCGAGCTTTGCTTGTCTTCTCTGTGCTTTTCTGATGTAGAGACGCCTCCATGCTGAATAGAGATTAACAGAGGAATATTTTGTAAGGCAGCTCAAGGAGCAGAAGGAGATAATATTCTATTCAGAGGACGTCAGCTTTGGCGTGTCGAAAGCCGTAAAACTGGACCGTAATCGGCTTTCAGTGTAGTGTGGAGGATTATGCTGTCCAAGTCATTAAAACGTAATGCCAGTCCTGACGCTTGGAAAATTCTCAAGAAAAAAAAACAGAGTTTGTGCTTACAGTTCGAAATCGATAATTCTGTGGGGTCCCACGGATCGGCTTGGCGCTTTTCTCCCCCGGGGGCGAGAGAGAACGTGGGCTAAAACATCTCTGGACTCATGGCTCAGTTATTGTGGTAGAACAGTAAAACACTGTTACAGGGAAATAATCAACAACAGTGTGGTGTAATTATTCAGGGTTGGGGCAGTGATCACAGCCATGTAAATACAGTATATAGCCAATATTCATCTCCCCAATCACAATTTTTATCAGTTTATAGTTACCTACAGGTACCATGAAAATGTTTTGTCCCTGTATATGTATTTAATTATTACTAATAGTCTATTTCCTTCAATTTATAGCATCTTGAGTCAGGACCTGCAAAGATTTTTAAACATAAACTCCATGTTACTTGAAACTGTTGTTTAACGAGACACGTTTGCACGTTTCCAATCAGACACGTTTGCATTTTCACGTTCTTCAATGTGTGGTAGCTCTCAAACCGCATCTGTAGCAAACTGCACAAGCTCAAATAAATTCATGTGGATTTAATAGCTGTTTTTTTTTTTTTTTTCACTCCACAATGACTGACAGAATAGAAGAAGATAATAAAGACATTTACCAGAAAATATGGAAATCGTGAGGTAAGTTTAAAAAACAAAACAGTTAGAAACAAAACTTTTTTTTTCTAAACCGTTTAATTTCCTGTCAAATTTGCACAAAAACTCACAATTTCAATTTATTTTAAATCCCTGGGAATACCGTAATGCACAAAAAAATGCAGGAAAAAATGCAGGAAAAACTTGGGGTCATTTTACAAGGTGAATATCGATGCTTATGTTAGAGATGATGTATGTGAGAGGTGCAGCTGTGGCTACAGTGAAAGAAGACGTGTTGAATTGTGTTCATTGGGTCTCTTGCTTTAATAATGACATTCATTCTCACGAGATTTCTGTGGAATGCAGAGTTTATCTCTAACATTAAATGTCTATAGACGTGCTGTCATTTAAATTGATATAGTGTTTTGGTACCATGACAAGCTAAAAGTACCAAAAAGAACCACAACATCGTGATCTCAGAAAGGTACCGTCTAGCTGCTTTTCTGTGCTAAAAAAAAAATCACATTGAGAAAAAAAAAACTTCCCTGTAGCACGTCGAGGAAAAAAGAAACGAGTTTCGAGAACGTTTTGACAGCAATACAACAGCACGGTGCTTCTCCGAGATGGAGAACCCGTCTCCTCGCCTGTGTAGGTGACTGGGTTCCTTCAGGTCTCCAGACAGCTGGAGGACAGAAGGTGGCACTCGACGACAGAAGCCACCCACGCTCATGTCACAACGCTGGAGTATTTGTCAATTGCAGCTGTGCTTTCAAAACCATAAAGCCTCTGATAAAGCCTTCAGATCCGGCTGTAGGGACGTCTCCCTGCGGATCCACACACATTCCAGGACATGGACGCTGTCTGAGCCGGAGATCGGAGAGCTCGCCTTCTAAAAATGTAGCTTTAAATGTCAGATGGTCTGGGAAACCTGTTGGGCATCCCAGAATATTGTAGTGGGGAAAAAAATAAATGTTTAAAATGCTGGAATTTGTTTGAACTAAAAATATCTTTAGATGTACTTTTTAATAAAATGCTAAAAAGAGTAATACATTGTTTAATTGCCTGCTACGATGAGACATAAACTCATTCACGAAACAGTAACGTATTTTTAAAAAGCACGTTAATACATTTAGACTAGACTTTAGACCAGCAGTATTCGGTTCTTCTCAAACTTGGAGGGATACAATTGTGAAGGACGCCTTTGGATGTTGTAGCATTATTTTTCCCTCCATTTGAACTAGGAGACCCAAACCTGTTCCAGCATTTCAATGCTTCTCTGCACAAAACCAGCTCTATAAAGATCTGCATTACAAGTGTTGGAGTGGAACATCTCTTGCTATAAAGCTTCAACCATATTAAACACATTTGCTATGAATGTGAGCGCACCCAAGGCCTCCTCACCTTCTCACCTACATCACTACCAAAGATTTGGCTGAACAAATCTCCACAAAGATCTACTGGAACATCTTCCCAGAAGAGCTTAGGTTATTATAAGAGCAAATAAGGACTAAATGTGGAACATATAGGTCAGGTGTCCACATAGTTTTGCTATATAATGTAGGTATGTTATCTGTGAGAGCCCTTAAAAAACGGACACCTCCTGACCAATCAGACGTAAGCGATGTTGACTTTAAAGGAGGTTTTTGTTCACTGTGGTAAAATAAATGTATTTTATTTATTTATATATATATTTTTTTTACTAATTAACCAGATGGTGCCTTTAAAAAAAGAAAAAAAATGCAACGCTCGTTAAAGCGTTGCGATTTCTCCGGCATGCATTGTTCGGGATTTTTATACCGCACGTGACTTTCGCAGGCTACTTAATAAAAAAACAATGTGTTCCCGTCTCTGATTTTAATTCCATGCAACCGCATTCATATGCTAATGCTGCTGTTTGCTGCTGAAATCAGAACCCGTGCCAATTACAGATCAAATCTCACCACGCTTCCAGACGGTTTGCTCTGCCGGCCTCTGTGGAGCAAAAATTAAAACAAACTTCTCAGTGTGCGATTTTTTTTTTTTTCCTATTTTTTTTTTTTTTTATATCTGTGATTAGATTCATTGCTGCAGGCCGAGGGGAATAAATAGCCGGGTTTCAAAGTTGTGTACTGACAGCTTCGCTCGCCGGCTTGCTGAGATAATAGCACGCTCGCTGTGTGTTGTGCATGCACGCTCTTAAAACACTTATACATCAACAAACGTCGCCGTCGCAGGCGCCGATTAACGTCGCAGAAAACACGTGGTGTTTATGCCTTTCGTTTTCTTTGTTAGGGACGTAAAGGACTTTCAGAGGTCAACAAGGAAACGAGCAGGAAATTCGTTTGCGGAATGTACCAGTGGGAAACGTTTGGCAGAACCTCAGGACACAAGCTATAATTTGGCACAATTTCATTTTCATCGAGTTACAGCATTTGGCAGACCCACGTTATTCAGAGTGACTTAAAATGATCTCATTATATAAGTGAGTAAATGAGTGAGTGAGTGAGTGAGTGAGTGAGTGAGTGAGTGAGTGAGTGAGTGAGTGAGTGAGTGAGTGAGTAAGTGAGTGTGTGTGTGTGTGTGTGTGTGTGTGTACAATTGAGCATTTAAGGGCCTTGTGCTTTAAGGGTCTAGCAGTAGTAGCTTGGTGGTAGTGGTCTTTGATGGTGGTGCTATTTGGTGATGGTGGTGCATTTTAATGGTGGTGTTGTTTGGTGGTGGTGCTATATGATGGTTTTGGTGCTATTTGATGGTGGTGCTATTTAAAGGTGGTGGTGTTATTTGATGGGGGTGCTATTTGAAGGTGATGGTGCTATTTGATGGTGGTGCTATTTAAAGGTGGTGGTGTTATTTGATGGGGGTGCTATTTGAAGGTGATGGTGTTATTTGATGGGGGTGCTCTTTGATGGTGGTGCTATTTGACCTCACAACCTTCTGATTAAAAGTCGAACACCTTTCCCCAACACCAATCACAGACCTACCACTTCCCACTACTATTTAACATTTACAGTGCCACTTTATCCACTGCCATTTACAATGATCTCATTTATAAAATCTCCGCTCAAGGTCCCAGCAGTGTAGCATGGCAGTGCTGGGATTTGAACTTTCTTTTCTAATGGATAACACTTAATGTCACTGATCATTCATACCTGTTCCTTATTCCCCGTCACACCACATGACTTGTCTCATGTTTGTCTCACATTCATGGTTGTTCTCGTTGCTTCTTTTGTTTCTTTCTTTTGAATTTTTTTGTGTCGTAATTCGAATTAATCTGCAAATCAATTGCAACATGTTTCCATTTCACCAGAACTTTTGCTCGCTCGGTAACAATATCCCATAACGCACCCCTCATGGATGGTCACTACACTGGAAATGATGTCATACCTTCTAAAGCATCGAAATAAAAATGGCAGACAGACTCTCAGCCAGCTTTGTCTATAAATGTAAGTGACTTGTTATCATCTTTAAAGCTCTCAACTCATTACCTGATTTCTTCAGTTGCTATTTGTAACTTTATTTTAAGTTCTATATATGTTTTGTTTTGACTTTGGTTTGGAAATCCAGTAGCAAACATGAGATCCAGTCTGAAGAACTTTGACAGAAAAACATGTAATTAAGATAATATTTATATGAATGTTAAAAAGTACATATTTTATTGTTTGAGTTTTTATAGTGAATGTTGAAATTTTGAGGTAATATTAAATCATATTCAATTAAATTCAGTTAATTTTTATTTTTTAGCACTTTAAACAATGGATATGGTCTCAAAGCAGCTTTACAAAGATAATGCATTTATAAAGTTGTATGAAATAATGTATAAGGACTATACGTTTTTTTTTTATAATTGTAAGATTTGTCCCTAATGAATGAGCAAAAACTCCCTGATTGGATGAGAAACCTTGAGAGGAACCAGAGTCAAAAGGGAACTTTATGGATCTTTAGACAAGTCATACTTCAGCGTGTAATGAGCCTGGGTCCTTACTAGAACTTATGTACACCATGTACAGTATATACTGATTTACATATTACATCTGTGTGCCATAGAGCGTGTATTTCGCCTATTCATCTGAAATGGGAACTGCATTGAGCTCTAATAGAGTCCCATTGAGACAGGACTAATGCTGCCCCGTGCTCATGCTATAATAATGAGTAGAGTTAACGCCAAGGTTGACAGGGTCACTTTACTTGTTTTTAATTTTTTTTTAATGGAATCCTCCCACAGACATTTACCCAATAATGAGAATCTTCCATTTATTAACCACACCACATTTTATCAGACAAACTTCTAAAGCTTGCATAAAATGCAATTTTAGCTGAAGAATCTTAAGTAATGCTAATAAATACCACTAAGACGTACTTTCAGGGGAAAAAAAATACAAATATCAATTTGAATCCATTTGTCAGTGTAACAGTTGCTATGGTGACAAGCTCCATGCACTCAAGCTTGTATTGGTTTCTGTTTCAGTCATTTGTCTCTTTATATCCTGTAGTGTGTTGAGCCTTTGTGAAGTCTTCCAGCTCTTCCAGTGCAGATCTAAACCTGATTGTTTCCATTCATGTGTTTAAGACTGCACCTTGTTTAAAACTTTCCTGTAGCACACTTTTGACATATGTGTGTTTGTGTGTGTGTGTGTGTGTGTGTGTGTGTGTGTGTGTGTGTTGTTTAATGATGTATATAGTCCCCATATATCTGCAGTTCGTACAGAGACAAACTCCTTGTAAATAAAAGGCACTTGAAGTGATGTGGACTCGAATTCGGGTTCATTCATTAGTGACATTCAAGATTCATCTGCACAATTCATCAATTCAACACATTTACAAAATATATGTAAAATAAATTTTAGATGACGGATGATGACAACTGGTTTCATTATTGTATATTCAATGACGTATACAATGAACTGATGCTGAGATGTTTTTGGGGTTAAAACTATTCAGGTGAAACCAGTAGAATATTTTTTAATCAACATGAACATAAACAACTGATACTGTAGGAAACAGCAGACACGTGTACACAATCTAATCAATGATAGTACAAAAGCATTCGCAATTTGATCAAAGCAACAAGAAATGTTATTATGATGTGCACAAATGATTCCATGATATGGAGGTTGAATAAATAGTTTTGAGAATTTCATTTCTGATCTGAGAAATGCTAAAAGTTCAATGACCAGGAGGTACACAGACCATCAAGACTAATTAAAACAAAAATACATTTTTGTATTTTTTCTGAATCAGAAGCAGAGAATTCATGATGGACAATTCAGTAGCTGCCACAAGTCAGAAATGACAGTCATCGAGTCAGAGCGAGACGCTACAGCTTTATTTCTCTCTCCGTTTCAGCACATCAGAAACTTGTTTCCCCCGTTATTGGGCAGAAGCAGAGCAGTGCGTATAAAAAAAAAAAAAAAACATGGCTCGCATCATGCTGTTTTTTTTTTTTTCCTTCAGCATTAAAGCTGTGTGATGTAACAGCGTGTGTGTGTTTGGTGTGTTTCATGTCTGAAAATCTCCTGCAGCGTGTGTTCATAAAGTATTAACAGGGATTGTCCTGCTTCCTGATCAGCTCTCTGTGTCTCAGATCTTGATCGTGAGTCTTTGGTTTTTAGAATCAATTAAAGTTCAACATGTGGCTCTGAAAATCAAAGTTTTACTGTAGAAATAAAATAGAGAAGATTTCATTAGTTTTAGTGTAAATGAAATTAAACTACACAATAGGGACCAAAATATTGACATTGACATGATTTTTATCTGCCAAATGTGTTTCTTCTCCAAAGTGTTTCCACAAAGATGAAGGCAGACAATTGAATGGGACAGACAGACAGACGGACGGACGGACAGACAGACAGACAGACAGACAGACAGACAGACAGACAGACAGACAGACAGACAGACAGACAGACAGACAGACAGACAGATAGATAGATTTTGTTAATTTGTTAATATATGTACAGCTAATTGATTTAAAGGCTCTGGAGAGTGAAAATGTACAGAAGCTGTTGTATGAATATGTTTACATATTATATACAATTATATTTCAGGTTTAAAAATATATTTATGGTTAAATTCTACTTTAGCTTTTAGTTTTGCTTTAGTTTTAAGGACTAAGTTTTTCCACACTATGTGTCAACCTTCCTGGAGATCCTGGAGCGAGACTTTCTTTGTCTCTCCTTGTCGTCTGAACAGAAAGAAAAAAAAAGAACCTCTTTGATGATCTTCATAAACAATTTCTTTCTCAAACCCTGCTGTGTAAAATGTAAGAAACGAGGACGAGTGTTCCAGGGGTTTTTGTAGGAGTGTGTGACATCCCTCACAACCCCGTCGTCTGGACTCATCCATCTCGCTGTAGTCCTTTTTTATTGTGTGCAGACTTTCAGGCCATTAGGAGCTGTACAGTGGTGTGTGTGTGTGTGTGTGTGTGTGTGTGTGTGTGTGTGAAGAGGAAGGACTGCATGGAGGCTGTCAACACGGCCACCAGGAGACATTTTTACACCGACTTCCATCGTAAAAACTGCGTTGGTTATTTCGGCGCTCAGGAAGGGCCTCTAATGAGCTGCTGTACCTGTTACATTATGTGTTCACAAAACTCGGAGCAGAACAGAACCACAGGAACCAGGACAGTTGACACCAGCGGCGTGTAAGATACGTGTTTTTTTTTTTGTCATACGTGTCAGTGACCCGATCATCTCCCCCTGCTGAAAGAAACACTTCCATGCTTCACTTCTTGGCTCTGGGAAGATCAGAAGTGGGTTTGTGTGAAGATTTTAACACGGTTAAGTCTAGCATGCATTTTAATCATGCTCCACCATCATCATCATCATCATCATCATCAATCATTATCATTATCATCATCATCCGATTACTATCACTATTTTTTGGACCAAAACGTAACACATTTTTTTCCCAATAGTCTATTTTCTGTTTATGTTAGAGTTTCTATCCAATCATATTTCAGCCATTACATGTTGTCTTGAGGCCTTTAAACCTTCAAACAGTGTGGCCACCTGAAGCTTCAAATACATGACAATGAAACTGTTGCACTAGTCAGAGCTCACAACCCGCATCTGTAGCAACCCGCACAAATCTATTCATGTGGATTTAATAGCTGTTTTTTCATTAACCATTTATTGTTTTTGCGTTTTCTTTCCAGTAGAATTGTGCACAAAAAAAAAAAAAAAAAAACCCCACACAATTCTCATTTATTTCAAATCCACAGGAAAACCATAAACCCTGAGATTTTCATGGTCAAATAACTTTCATTTCATGAGGTGAATATTGATCTTCTGCTGGAGATGATGTATGTTAAGGTGCAGCTGCGGCTACAGTGAAAGGAAACGTGTTGAATTGTGTTCTTGCTTTATGACATTCATTCTCACTGTATGAGATTCCTGTGTGTGATGCAGCGCTCTGTTCTTCTGCATTTGAATATAATACTAAAGGGTTCTGTAGATCCCCTGGTGGTCTAGTGGTTAGGATGCGGCGCTCTCAGCGCTGTGGCCCGGGTTCGATCCCCAGTCAGGGAACCAACCCCAGCCACTCTTAGTGCTGGTCCCAAGCCCGGATAAATGGGGAGGGTTGCATTAGGAAGGGCATCCAGCGTAAAAACATGTGCCAAATCAAACATGCGGATAATCCGCTCTAGCGCCCCCTAATGGGATAAGCTGAAAGAAAGGTTTTCACTGAAGGGTTCTGTAGATGATGTAGATGTGATGGGATTTAGAAGTGGATTTATTCAGGTAGGACACCACTGAAGGCCTGGAGGTAAAACGCACAGCACTGACATGCACACATAACCAAACATCATTTTTCAAATTCCAGAACACTCATATTTCTGTAATTGAACATGCTTTTGATGAAAAGTAATGGCACCCTTCTAACACGAGCAAAGTTTTCTTTCCTTAAATTGCCATTGCTGGTACATGTATATATATATATATATATATATATATATATATATATATATATATATATATATATACACCAGTTATTATTATTATTATCAGTTATTTTTTGCTAGTTAATAAATAGTTGATATCGCATATTTGTATCTGTTCTAATTGTACCTTCAATTAATACTTTTCAAGTTTTTAATACTCTAATTAACATGCACATGGACAAATATTGATGCTTTATGCAACTGTATGTTTTTTATTATTAGTGAAACCAAACTCAACATAGAGCACGAAAACAAAATATTCTTGTAAATGTTTAAAAGTAATGATGGTGTTTTAAATTACATAAATTATTAGTACTCCTCCAAATGGAACTTTTGCTTTGTTTCCACACGGACGGTTTTGATTGCCGGATTGAGACTTGCATCAGTAAAACAAATGTTTAGTGATTAAAAGAATTTTTGGTTGGAGTTTTTTCACATTTCTTTTATATCTGATTAAGGAAAGGATGTTATGAATAAATGTGTATCCTGCTGAAGGGTTTAATTATTTGTAAGTTTTATAAATGTGATTATTTGGAACCAGGGGAGTGGTTTAAGCACCTTTTATTTTTTTATTTTTTTATTTCCCACCGCTGGGAATAAGGACTGAGCTAATGCAGCAATAAATACAGAATCCAACAGCCTTTGCAACTCTTAGTGGATTCATTTCACAGTCAATTGGCACCGCGAGGCTGTCAGGCTGCCGTTATTGAGGAGCTGCGCTGCCAAGAGAGAGGTGCAAGGCGAAGTTTTTCATGCCTTCTGCCTCCCTTTTGTGGAAACGGTGCCGGGAGCTGACGGCTCTTACTAGCAGGCTTATCAGAACAACTTCTCTCGAGCTTTCTAAAGAATCGAACGGGCCTCTCTAGAGGGGTGCAGAGGTGTCTCGTCTTATTTTTCTGGTTTTATTTTTTTATCTTGAGAGCTGTTTTTTTTTTTATTATTATCTTATTTTTAGGGTTTTTATCTACAGGTAGATATTTAAAAATTTAAATGCAATTCAGGGTTGTGTCGGGTAATGACATTTTCATGTGTGGCTTACTTTCTTGCTTAATTGGTGTAATAAATGTTCATAAATCTCAGTATATATCAGTAATAGCACATGCTATTCATATACATTCAATGGCTCTTTCTACGCAGGTCTCCAAAACGTTTACGATAGAAAGAACCATATGTACAACATTGGACATTCCTCAACATTTCATGTAACTGCACTATATAGAAAATGTAATTGAATTTGTCCCTTCACCTGAACTATGAGACCCAAACCTGTTTCAGCATGACATTGCTTCTGTGCACAAAGACTATCTGTGTTATGAGTCCTCTGGTCTTCCCACTCCTTTCGGAGTCAAAGCTCATTCAACCCGGGGTATGACGGCCTCTACGGCCTGGTCCGCGGGGGTTCCCCTACAGGATATATGTAATGCTGCGGGCTGGTTCACCTCTTTGGTTTTATGACCTTGACCTCAAAGCCGCTCCTGGCTCCTCTGTCCTTCATGCTGGTGGCGCTCAGACACACTATGCAGGGACTGGTCAGTATGGCGTGATTGGACACTCGTTCCCAAAACGTTTCGACGCAGCTCGAGTTCGTGAAAGGGAAAGTCTCTAGGTTATGTATGTAACCCTGGTTCCTTGAGGGAACAAGACGCTGCGTCAACAGGCCATGCTCCCTGCATCCCTGCGGCCCTTACCTTCTCTTTTCAGAAGCTAATGTCACTACCATCGCTGAGCCATTTTGTAGCTTCCTGGTTTACACGACGTCCGATGATGTCACGTTTGGCCTATTGGCCAGATTTCACACGTGATTCAGAGCGTGGACGACGCGAGGCGTTCCCAAAACGCTTCGACGCAGCGTCTCATTCCCTTAGAGAACTAGGGTTACATACGTAACCTGGAAACGTTTCAAATTAATTAGAGAGAGATTTTCATCTATTTCCTGTAACATTTATTGTTAGTAAACTATTAGTTCTGTTCTCTCTAAAAGCAGCTATAGTAAGTATGTATTACAAATACAACAAAGCTATAAAAAGTTACAGTTCCATAAAAAAAAAATATATATATATATATTTAAACATCATACCTCCCAGTAACTTGTATAATCAGTATTGACAGTGGCATTTACTCAGTAGGTGAAGTAACTATCTTCAGACCCATCATTCTCGGCCCTCAGGGCTGTGACTCTCTGACCTTCTGCAGCTTTTGATATGTTTATTTATTTATTTACTGTTCAGCATGAAGGTCCCAGCGACGGTCTGAACATCATTATCCGGCAGCGCGGCACGATTGCTGACTCTGCAGCCCAAGCTGACAGATGGGTAGAGATCGCTATCATCATGACACAGGAGGACGCCTCGAACAGCAAGCTCACTTAATTAGATCATTAGAATCTTTGTTGTGCTCGTGGAAACAAACAAGCGTGCGAGGAGGTTCGAGGGGAATGTTCAGTTCCTGGAATAATCGGGGAAGAGTTTGAGTGAAAGGTGACGCTGTGCGGATGGTCTATGATTTCAGAAAGATTATTACAACTTGGAATCGTATTAACAGCACACATTTACTGCACATCTACTGCACATCTACTGCCCATCTACTGCACATCTACGATCTTTTATACCACTTTTTTATGGATTAATATATTTAAACGCACAATTATATATATATATATAGATCATCCGTCTCCACACCCTCCTGTCCACTATAACCTCCCCCTTGGTCTTCCTCTTCTACTCCTTCCTGGTGTCTCCATCCTCAGCATTCTCCTACCGATATACCCCATGTCCCTCCTCTGCAAATGTCCAAATCATCCCAATCTTGCCTCCCACACCTTGTCTCCACAACATCCTACATGCGCTGTCCCTTTGATAAACTCATTTCCAATCCTGTCCATCGTTGTCACTCCCAACAACCATCTCAACATCTTCAGCTCTGCTACCTCCAGCTCCACCTCCTGTCTTTTACCGACAGACAGACAGACAGACAGACAGACAGACAGACAGACAGACAGACAGACAGACAGACAGACAGATAGGGTTAGGGTAGATAGATAGATAGATAGATAGATAGATAGATAGATAGATAGATAGATAGATAGATAGATAGATAGATAGATAGATAGATTGATTAGTGGATTGGTGGATGGATGGATAGATAAATGGATGGATGGATGGATGGATGGATGGATGGATGGATGGATGGAGGAATGGATGGAAGGATGGATAAAGAGATGGATGGATGGATGGATGGATGGATGGATGGATGGATGGATGGATGGATGGATGGATGGATGGATGGAGGAATGGATGGATGGATGGATGGATAAAGAGATGGATGGATGGATGGATGGATGGATGGATGGATGGATGGATGGATGGATGGATAAAGAGATGGATGGATGGATGGATGGATGGATGGATGGATGGATGGATAAAGAGATGGATGGATGGATGGATGGATGGATGGATGGATGGATGGATGGATGGATGGATGGTAGAGAGATAAATAAAGTGAGTGCATTACAGTGCGTCCATTGGTTGGTGTGGAAAATCTTCTGCTATCGAGCTTCAACCCTATTAAACACCTTTGCTATTAATGTGAGCGTTGACTGCACCCCAGGAACCTCCTCACCTAAAAAACATCACTAACAGCCTTGTAGCTGGATGAGCTTCACAACCTCCTGATTCTATGTGAAATCATTCATTACCTGACGCTTTACTTTCTATGTCCTGATTTAGAACAAGTATCAGTTACTAATCATTTTTTCATCTTTCTAACCGAGTTGCTCTCAATATTTTTTTCTTCACTCGATCCGTTGCAGACGAACAAAAATTTAAATCTTTACTTGACTCCATTAAAACACAAATGATTTTTTTAAGGATGTTTGGCGCACGTTTATCTTTCCGGTTCCACATGTTCCTTCCTTTTTTTTCCCTTCCTTCCACTCGTCTTTTCTCTCTTGTCATAAATCATGTATCCTTTGTGGCAAGTGTTTACCTCGGCGTGTTCGGGATTCGACTCGCTCTGATTAAGATTTTGACGCTCAAGTTGACGGCGGTTCAGGCTTTGGGCAGATTTAATTAAGATTATGAGGTGAACTGGGAGGTTACGAGTACAAACAAACTCTCGCTATCTGATGCATATGTGACAGTAACCAAAGAGAAAAAATAAATAATGGGATTATTGACGTTCTTCTCAAGTCGAGCCGAAAGCTCATCTGGGGAAAAGTGAGAAAATGTTGGCGAATAAATTCTTCGTTTATTCATTTATTTATTTATTTGTTTGTTTGAACTTCCTTGGTGGGATTAAATCCACTAGTGTTTTCTAACTGGCTGTAAAATGTTGTGTTGTATTTTTGAAGAATAGATGAATATCATTTCATGGAATTAAAACCGTAAGTGTTCCAGATATTTTATACTGGGACCCAGATTCAGTGACATGATGGTCATGAATCTCAGGGTTGATTTCATGGTTAAACATCGATTTAATCATGCAGATTTTATATTTTATAACGTGAAGCTGAAGTCAGTGATGTTCTTACAAAAAGATTCTGCCTCTATTTCACACCAACTTAATGTGAAACCAGACAAATAATTAACTGAAGGCCACATCTACAACGTGAATATATATATATATATATATATGAATAGAATAGAATAGAATAGAATAGAATAGAATAGAATAGAATAGAATAGAATAATAGACAGACCTCTTTATAGACACCTGAGCATAAATTCAAAAGATTTTTTTCCACAGTTAATTTCCATTTTCTGTTATAATGAGCTCCACCCTTCTGGGAAGATGTTCCACTACATTTTGTGGAGAATTGTGGAGCTCATTCAGCTACAAGGGTGTTAGTAAAGTCAGGTAGTGATGTAGGTGAGAAGGTAAGGAAGCCTGGGGTGCAGTCAGCGCTCACATTCATTCAAAAAGTGTTGAAGAGGGTTGGAGCTCTATAGCAGGAGATTCTGGGAAGAACCACATATGGCTGGAAAAGTCGAGTGTCCCAATATTTTTGACCCTTAAAACACATTATATTAGATTTGCAAGTTATTTGTCATACTGTAATGTTTTAAATATATATATATATATATATATATATATATATATATTATTTGCATTACTTTTTAAATGTATTCATTCCAGAGACACTTTATAGACATGTGGAATGTGGAAGGAGGTTTTCAAGAAGCACATACCAATCTGATGCTCAGGTGTCCACAAATATTTGCCCCTGCAGTGCATATAGAGAAAAAATAGATCAGTCAGACGAACAGCACTGTTCCTGATTAGTGGATGCCTGTTATTGCCTTTTATATCAAAATGACCAAAATGAATAAAAAATAATGATAAATAAGAAAGCAGATTTAATAAGTGAATAAATGGAGCGTCATTTCATCTTTATACCCATCTGTTCATTCATTCATTCTAAATACAATAAAACATAAACGAGTTGTACGCAACATCTGCAGTCACGCACCTGTATGTAATCGCTGTATGTGTGACCATAAGCCGCACACGACATATTTACAGTACACGTGTCGTGTTGTGACGTTTGAGGATTTTTTACACGTCTGGCATTTCAGCGGCTTTTGTTCTGTAGATCTGAGGAAAGTAAAAAAAAAAAAAAAAAAAGGATAGAAAAAAAAACCTCATAATAAATAAATATTTTCACAGCAGACAGATTGGCAGACGCCGGGGCTATTGTCATTCCCGACCGAGGGCGCTGCTGTCACGTGTCGTTGCCATGGCAACCAAATACTGGCAGCTTGACGAGGACGAGCCGTGAAATAAGGTGTCAGATTCCAGCAACGGATTTGACAAAATAATAGAAAACAGAAACAGCGTGTGCTGAGATCTCAACTGCGCGAAGTCGCGTGTTTGTGCCCTGTAATGCCGGAGACACACTTCCTGCACGAATACGACTTGTACAGGAAACACCACCAATACTAATACCACTGCTTCCATGATGGAATGAAACTGGAATAAAATAAATTGTTTAACACGTATAATACATGTTACAGTGGCGGGACATCAGGACCAGTAAGATCTTCTCTACTGGCCTAAACTCAACCAGAATCACTGACTAGAGTTTCAATACATTCATGAATATTTATTAAATTATTCAAAATAGTCCACTGTCTTAATTTATATACATTATATATAATTATTATTGCTATTGGTATTATTATTTTGATTATTCTTTCATTATAATTAGATTTTGTTTTCTATGGCAGCATATTAGGGCCACTATGGGATAAATAAATAAATAAATAAATAAATAAATAAATAAATAAATAAATAAAAAACAGGAAGGGGAGGGTTATTTTAGCCAAAAATCAAAAGATCATCATACTGAATATTTACAAATTTAAAACTTAAAGATTTCTATTTTCCTCATGTAAATTTGTTTTTTTCTGCCAATAATCCGAGTTTAAAACTTGAAATTTTCTACTTACAACTTGAAAATTTCTCTTTCAAAAGTTTTAAAGATGGAATTCCCCTGCCCCTCCCCTTCCAGTTATTTTTCAGAACCAGAACCAAGTCCGATATTGGCCGTGATACATCGTCATATTATATGCGTTTTTTTACTTGATTGAACCTTCAAGATTATTTCTCGTAATTTTTTTCTTGTTAAAATTATTTTTTCTCGTTAATCTTGAGTTTAAAACTCCTGAAAAATTTCCTGCCCCTTCCAGTTTTTATTTTTATTTTTTATCCAATAGTTGCCCTAATATGCCGTCGTTTTCCTTACTGATTAATTGCAAAAAAAAATATATAAAAAAGAAAAAAAAAAAAAAAAAAGATACTAAAATGATTTTATACTAAAATAAAAAAAAATAAATAAAAAAAAATGCACTATGGATGCAAATAATGTCAAAATATATATTTTTATAGTAAATTCCTTTGCTACATTCAGCCAATTTCATATATGGTCTCCGACACACCCACATTTCCATATATGGAGTGCGAGACACCTGAGCAATTTATTTTATTTTATTTTATTTTTTTTTATATAAGAGAATTTACTTGTGTGACCATAAACGATTCCAAAATTTTGATTTATTTAGTTTAGGTGATCTTTCTCTCTCTTTTTCTTCCATTGCTCAGGATTAACACAAACACTTAAGCCTCGTCTCTGTCTTCACTGCTAAGATGATTAACCTTGGTGAGTGGCAGGAACTTCAAATGGCTTCGTTTATCATTTCCACTGGAAAAAAATAAAAGCTTGCCTTTGAGGCACACACACACACACACACACACACACACACACACACACACACACACACACACACACACCGAGAGGCTTCGGTAACATCAACACAGTTTTGCTGAAGTGTTCAGGCTCTCGCAGCTATTTGAGCTTAAAGAAACCTTTACTTTTAGTGACAGGCTGCTTCAACATGATGCTAGGAAACATTTTCAACACAGAAGAAGGAGAAATTAAAGTATGACCATTTTTTACGGAGTGATAAAAACAAGACAGTTTACATGCTCTCGCTCTGACCATTAATAGCTTTTATTCTTGGGACTTGTAACAAACCCTGAGACCATGAATCAACTGCAGGAATGGTGCGCATTTATACATAACTGTAGGTAACTCACAGCAGGGTAATCGCTATAGGTTACTCGTTGTAGGTTACGTACAGAAGGTCACTTGCTGTACGTAACCTACAACGAGTAAAGGTTTCTTTAAGCTCAAATAGCTGCGAGAGCCTGAACACTTCAGCAAAACTGTGTTGATGTTACCGAAGCCTCTCGGTGTGTGTGTGTGTGTGTGTGTGTGTGTGTGTGTGTGTGTGTGTGTGTGTGTGTGTGTGTGTGCCTCAAAGGCAAGCTTTTATTTTTTTCCAGTGGAAATTATAAACGAAGCCATTTGAAGTTCCTGCCACTCACCAAGGTTAATCATCTTAGCATTGAAGACAGAGACGAGGCTTAAGTGTTTGTGTTAATCCTGAGCAATGGAAGCCTATAGGTTACACCTGTAGGTTACAGTAAGTTATTTGTTGTAGGATACTTACAGTAGGTTACACCTGTAGGTTACAGTAAGTTATTTGTTGTAGGATACTTACAGTAGGCTATACCTGTAGGTTACTTGCAGTAGGTTACAGTAGGTTATTTGCTGTAGGATGCTTACAGTAGGATATACCTGTACTCGCTGTAGGTTATTTACAGTAGGTTCCTTGCTAAAGTTTACTTACGGTAGGTTACTCAGTAAGGGTTATTTGTAGGTTATTGCAGTAGATTTTTTAATATAGGTTAACTTAAAGTAGGTTACTTGTTCTAGGATAACGTAACTTACAGTAGGCTATTTGCTGTAAGTTACTTGCTGGAGGTTACGCGCTGTAGGTTACATACATAAAGTGGTTTACTCACTGTAAATTACTTACAGTAGGTTACTTTGTGTAGTTTACTTAAAGTAGATTACTCACTGTAAGTTACTCACTTTAGGTTGCTCACTGTAAGTTACTCACTTTAGGTTACTCACATTAGGTACTCGCTATAGTTCCTATCTGTGAGTTTTCTGCTGTAGGTTACTCAAAATGTGTACTTGAAGTCTGGAAAATCTAAACCAAGTGGCTGTATCACAAAACAAACTCAACACAGGAGTATATATGGGACTGTATAAACAGAAAGTGTCCAGATGTGACATATGACATTCTACATTTAAAGCCATATGGGATTTGGGAGAATAGGCAGCATTTTCTACTTAGCTGCTTCTACCATAAATCTCTCTCTCTCTCTTTTATCAGTGTTATCAGTAAGAGCCAAGAGTCAGCCTGAACAGCCCAGCCAGTGCAAACCTGCCGATAAAGCAACCACTGGAGTGCGAAGAATCTCTGGACTCTTAGCTTTTTGCTTTTTTACTTTCTTTGCGCTTCAGTAGTTGTGCCAGAAAATTCCCAGCACTCAGACAACAAGAGACCACAACAAGAAGGAGTGAAAAGTAACAGCAAAAACATGAACTAGCCCTCAACCTTGGGAGTTCTCGGCTTACAGATGCGCGGTTCTGATAGAACCGGGTCGGTGCACACTCTGAATAGAAAGTAGTCTTCTGGAAAAGCAGGATAGACAGCCAGATCTAATCTCTAACCACAAGCGAGAAATCGTTTCGATGAACATTTACATTTAGTGGTTGATCGTGGAAGTTAGGGGCAAGTAGTGGCTCTCTATAGCCTTATAAAAAAGGTTCCATTTAGATCCGAAGAGATCAGTGATACACAAGCCCTTAAAGGCTCTATATAGCAGGCCTTTTCAAGGGAAAATCCTTGTAAAAAAAGATTTTGTAGGTCTGTCTGAAACTCTTTTCTCTCTTCAAACTCTTTCCATGTTGGAGAGATTTCTTTTAGCAAATGAAAGGTTGTTTTTAGAACACAACAGCAGGTCATTTCGAGGGGGTGACACGCAGCCAATGTGTTGTTTGCTTAGCTTAGGAGCATGCTTAGTCGGCTCTCAAGGGTTTTGGTTGTTAGCATTTCAGCCGTGTGGCTATGCGCTCCCGGCTGTGAGTCGAGCTCCCATTCCTCGGGGATTGTGCTCGTTTGCCGGTTCCTACTCTGGTGCGTGTGACGCGGTGCTCCGTATTTTTTCCTCTGAGGTGGGAGAATTTTCGTAGAGCGCTCTCTGAGGTGAGCGCTCTCCCTCGCGGCTTCGGCTCTCGAAGGTATCGGCTGTTAGCATTTTAGCCGTGTGGCTATGCGCTCCCGGCTGCTAGCCGAGCTCCCGTTTCCCGGGGAGAGCGCTCGTTTGGAAACGGTTCTATTCCCGGCGTGTGTGACATGGTGCTCCGTATTTCTTCCTCCGAGGTGGAAGAAATTTCGGGAAATTCGGGGAAGCATGCCTGGCGGCGTTGCATGTCTCTCTCTCCAAGGAGGATGAGATGATGGATGCTGGCCAGCCTGCGGACTCCTCACAGCCTGTGCTGTATGTGGAGCTCCTTGAGGTCGTGGCACGGGCCGGGTCTGAGCTGGATCTAGACGGTCGTGTAGCAGAAGCAGTGCGCACCCAGTGAGCTGGATGAGCATTTCCTGCGCCATGTGTCACAGCCTCAGCGCCTTCCCTGATCTGCGCACAGAGGTGTCTGGGTCCTGGGAGGCCCGTGTGCGTGCATGCTTTTCCGATGTTTCTCGCTGTGCGCGAATGTTATTGGAGCTAAGTAGCGCGGCTACGGGACGATGCCGCTTGTGGTGGAGATGCTAGCTAGCTGTCTCTCCCTGAGTGCTGCATCTATGACAGCTATCGGTTTGCCTACGAAGAGCCGCTTGGCTCTGGGTAGGGCTACGCGGCAGATCAGGCTGCGGGTTGCTTCCACACGATGTGTGTTGCAGGCATACCAGGCTGGCCTGCTATGGAGGATGATGTGAGCTTCCTTCTGTGCGCCACGGTGACCCCTCCTGGCCTGACCTGGTGACGCTGTAGGTGAGGGCGATTGCTGGCGGGTTCAGGAGACCGCGGTGGCGTTTCAGTGGTAGTTCCTCGCTGCTTCAATGGGGCTGCTCGGCGGCAGCCTTGCCCTGGTACGTCCAGGCACAGCGAAATAGCCCGGTGAGAGAGCGTTGCCACCCGATTCCCGCGGGGAGGTCCAAGGGGCCCCTGGCGACACTCTAAGCCTGAGGAGGGGCTGGACGACCTGAGGTTCGTCCTCGCCTCTAGTGTACGGACTGTGGTGCGTAAGCCTGATGGCTTGCATCTTGGAGGGCGGTGTGCACCTAATGCTACGGTGCCCGTCCCTCCCCGGCACTACCGGTCGGTCGGTCTGTTGGCCCTGCCACAGGGTGTTCAGGACGCTGTCTTCCTCCAGCGGTTAACTCCCTTATTCCACCCGAAAGTTCGTTGCGGATAGGGGTCATCCGTCACCTCTCAGGAGGCTTCAACAGCCGCAGTACGCTGCTCCTGCCGTTCGGGTTCAGGAGGACTGTCTGCTAGCCCCGCCACGGGTCGTGTTCAGGGCGTAGCTTTCTCCAGCGGTTTAATCCCCGTATTCCGCCCGTATGATCGCTATGGATGGGGGTGATCAGCCGCCTCTCAGGAGGTGTAGTCGGCTGCAGAGCACCGCTCCAGCCGCTTTGAGTGGGTCAGGGGCCAGCACCGAGGGGTTGGTTCTCCCTGTGGAGACTTTCTGTCAGTCTGGAGGGCTGCCAGGTGTCTCTCGGGGGTCCTGCGTGCTGTGAAGAAGGGCTGCGCGATTCAGTTCGTGTCTTCTCCTCCCCGGTTCAACGGGGTGTGTCCCACCCTGGTGGGACCCGTGCAGGCTCTGGTCCTGGGACAGGAGGTGCATGCTTTACTGTGGAAACGGGCCATCGAGGTGGTTCCCTCCTCCTTGTTTAGAGAGTCAGGCTGCTACAACCCGTGCTTCATTGTTCTGAAAAAGGGCGGCGGGTTGCATCCCATTCTGGATCTCCACTCCTTGAACCACTCACTTTTGAGGCTTGGGTTCAGGTTTCTCGTTTAGAGAGGTTGTGTCTCAGGTTGAGTCTGAGGACTGATTTGTCATACGTTAGATCTGGAGGTCGCATGCTCCCACGAAGCCGTCCTTCACCACACGGAAGGTGCCAAAGACTGCATAGTTTTTGTTTTCTATTATGGGTTTGAGTAAAATCCTGCAATTCAAGCACATCTCCTGTAAAAAGGTTTCACTTGAAGCAAACCATTAAAGCTTTTTGGGTAGTTTTGAGAATTCTAGAGTCCCTTCATAAACATTTTGCATTAAAAAGCTTCTCTGAAATCTGAGAGAAATCAGTGTAGGGTTCTGTGATACCCTCCTCCTGGAGAACGACTGTAAAATGATTCTTACTCCAACCCCTACAGAACCACTTTTTCACTAAGAATAGCCAGAGGAACCAGATCAGAAACAGCTCCACATAAGCATTATATATAGTCTTGATGATGCACGGTGCACATTCTCGGTCTCTGGCTCTTTCAGTTTTATTTAAATGTACGGTGAGCTGTTGAAGGATGAACCTTCATCCTTATTTAGTCATTGAAAGAAACAGTACCTGTAAATAACCATTAATCTTTAGACTCCAAAACGAAGCTAATGTCGTGATTGTGGAAGGGGATCTCAATTCACGCACTTCACGGTATGGAGGATTGTAAATAAATAAAGATATTGGCTGAGCCAGAACTCGCTAGAAAATAATTGGCATAAAAGCACATGACCTAATTTAGATCAATGGACTTCAATAATGTACAGCTAAAAAATATAAAATAAATAACCTGAAGTGGTTGTGAAAGCAGACTCAATATTATAAATTAAGTAATGGGTTTATCTTTAAATATACAAACACACTATATATATATATATATATATATATATATATATATATATATATATATATATATATATATATATATATATATATATATATATACAGTGAGGAAAATAAGTATTTGAACACCCTGCTATTTTGCAAGTTCTCCCACTTAGAAATCATGGAGGGGTCTGAAATTGTCATCGTAGGTGCATGTCCACTGTGAGAGACATAATCTAAAAAAAAAAAAAATCCAGAAATCACAATATATGATTTTTAAACTATTTATTTGTATGATACAGCTGCAAATAAGTATTTGAACACCTGTCTATCAGCTAGAATTCTGACCCTCAAAGACCTGTTAGTCTGCCTTTAAAATGTCCACCTCCACTACATTTATTATCCTAAATTAAATGCACCTGTTTGAGGTCGTTAGCTGCATAAAGACACCTGTCCACACCATACAATCAGTAAGAATCCAACTACTAACATGGCCAAGACCAAAGAGCTGTCCAAAGACACTAGAGACAAAATTGTACACCTCCACAAGGCTGGAAAGGGCTACGGGGAAATTGCCAAGCAGCTTGGTGAAAAAAGGTCCACTGTTGGAGCAATCATTAGAAAATGGAAAAAGCTAAACATGACTGTCAATCTCCCTCGGACTGGGGCTACATGCAAGATCTCACCTCGTGGGGTCTCAATGATCTTAAGGAAGGTGAGAAATCAGCCCAGGACTACACGGGAGGAGCTGGTCAATAACTTGAAAAGAGCTGGGACCACCGTTTCCAAGTTTACTGTTGGTAATACACTAAGACGTCATGGTTTAAAATCATGCATGGCACGGAAGGTTCCCCTGCTTATACCAGCACATGTCCAGGCACGTCTTAAGTTTGCCAATGACCATTTGGATGATCCAGAGGAGTCATGGGAGAAAGTCATGTGGTCAGATGAGACCAAAATAGAACTTTTGGGTCATAATTCCACTAAACGTGTTTGGAGGAGGAGTACTATCCCAAGAACACCATCCCTACTGTGAAGCATGGAGGTGGTAGCATCATGCTTTGGGGGTGTTTTTCTGCACATGGGACAGGGCGACTGCACTGTATTAAGGAGAGGATGACCGGGGCCATGTATTGCGAGATTTTGGGGAACAACCTCCTTCCCTCAGTTAGAGCATTGAAGATGGGTCGAGGCTGGGTCTTCCAACATGACAATGACCCGAAGCACACAGCCAGGATAACCAAGGAGTGGCTCTGTAAGAAGCATATCAAGGTTCTGGCATGGCCTAGCCAGTCTCCAGACCTAAACCCAATAAAGAATCTTTGGAGGGAGCTCAAACTCCATGTTTCTCAGCAACAGGCCAGAAACCTGACTGATTTAGAGAAGATCTGTGTGGAGGAGTGGGCCAAAATCCCTCCTGCAGTGTGTGCAAACCTGGTGAAAAACTACAGGAAACGTTTGACCTCTGTAATTGCAAACAAAGGCTCCTGTACCAAATATTAACATTGACTTTCTCAGGTGTTCAAATACTTATTTGCAGCTGTATCATACAAATAAATAGTTACAAAAATCATACATTGTGATTTCTGGATTATTTTTTTTTTTTATTATGTCTCTCACAGTGGACATGCACCTACGATAACAATTTCAGACCCCTCCATGATTTCTAAGTGGGAGAACTTGCAAAATAGCAGTGTGTTCAAATACTTATTTTCCTTACTGTATATATATATATATATATATATATATATATATATAATTACACTAAATTGGCAAAAGCTTGTAGACACCTGACTATAATGTGCTTTATAAATATCCAAATCCACACTATCTGCCCATTTGCTGTATATACATTTTTCTCTTTGTTCACATACATATCTTTACATATCCTTTATATCTTATATTCTTATATTTTATTTTATATAGTTTTTATACTTTATACTTTATTTATATTTATTTATTTACTGCTTTTTTCTTTCTCCCCACCCTATTCCCCTCATGCCGGACCGTCGTATAAAGCATTTCACTGCATGTAATACCCTGTATGTATGTGTATGTAATGAATAAAATTTGATTTGATTTGATTTGATTTGATTTGATTTGCTGTTATAATAAGCTCCACTCTTCTGTAAAGATGCCCTGCTCGATTTTGGAGTGTTTGTGAATATTTGTTGGGATTAATTCACCCACAAGGTTGTTAGTAAAGTCAGATACTGATGTAGGTGAGAAGTTGAGGAGGCCTGGGTGCAGTCAGCATTCACATTCATCCCAAAGACATTCCCAGTTAGATCTCTATATATCTCTTTAGCAGGAGATCTTCCCCGCAGCGCTTCATTGAGCTGGCTTTGTGCACAGGGGCATTGCGATGATGGAACAGGTTTGGGTCTCCTAGTTCAAGTTAAGGGACAATTCCATGCTAGCTCATACAAAGACATCATAGATCACAAAGATATCAGTGTGTGCCTCCAACATTATGGTAACAGTTTTGGGAAGAACCAGATGGAAAATTATGAAGTCAGGAAAGGTTCCAGAAAATGTTTTCAGAAACCTCCCGACGAACCTCTACGAAATATAAAAATCTAAACAAAGTCTAAGATCCAATTTTTTGGTTAAACCAGAGACACACCACTAAACCCTTCAGTGAAGTGTCATGCAAATAAAAAGCTTTAAATGTGGGATGGTAACAGGCTGAAATAAAGTTGTAGCTTAGCATAGAGCTAAAATAAAAGATTAGAAGTAGGAAGCAGGAAGTAGGAAGCAGGAAGTAGGCTGCAATACACAATGGCATACCTGCTGTTAATTGGGGATAAATGAATGGATGCAAACAAGGTCTAAAATATAATATGTCCATCTAAATGACTTAATTCCCAACCTGCCTGCGTCAAATGGGATCTCTTCTGGGAAACCCTAAATGAGCAATAGAGAGAAAGAGAAAGAGAAAGAGAGAGAGATAATCATGAATCAGCCAGAAGCCAGATACATCCAGGGACCTAACCCATGCTAAAGAAATTCATATCCCCTCTACACATCCTCTCCGACTCATTTAAGCTGCAATGATTTATCGTCTCAGTCAGATCCATCACTGCAGGTGACTAAACAGAGACTGCACAGAGCCAAGCGGGATCAGTTCGGCCTGAGAAACTAAAAATTGTGATCTAATTGTAGCTTCAGCAGGCTACGACGAGCTCTGGTCCCACTGTACACAGCTAATGGAATCGGAAGCTGAGACAACGACAGAACGGCGAAGGCAAATGGCTCGTTAATGAAGACTAATGGAGAAGACGGCGTGCTGATCGGCAAGTTTAAAGAGAGATTACAGGACCCACCTGAGAAGGAGGCACAGTATGAGCTAAGCTAATTATGCTAGCACTGAAAAGGAATCAGGAAAGAACGCAAGACATCTGTTTTTGTTTGTTTTTTTCCCCCGATCCGAACGACTTCTCGGAGTCAGCCAGCGTTGGATGAATTCGGGGTTCGGGATGCGAGATTCAGTGCCAGAAAATGACACTCAGCAGACTATGAAATATGAACTTGATTAAATTGAGCGGCATGAATATTTTAGCAGCTGTGATAAAGAGGATAGAAAATCGCACGGGCCACAGGCCAATGGCACATGCCAGCCTCGTAAAATGAAGCATGATGTCACCAGGGTTCATGAACAAACTATTGACTAAACCCTCGTGCTTTCCACATTCCCCATTCCACAATTCATGTCCTGTCAAGCCAGACCTTCATTTTGACCTCTTTATAGCAATATGTTAGATTGCAAGGTTTCCTAGTTTCAGGGGAAAGTATCTAATGCATGCTGGAGGAGTCGCCAAAAGACGCCAGATGGTGTCAAAGACCAATTTGCATATCCATCAAATGATTGCATTTGAATTTGCATATTCTTGTGTTACAGAAAGGAGGAAGATTTTCTGAAGAATAGTATTATGTTTTTATTTATTTATTTTATTATTTTGTAAAGAAAGAAGTCATGTTTCGTCAGATCACTACACAGTTTATTTAATAAAATAAATATAATCTTGTTATTTCTATCAAGAAATGCATATTTAAGAAAGAAAATGTTTTGAATAAAAGTCATTGGTTGATGAAAACAATAGAGATCATTGATTGGTCGATGGATATCAGTGGTGGTCTGTCAGGTCCAAGACCTTCTCTGCTGGTCTAAACTCTATAAGAATCACAGACTTCCGTTTTAATATATTTTTTTTGCCCATGAATATGTATTAAATTATTTCCAATAGTCTATTATTTTCCTTTCATAGCGTTTCTTTCAGTTGTGCTGCTTCAGATAGTGTATGTTTACGTCAGAGTTTCTTTCCAATCAGATTTCAGCCCTCACATCATGTGTTGCCGGTGTCAAAGGAATCAGCAGTGAGGTCTTCAGAATAAACACTGCAAGCTGTTGCTTTAACCAATCAGGTTTTGAATTGGTGACACCAGGGGCATCTAGCAGGCGTCCAATAACATCTCCATTTTCACGTCCTTTGATTGGTCAGAGAGAGCACTAGCCAAAGCTCACAACCCGCATCTGTAGCAAACTGCACAAGCTCAAATATTTTCATGTGGATTTATTATCTGTTTTTTTTTTTTTTTCTCATTACACAACGGCTAACAGAGGAGAAGAAATTGATTTGGTCGCAGATACATTTATATTTTCAAGATGGATTTTTCAAGAAAAGCTGGACGTTGTGAGGAAAAGTTGTCCAGAACAGTCCAAACGAGTTAATTTTTTTTATGAGCCGTTTATACTTTTGCATTTTATTGAATCTAGAATTTGCACAAAAACACAAAATTTTGCAATTAAAATCCCCAGGAAAACCTTATACACAGAAAAAATGCTGAGAAAAACAGGGTCATTGAACGAGGTTAAAACGCCTCCACTAGAGATGATGTATGTGGAGGTGCAGCTGCGGCTACAGTGAAAGGAGACGTGTTGAATTGTGTTCATTGGGATTCTTGCTTTGGTGATGACATTCATTCTCACTGTATGAGATTCCAGCGCTCTGTTCTACTGCATTTCTCTATAATATTGATTATTTCTGTTAGCTATAATGTAGATGGTTTCATAATGATGGGATAAAGAGGTGGATTGATTCGGGTAGGACACCACTGAAGGCATACGTGTGAAATGTAGCGGGAATTAGTGCTTGGTAAATGAAAATACTGGAGATTAGTTAAATTTTATTTGTGGAGATAACTGATTGGTTAGTGGAAGCAATGGTGAGTTGTGATCGTGCATGGAGTGCTGTAGTAAATGCAGAACAGTTGCGAATGTCTGCAAGAAAGTGAACAATTTGGCAAAACTTTGACAAATATTTTACTCACCAGAAGATTCATTGAAAATATGTATGGCTGTTGCACTAAATATATTAATTTCTGCCATATTTGTTGATAATGTGCTTATTTTAATAAGAACATTGTTAGCTGCTACGTGTTTGCAAGATGGCCACCAGTCACATCCCCCAAGTTTGTACAATGAAATAAGGCCAAAAGGGATAGAACAAAAGTGGCACATTTTGGAAAGCCGTGTATTCTGCTAGCTTCAGTAATGCTGTTTTCCTGTTTTATTTGTCCTCTCTGACCCTTTCTTTAGATATCTAATCAAAGTCCCACTTCCTCTCCTGCCAAATGTTTGACGTGACCATCACCCCATCAGTCTGTTTGAGCGTTCCAGCCTTCAGATGGCCAAATAACAAATTTTTCCTCCTCTCTCTCTCTCTCTCTCTCTCTCTCTCTCTCTCTCTCTCTCTCTCTCTCTCTCTCTCTCTCTCTTCTCTCTTTTCTCTCAGCGCAGCATGTCCATCAGGCATCTATTATTCAAACAACAGACAGATGGTCAATTAACTTCCGTTCATTAACTCAAATGCACGAGGATAAAAAAGTGGCCGCGCTTTCATCGTTCGCAGTTCGTGCGATATTTCTCGACGCCGTGCACGCCATTAAATCGAACAGTTGTTTTTGAATTCCTGATATCAGACATGCAAAGGAGTAAAAAGCATCATGGCTGACATTCAGAGTCAGAAAAGTCACTGAAACCTTTGAAATTCTTCACTTTAATTCCGAATGTAGCGATGCAGGTTAATCCGGATCGGCAAACATACGGCGCCCGACCCCTGTGTGGCTTCGACAGCTGATTTCATTTATCTCAGCCTTTAATTGCCATTCGGGGAGGAACGGAGAGATTTCAGCATCTGTCCTGGTAAATGAGGGGTGAACTTTGACAACCATAACAGCCAACACATATGTCTTCTTCCTGTTTTCTTCTACGTCGCTTGGAGAACAAACTGTCTGTAGACAAATCTGGAACAGAATCGCTACAAGTAGCAAAGCTGTTATTTTAATAGAGATGAGCAAAGTCATGTTGTTTATGTTTTCCTGATCCAGTGTGACCACCTGATCATAACAGAGCAAAATCAGGGTCATGAACTTTTGTGTATGATTTTTTCAGATATTTGTGGTTTCTTCCCCAAACCGTTACCACAGACTTGAATTTTCCCTGCACTTAAACACGAAGACCCAGAACTGTTCCAGCATGACAATCCTCCTGTGCACAAAGCAAGCTCCATACACTTATGCTTTACATGGGTGGAGGTAAAAGATCCTCAGGGACCTGCTATAGAGCTTTGACCCCCAACCCTATTCAACAACATTTGGTGTGAAAGTGAACACTCGCTTCACCCCGACCTCCTCACCTCACCTACACCAGTACCGGATTTTACATTTTACCTCCTTGTGGCTGAATGGGAACAAAATCTCCACAAAATCTAGTGGAACATCTTCCCAGAAGAGTGGAGGGTATTGATTGGTTTATTGATTGATTGATAGATTTATGGCATTTAGCAGATGAATGAATAAATCAACACTCTCAATGTTAATAACTACTGGAAAGTTTAGTTTGAAATCTACAATTTATTATCAAATGCAGATTGATATGAGTAAAACATTTAAAATAAAATATCTCTCTGGCATTGTTCTGAGGGCCGTTCCAAATGTGGGGCTGTAGTTTGATGAGCTCTGATCTGAAGCTTAAGACTGATTCATCGAAATCGGTCCTGGACTTCCGAAACAACATCACATACGCTGCCTCCATTATTTCCACTATCCAATTTTCCACATCAGGTGTGACGTGAAGGTTGGCACGCCTCACACGGAGCCCCGCCCCGAAAATTATTGGTGGTTCAGTCCGCGTTCACGGAGTCGGAGGCAGCGAAATCTGAATGCCATCTGTACGCGAGCCGCAGGATCTTAACCAGCAGCGTTTATTGCACATATGATTACCGGGTGTCGTGCCGTTTCCGTTACAAGCCATCTGTCCAGGAGAGGCGACGGGAAAAAAAAGTTATTAAATAAATAAAATTCTGCCACGCTGGAAGAAAAATGAATCACTGACAACCCACTGTGCCTTTTTTTATTTTTTTTTCTCTTTCAACCTGGAGTGTGTCAAAAGTATTTTCCAAGAGCAGTTCCACTTGTTTTAACTTTGGTAATAAGCTGTTTATTTACTCATGTTGATGATGTCATGGTAATATATAATGTTTACTGACAAAGAATGACATTTTCACTTCAAAAACCCATTACTCTTACTGATAGCATATTGTGTGTGTGTGTGTGTGTGTGTGTGTGGGTGTGTGTGTGAAAACAACTGTCAAAATATGCAGTCTATTTAGCTTAAATAAATTGCTCACCTGGGCTTGACTGCTTTGACTCATCATGGTAATACACACACACACACACACACACACACACACACACACTCACACACACTATTGCTGCTATGATAACCTCCACTCTTCTGGGAAGATGTTCTGCTAGAATTCGGACTGTGCTTGTGGAGATTTGTGGAGATTTAGTCAGATCAGTCAGAGACCTGGGGTGCAGTCAGCGTTTACATTGATCTCAAAGGTGTCCAATAGGTTTGAAAACTCTATAGCAGGAGATCTTCCACACCAATCCATGCATCTTCATTGCGCACAGGGACATCGCTATGCTGGAACAGGTCCCCTAGTTCAAGTGAAGGGAGAATTGGATGCCACCGCATCCAAATACGTCCGATACCACGGTGTGCCTTCAACTTTGTGGCAAGAACTTGGAGAGGAACCACATATGGGTGTTTCCTCTCCAGTCAGATAGTAGTGTGCGTCCTACTTGCACAATACGTATCTATTGCTCTTTGCTGTTTAATATTGGTTAATCTTTAATGTAATGTAGCCTCACTTAGGAGTTTCATTGTACAAACTGTCCATGACATCTGCACATCTGTCAAATAAAACTTGAACCTTGAAGTCAGGTGTCCCAATACCTTTGCTCTTCAAAATACTGTGTAAAAAAAAAAAAGGAAAATAAATGGAACACCGCTATTTGACAGATTCGAGTATGCTATACGGACATTGCGTAAGTGTTTTATGACGCAGGTCTCTCGGCCCCGATCGGCCGTTTCCTCCAGGCTGCAGATAATAAGTACAAATTTGCAGGTGCCTACGTCTTCCCTTGTTGCTTTATCTTTCAATCTGCTCGGTGGTGCTCCAGGTTAATAAGGGGCCAAAGCCATGCCGCTTCGTCCTCGACAATCGGCTTTATCTGACACTTTGACAGCAACCAATTACGCCAAGACAAAAATAACAGCTCGGGCGGCAGTTAGTTTCCTAAACTGGGTTACGTCTAATTTAAGAGGTGATGGGTCACTGTGGACTGAGTTAGCTAAATAGCTGACATTTTTGACGTGCGTTCAGGGTTAACCTCTTATTTTGCCTCATTTGTCAGTCAGGTGTCAACAGGTCTGTCTAGGGAAGTGTGCCGCTTCAGACACAGAACCAGATCAATTATTCTACTGTATGTAGTTAGTTTATCTCTGTATCCGTGTATATAACTTTTAAATGCAACTAATTATTGAATCTCCACAACAAAATTCAGTTTGGTAGTTTTTAATCATTTCACTTTGCTTAGTGTTATGCAGTTAATGACCCTGTTAAGAGAGTAAAAAAATCAATCTGGCAACCAGAGGTTAAAACAAGATCTGGAAAATAATGGACAAGATAAATTTTTTTTTTTCGTTAAATTGTATTTTAATGTTCAGACGCAACAAATTATAGAATCTTAAAAACAAAATAGTGTTTCTGTTTGTTTGGTTTTAATGAATCCACTGGAAGGAAATGATTTACTGAAATCCCACTGTGCCATTTATTTATTTTTTGTTGGTTTTGTTTTTTGTCTTTTTTAACCTGGAGTGTGTCAAAAGTACTTTCAAAGACTTGTTTTAATTGTGGTAATAAGCTTTTTATTTACTCGTGTTGTCATTGTACGATTGAAAAAATCGTGGTAAAGTAAATAAATACATGACTAAATAAATAAACGAATACCAAGTTTAGTTTAAAAATGTACATGCAGTTCGCTGAAAGCAAAAATTGCTCAAATTTGCGAGTGTTTTTCCTGAGCACAACTGAAACTCCATTTCCCAGGAGACACAGCAGTCTTCGAACATGGCCACCATGGACTCCTACTCCTACACGCTACTGATTTCTCATTCGCCCAGTTGTTGATTAAACACACCTGTTTCCAATTACACACTAACATTCTCACAGTTCAGTCACACAATTGCAAAGTTTTATGTTTTCATTCTGGGAAGTATAATGGATCTGTATTAGCTTCAGGTTTTGGAATCTTCCCTGCTCTAATTTTGTCCTGTTTGTTGATTTCATTACTTTTTTTTAAACCTGAACCTGCTCCTTGGTTTAGATTTGTTAGATGTACCTTCATATGCACAAGTTTGCATTGGCAACAACTTTAAACTATTATCTAGCTTCAGCATTCTAGTAAATATGTCTCAAAATAAATAATAAGAGCAGTGGAACTTCAGCACTTCAATGACCTTTCCAGTCCACCATCTTGAAAGATCCTGGAAAGCTGTATCCTTGGGACCATAACCCCCAACCCACACCCTGTCTTTTTTGCTGCCATAGTGATGTGGTTCAGTACATTTGGCATTGGTTTGTCTTTAGGGGATGCCAGGAGAAAGTCTGCACACGTCCAGCTGCCCTAAGGGCTCTACTTTCGATTTTTAGTCTGTACATTGTCCAGTAGCCTTGGCCTCTAGTGAGATTTCCCTGAAGGCACAAATGGCCATTTCCTGATGCTGAATGCTCAAAGCGTGTCCATAGACTCAAGATCTTCTTTTGTTGAGACTTCCTGCATTTAGAAGAAGATTTTACTGCCGATATATCAAACAAACGTTTCCTTTACCGTAACTTACTTGACTGTACTAAAACAAATGAAGCTTGTCTTTATTTAATACTTCAAAGGATTGCGTCTAAATCTGGAAAACTTATAACGCTACATAACTACTCATACAAGTGGTGTAAAGTATTTGAGTAAATGTACTTAATTACTGTACTCAAGTAATTTGGTGGGTTTTTTTGTTGTCATTTTTTTGAGAACACCAAAAATAATTATGATTACTGTGACTGAGACAAAATATCTAAAATCATGCAGCATTCACCTGAAGCGTGAGCTTCCTGAAACGGTGTTCAAGCTCAGCAGAGAGGAAAATCAACAAACTGAGATTCTCTCTCTCCCTTTCATCATCCTTCTGGGACAAGAGCACCGGACCCACGCTGTACACACTCGACATAAATTACATTAAAGCCCTGTGAGAATAACAAACTTATTGAGTTCTGGTCCTCAGAAGGAATTCGGGCGAACGGAAGTGCCAGTGGACCTCAGTGTTAATAACGTTGCTAATATTCTGCAGCTTTATTATATTGGGTAGAAGATAATGAGGACGATAAGGCACATGGGCAGCAGATCTTCAGACTTGGAGTTTAAATGGTGTTCCTGAGGAACGTAGTCAAAACTGATGAATAAAGAAGGAAATTACTTCCTGGAGTTAATTTTTTTTTTGTCCACCCTTAAAAACTCTTGGCCTAAAGAACTCCATTAAAATACACATAAACACACCGAATACTAGTTCACGTTTTAGTTCTAATCAATAGGACATCTGACATCTCCAGCCATATGTGTTTCTTCTTCAAACTGTTACCACAATCTTGGAGACACACAGTTGTACACACTGTCGTTGGATGTGGAGGCATAAAGTTCTCCCTTCATCTGAACTAGGAAACCCAAACATGTTCCAGCATGACGATGCTCCTGTGCCCAAAGCCAGCTTGATAAAGATCTCCTTTCCATGGGTTGGAGTGGACAATGTTCTGCTATAGAGCTCCAACCCCATTGATCATGAATAAATGTAAACTCTGACTGCACCCCAAGCCTTCTCACCTTCTCACCTACATCAGCACCCGACTCCCTGGACAGTGGAGGATATTATAACAGCAAATGGGGACTAAATGCGGAAAGGGATGTAATAGGGATGTAAACTGGCCAAATCTGCCACATAATTCGGCCGAATACTAGTTGAAGTTTTAGTTTCAATCAATAGGACATCTGACTTCTCCAACCATATGTGGTTCTTCTTCAAACTGTTACCACAATTTCAGAGACACACAGTTGTACACACTGTCTTTGGATGTGGAGGCATAAAGTTCTCCCTTCATCTGAACTAGGAGACCCAAATATGCTCCAGCATAACAATGCCCCTGTGCACAGATCCAGCCCCATGAAGAAATATTTTACATTTGTTGGAGTGGAAGATCACCTGCTATAGAGCGCCAAAAATACTAAACATGATGAATGTGAATGCTGACTGCACCCCAGGCCTTCTCACCCCAGCTACATCAGTACCTGACTTTACTTTAACACCCTTGTGGCTAAAGAAATCGCCACAAAATCTAGTGAAACATCTTCCCAAAACAATGGAGGTTGGGGAAATAGGGACTAAATATGGATTTGGATGTTCAAAAAAGCACTGAACTTATGCTCAGGTTCCTACAAACTTTTGTCCATTATGTAGTCTGTATTGGTGAGTATAAATTTAGGAATTGTTGTTAAAGTGTTAGTGTTTTAGCAGAAAAGTCAGAGTCTGAAACGGCCAAAGAGGTTCTGACTGTGTCTGACTCGCACCCACGGTCCAGGAATCAGTGCTTAAATCCCTACAAAAATAAAGATCTCACACGAGTGGCACTAAATCATGGAAAACCACTTCCTCCTGTAGGCATTTGTGTTGATATAACACCACTTTGGCTGGGGATTATCGCTGGAGCAGTGATGTATACAGTAATTTTTGTTGACGGATGATTCCAAGACTATTTCTCTTCAAAAAGTGGAGGAGTTCTGGACGAACTTTTGTTGGGGTTGAAGACTGTGTTGAGTCTGTCTCAGCGAGCAGCCTCCCTGTGAAGATGAGCAGCTGTGCCATGGAGGGGAACAGAAGAAGAATCGGCCAGACGAACGTCCGGAATCTCTGCCAGCTTCTTTTCCACCTGCCAAAGCTCACACTGGAAGCTGCAGGGGTTTTCTTGTTCTTTTTTCGTTAAATTTTTTTTCACATTGGATCACAAGACAAAAAAGATTGTCTCTTTTTTTTTTTCTGTGAGAGATGAGAAGAACATTCTTCTTTACTTGATGACTGACACAATGCAGGTTTACAAGTTTGTAAACACACTGTAGGCACAAATGTAGATCTGACTTTTCCTGCCGTATGTGGTTCTGATTTTAAATCTTGGATACCTACAATTGTATTGGGCATATTTGGTAACTGTAGCATGACATTTTTTTTTCTTCACTTGAACCAGGAGACCCAAACCTGTTCCAGCATGACGATGCTCTGTGCCCAAAGCCAGCTTTATGAAGATCTGTTTTCCATGGGTTGGCATGGAAATGTTCTGCTATAGAGCTCCAACCCCATTGAACATGAATGAATGTGAACTCTGACTGCACCCCAGGCCTCCTCACATTCTCAACTACATCAGCACCTGACTCCCTGGACAGTGGAGGATATTATAACAGCAAATGGGGACTAAATGTGAAAAGGGATGTATTAGGAATGAATACTGGCCAAATCTGAACATCACTGGAAGACAACCAGGAAGATTAGAAAGACTATCAATAAGCTTGATCCCTAAAACCATTTGTCAACTTGTGCATGATGATCGTCTGAGAACAATCCACAACATTGCTGCGCTGTGTCATCCGGAACAGTCCAGGCGATCCTCACGTGTGAGGCTGCTGACCCAGGCTGCTGACCCAGGCTGCTGACCCAGGCTGCTGACCCAGGAGCAGAAGAAAACCTACATCCAAACCTGCTAAGAACCCACTCAGTGTGCCGTGGATGATCTGTCCTTCATGTCGAGTATCATGTTACAAAACTTTTGTGTACGTGTACGATCCTGAGATGAAGTCTTTACAGTGGAAGAGCTCATCATCTCCACGACTGGAAAGGCCAATGGATGCTCATCGTCTTTTTTGACATTATTCATTGAAAGTTCATCCCCAGGGGCCGAACCGTCAATAGCGAGTTTTTCTGCCAGGTTTTAAGGCATCTGATGGAGAACATTCGGCAAAAGTGAGCAGATCTGCGGATTGCTAGTCTGGAAATGTTTTGATATCACCACGTACTTGGAAAATATACAAATAAAACATACCCTTCCCATCCACCTTTGTCACTTCTACAACCAAAACACCAGGTTACATGAAGGACTTGTCCCTTTTTTAGTACAGAACTCAGGATAAAACTTTAGATTCAAAGTATTTAAGTTGAAAAGGGCATAATGAGTGATTCTTTTTTTAAACACCCAACCCCCCATCCCCCCACCCAATAAACCTCCTGCAAACATCCATGTTTCCATTCATCCATATTAAAGAGCATGAAAGTGAAGGGCTGTGATTTATCCCACTGTCTTGTCTTTTGTTAAAGCTCTTTTACTTTCGCCTTTGAAATACCAGAGGGTTTTTTTTTTTTTTGTCTCTCCGTCAGAACAAAGACAAGCATGTTTAATTGAATGAAACATGTCCTATTCTGGGCATCGAGCAAAGGCGAGGTTCAACTCCGTGAATACAAATTACAGTCATTTACAAAGTCACGGCGAGGGATCGCACGGCAGCAGGCGGCGTCTTTTAAAGAGAATGAAATGTGGGTTTTTTTTTTGGTTGGTTGTTTTTTTTTTTGTTAACATGGCCCTGAAGGAATGTTTCCTTCTCGTTCTAATTGCTTTGTGTTCGTGTTCAATCTTTTCAGATAAATTATAAGATGACCATTTTATAACTTTTGTTAAAGTCTGCTGATAAACTAGAAAGAAAATCAACAAATCAGAGTGAAAACGGGGGAATGGACGAATGTCAAAACAGTCATCATGCTCTCCATGATCCCTGATTTGCTCTTCTGGGAAGATGTTCCACTAGATTTTGTGGAGATTTGTGTGAGATTCAAGGATGTTAGTAAAGTCAGGTACTGATATAGGTGAGAAGGTGAGCAGGCCTGGGGTTCAGTCAACTCTACAGCAGGAGATCTACTCCAACCCTTGTAAAGCAGATCTTCATGGAGCTGGTTATTGTCATTGTCATGCTGGAACAGGTTTTGGTCTCCCAGTTTATGTAAAAGGAAAAATTCATGCTTCCAAATCCGAAGACTTCCAATACAATTCTGTGCCTCTGACATTTTGGAGAAGAACCATATGGTGGGAAAAGTCAGGAGTCCCAATATTTTTTGTCCATATAATAGAAGAGCCACTCATGAAGATCTGCTTTCCATGAGTTGTTCGCCTGAATCTAATCTCCTGCTATAGGTCTCCAACCCTACTGACCACCATTGGGATGAATGTGAACGCTGACTGCACCCCAGACCTCCTCACCTTCTCACCTACATCAGCACCTGACTTTACTTACACCCTTGTAGATGAATGAATCTCAATTCTCAATAAAATCTGGTGGAACATCTTCCCAGAGGAGTAACGATTATAATAACTAACTCAGTAACTTCGCAACATCAACCTTGTAGCTCCAGCGATACATTTGAGATCTGTCTCAGCTAATCAGCTCCGATGTGGGGGTAAAAGGAAAAAAAGAAATGATCTAATCACCCTACCACGCCTAATAATTGAGGCTCGTTGTTTCTCACGTGAGAGACACACGTCTCGCAGAAGGCACTAAACACACACAATGATCGTTAAAAACAATTTGATCTAGCACCTCTTGCTAAAATGGCGTGTGAGTCACTGCATCCGCCCACCTCCATCCAATACACACACAAACACACACACACACACACACACACACAAACACACACACACACACACAGGAAAGCAAACCTTCAAACAGTTGCTTAGTAACCAATTACTTTTACAATTATGAGCACTTATGATCTCCACCAAAATCTCCACTAATGACTGCGCTTTAATATCTCGAGGGAGACGGACGGAACATTAGAGCGGCTGAAATACGGAGACACATTCCAGTCTGGAGGCTAATAACGTTCAGATGAAGCTGCAGAATGATCCATATACCCCGATTGTGTGCAAGTGTCGGTCCGTCAGTGTTTGTCGTTGTGTGTGTCGTTTATGCTACGTGTTGCAGAGAAAGACTCACGTTCCCGCTCGCTCGGCGCGTGTTTATTAGCTCAAAATGTCAAGAAGTTGATGAGTTCTTTCTTCTTCTTTTTTTTTTAAGTCCATGCTAATTATTGCACTCTTTCATGCAGAACGCTAATCCTCTAACTAGCCGGCTGAATGAGGGATTTCGTTTTTCAGCTCAAGGCCACGATGCTCATCAGGACGTGAATACAAGCGCTAGTTCCTTTTCAGCATGCTAACGAGCTTTATTTCAACACTGTATTGATAAACCCAAGGTTCTTTTTCTTTCTTTTTTATTTTACAGGAAATACAAATCAGAGAGAGAGAGAGAGAGAGAGAGAGAGAGAGAGAGAGAGAGAGAGAGAGAGAGGGATGGATGGATGGATGGATGGATGGATGGATGGATGGATGGATGGATGGATGGATGGATGGATGGATGGATGGATGGATGGATGGATAGATAGATAGATAGATAGATAGATAGATAGATAGATAGATAGATAGATAGATAGATAGATAGATAGATAGATAGATAGATAGATGGATGGATGGATGGATTATATAAGCAAAACATGGTGCCGTAACCCTGTCATAAACATGTTATGAATTCTATGACGGTTTATGTACACAAAGATATCTAAGAAAACTCATTTAATGCATTTAATTGCCATATTACATAAATGCAAATACAAATATATAAGTAAAAAAAAATCATAAATAAAAATGTATAAATAAATTTTTAATTGCTCAAAAAAAAGTAATCGTAGTGTATGGTGTTTTGTTTTGTTTTTGGTTTTTTTTATTTGTTTGAAATTATCCTAAACTTTGAAAACTTTCTGTCGTTTACTTTGGCCTGAATCCTATGGAAGGCCGTTTCCACCTCTTTTTTAAAAAGCAAATTTTCCAGAAAATTCCGAGAGTTTTTTCTTGCGATTTTGAGTTTTTTTTCTCGCAATTCCGAGATTTCTTCCTGCAATTATGATTTTAGATTTTTTTTTTAAACCCGGGCAGTGTCACCCCCTTTGTAGTGCCAGAAATCTTTAATTAATATATAATTGATATAATCAATAGAACCGCATTTGTCTTACTTTTTTCCCTCAGCTGCATGATTCATGTTAATAACTACATGCCATGTTTTTAAACATCAATGATTTGACAGATGTATAACAATGCAAACTATTAAAACAATTGATATGTGTTACCATGGCTACAGAATATACCTGTTGCTGATTGGCCCATGTTTGTTAATTTTATTCCTTTAATTAATAGTTTATGACAAGATAATAATTTATAATATAAGGGGGGAAAAACAGTCACAAAAATGTAATTGTGTTACAGTGGCTACTTGGTTTTATTCATTCATTTATTTATTTATTGCTAATTTCGAATAGACTACAAACTACTGCTACTCACTTATAAAGCACTAAATGGTTTGGCTCCCATGTATCTATCCAGTCTCTTAACACGCTACAATCCGTCACGCTCCCTGAGATCTCAAAACTCTGGGCTTCTAGTAGTTCCTAGAATAGCAAAGTCCACTAAAGGCGGTAGAGCATTTTCACATTTAGCTCCTAAACTCTGGAATAGTCTTCCTGACAGTGTTCGGGGCTCAGATACACTCTCCCAGTTTAAGTGTAGATTAAAAACATATCTTTTTAGCAAAGCCTACACATAACACACATCACACACATCACATCATAACCTTGTGCTCCAGAACATCTGATCACATGCACATTATCAACTTGTGCTGTTAATATCATGAACAGCAGCTACGCTAATTCCTCTCCACTGCTTCTCTTTCTCTCCCCATCCCGAGGCATCCTGAGGTTTGGCCAGCTCCAGTCACGTCCCACCTCGTGAAGATTATGGACCTATGGATGATCATGGAGAAGTAGATGCCGAGTGTTTAAAGGCCCTGGCATGGAGAAGCTGATGCTGGATCTATGATGATCACAAATTGTTCTGTATTGTTGAAAGATTTATGACCAAACTTTGATGTCACCCATATGAGGATGGGTTCCCCTTTGAGTCTGGTTCCTCTCAAGGTTTCTTCCTCATATCATCTAAGGGAGTTTTTCCTTGCCACTGTCGCCACGGCTGCTCATCAGGGACAAACGCACACCATTCACCTTCACTGTTGTTTTCTGTAAAGCTGCTTTGAGACAATGTCTGTTGTGAAAAGCGCAATAGAAATAAACTTGACTTGACTTGACTTGACTAATTATTATTTTATCAAATCTATTTAATTATTTATTTTATTTTTATATCTAATTTATGGGGGAAAATGGTATATCAGCTAGTGCTTGTTCCTATGGTTACAAAATATATTTTATTCCTATTGGCTTGTAAATGTCACATAATAATTTTATATTTTTATTTGTTGTTTAGTAATGAATAGTTTATCACAGCTGTTATCAAACATAATTTAGAAGAAAAAACAAAAACGTGATATCATTAAATGTTTGTTACTATGGTTACAGTATATATCTGCACTGATTGCCTTGTAAATGCTATATACTATTTTGTCTGCTGATTGATTGTTTATGATGGTGATAAATACTTTATTAGATGTAATAACAAATATTGTCTGCCACAGGCAATTTCTCGTGTCTGATTGGCTGATAGGAACGACATTTAATTACATTTTATTTATTTTTTTATTATAGTCCAGTCACTACAGGAAACAGCGTTGACCTCTAACGCAAGATCGGTTTGACTTTTTTTTATGCACCACGTTCCTTTTTTCGTATTCATTCATCTATTCATCATTCATTCATTTTCTCCCGCTTATCCGTAATCCGGGTCGCGGGGGCAGCAGTCTAAGCAGGCCCCCGCCTTCCACTGCTGCCCAATCCTCACAGCAACGTCCCTTACGGTCCCTCCTGCAGGTGGTGAGCCCACGGGAAGGCGGCCCCACGTCACGGACCTTGATATTTCCCTCGTAAGGGACCTTTTTTTTTTTTTTTTTTTTTTGATCATCCTGTTTTTACCTCATGATATTTTTTTTACTTTTTTCTTATTGAATCTATTAAATTTTTCCCTCAGCTGTATGATTCATGTTAATTACTTTATTTTAGCCATGCTCTGGGATTAAATAGATTGTGCTGCTTGGATATCAACTATAAAGTGCATGAGGTAAAAACAGGATGATCAAAAAAATAAACCTTTCTCCCTTCGCTTCTCATCTTGAACTCGTTCACGTCTCAAAATCAAACTGTTTCTTTTGTTTATTGCATAACGACTGTAATTAAAATCGAAATTTTCCTACACTCTTGACTTCCTGATCCTGAACATCAATACTCGAACTATTCGTGTACATAAGCAGTGTTGGAACATCACACACACACACACACACACACACACACACACACACACACACACACACAACCAGCTATAGTTTATCTGCCATTTTTTCTTTTTTAATTACTTCAAGCAACGTATTTACTTTAAAGATCAGCATGAAATGTTAAAAAGAAACATATAAGAACGTTGACCTGATTGAGTTTCTTTTTGTTTGTTTGTTTAAGTGCATCAACAAAACGAAGAGCAACATGGTCACGCATCGCTTTCTCGAGTTCTTTGTCAATTCTGATTGGTCAGAAGTTGTGAATAATGTTCCATCACAGCAGCTCTGATTGTAGTGCAGCCACAAAATCACAGCTTTATAAAATATTACTCCAGTAAAACTAAAACGCTGATTGATTTCTATTAAAATGACGATCGAAACCTTCTTGAAAAAATCGTGTACATGGGGTCACGTGTGTGGTGGCGAGTTCAAGTCTGGAGTTTTTTCATCATTTATTTCTCTCTAGATGTTCTGCTTGCTGTTGAACTGATGCTGAACTGTATGTTGGTGATCAGTAGATGCACCAAGTGCCAAAATGGAGTTCAAAATGGAGCTCGATCCTAATTGGTGGCTTATTTATTGATTTATTTACTTATTTATTTATTTGTGAACTTTAAAAGGTCCCTGTAGATCCTGTTCTGCAAATCTACACCCATTTACCTTCATTCAGAGCGATTTATAACTGAGCAATTGATGTTTAAGAGCTTTGCTCAAGGGTCCAGCAGGGGCTATAAGGTGGTGCTGGAATTTTAACTTGTAACCTTCTGATCCAGAGTCCAACGCCATAACCACTGAGCTTAACCACCTCCCTCCAGCTTCCACTTTCCTGGTTCTTCTCCAAAACTGCTACCACAAAGGTGGATGTACACAATTGCACAGTGTCTTTGAATGTTGTAGCATGAAAAGTCTTAACCACTGAGCTACCATTTTCCTATCACCATCCCCCCCATCATCCTCATCATCTCCATCATCATCATCATCCTCATCCTAACCCTGACCAAATAAAGCACAGCACAGCTCTGCAGCAACACAGCATTGCATGCAAATCCGCATGTGTTCTCCTCCTGTGAACCCAACAATACTTCAGCAACACTTCCAGTCGTAGCATGGAGAGCGTTTCCAGCAGACCTGCTACAAATGAGAAGTCCACCTGCCTGGAAAGATTGTGACTGATCTCGGGAAAGCAGGCGAGATAATCGAGGTTTGCCTTCACCCTGAACCCACTCTGTTATTGCAGCCAGCCTCGGGCAGGGCTGGAGACACGTTCAGACACACAGCAGCATGATTTAAGAGCAACAATGATGCTGAGGAAACACGGAACTGTAAACAATTGAAAGATCAGACAGTCTGTCATGGATCATTATGCTATCAAATTGTGACATTTTCTCAGAAAATATTAAATGTGCTGTTTTAGAAGTAGTAATTCCCCTTTAATACAACACATGCTTATAAGCATTTAATATGCTTATATGAATGCTTATTAGACATTGTTTTACTTACATGGTATATATATATATATATACATGAGCATGTTCTATTCATATGCATTACTCATTACAGTGCATTTAAGTACATGCACGATTGTTTATAATGCCTGACATAATGCTATATGAGTGCTTATTTACTTGACACTACATAGGAATCAGTATATGACAGTGTATAATTTCTACATTAGGATGCATAATGCTTTATAGTGGTGCACTTAATGCATTATAAATGTATAAAAAGTGTATTTTAGCGTAATTCATTTTAATGCATGCAGCCCTACTGTATATCAGTACATGCATGGCTCCTTATAATGCTTAATATAACCTTATTTGACTGCTTATGACACTACATATGAATGACCTGGAGTACAGTAAGTGCATATGTAATGTGTATGTTGGCAGTCATTACAGTATGTATAATTAGATTTTTATTTTTTTTTAAAGAGAGAAAAAAGACCTGCATTTGTCTGAATGAACGCATTTCCAGTGCGATGTGTAATCTGACGTGTGCACTTTCTTTCTTTCCTTCTTTCTTTCTTTCTTTCTTTCATCAGAGTAGAATTATTTTGCGGATTTTGTGTCTCGCGTCTGGAAAGATCTGCGTGTGTTTGCTCAGCTGGCAGCTTTGAATTCTTTAATCACATGCAAATTTCTGCCATTTCTTGGCACGTCCGTGTTTGTGGAGGAAGAAACGCTTTGATTTAAAACTCATCATCACATTGTCTTGAAATTTCCTAAAATTCCTGAACACACTCCTGACATTTATTTGGACTCTCAGCTTTGCCCTGCACGTGTCACATGGCAGCTATGACTAATGTGTTTATGATAACCCGGCTTTTCAAGGACTCGTTGCTCCGGCGTGGGCGTCGAACGCAGATGGTAGCGGAGAGCGGTGCATTGTGGTCCACGGGTGGGCTGAGAAGCAGGAGGCCGGCAGCTGTCAGCCCGAGAAACGCTGATGGCTGCGGAGAGGTCAGGACGGCCGAGAGAGAGGCGACGTGATGGACGGATCGCGTTTCTCGAAGCTCTGATCTCTGGGCTGATGAGAGGATTCGAAAAGACAGCTGGACTTTAACAGGATGCAGGAAAACGCAAGCAGATTTAAAGTGAATGAACATCATCTGTTTGACTTGCGTTCACTCTGGGTGTGTGTGTGGGGGGGGTTTCTTCGAGGTTGTCTGGTTTCTTCCAATTGGATTACAGTGCATTCTGAAAACGGCTGAATGAAAGAATAGTAGATCTTCGGGGATAATGCTAGCGAACAAGCTGACTCGGCAAAAATTGTACAAACTATTGAACTTTTTAGAAAAAGGAAGAAAACCGTTAAAAGCCTTTGATTTGAAATTGTAAAGGTTTGGAATCATTATTCCAGTAATGGCGCACATGTAGGAGTCTGATATCCAGACAACTCAGATTAGCAAACCTCCACTTGCAAAAGGGGGGGATTTGGTTTTTGTTTGTATTTGTGTGTATATAAATTTTTCTTCCCCCATCATTATTCTTATTATTTTTTTATTCCAAACCGTGAAATTAGCCGATTGCGGCGCATGCTGCCACATGGGGAAGAGCTTCAATTGCTAAACGGCGACACTCCTATTCGAGAAGCTGTCAGATCGCTCGGATTAAACACACTTCACGTTCAATTATGATCGGCACACGCTCCAACGCCCGACATCAATCCTGCCCTGTCGTTCAGGGATAATATGGGGGTGGGGGGGTGTTGGTTGGGGGGCTTCGGTTCTTCCTCAAGTCCTCTTTTGTGCTTTTGTTATTTCGAATTTATCTATTTATTTCTATAAAATATATACCGAGCCTGCTCCCTCTAAGGCTTGGCGTGGCCCCTGAAGCAGCTCAAGCTAATCAAATGCACAACATCCCACTGCATTAGCGTATAACTGACAGCACTTTAAACATGCAAGGTTAAAAAAAAAAGAAGCTTCGTCTCCTCCCGACTGTGCTCGAGAGAATAATAAAGAGAAAAGGGTGCAGATTGGAGTAGGCCGTGTGTGCCTCATGCACAATTAGATAATAAGAGTCTGGGGAGAACCTATCCAAGCAACAGAAGAGGAGGCATGTGCGAGAGCTAGAAAGAAAGAGAGAAAAAGCAAGAGAGAGAGAGAGAGATTAGGTTTACGAATAGAAAACAATCAGCCATAGCGATCAAGTGGTGAAGGTCATGCGCGGCTAGCATGGAGCGCGGCGAAAAGAGTGAATGATCTGAGCATACGAAGCTTCCACTGCCCTGAGAGTCACAGCTGGCCTGACCTTCCTAGAAGGCAACATCGTGTTTGTGTGTGTGTGTGTGTGTGTGTGTGTGTGTGTGTGTGTGTGTGTGTGTGTGTGTGTGTGCGTTTGTGCATGTGCCGACTTCAGCAATCTGGCTAGCTAACAAGCAGATGCACATTAGCCACTGGCCTGTATAAAAGTTTCAAGAAGCCGAACGCAGTTATTTATTTTTTTTTATTTAACATTCCAATCTCACCCTGTATTCTCCTTATACCACAATTCAATGTGGGTTTGTTTTTTTTTTTATCCGTTTTTTGTTATTTGTTAAGAAAGAGACACATTACACATTGTTCATTTTCATTCTTCAGTGTTTATACTGTGATATATCTTAATTTTATATATATATATATATATATAAATATATTTTATTTTATTTTATTTATTTATTTTTTTGCCATTTTTAAAAATAATATAATGTATATAATAATTGTATATAAATATTTTGTATTTAATAATTTTAATTGTTGTTTAATAGCAATAATGTAATCCATTTAAAAAAGGAATGTATAATTAAAGTATAAAATATTTGTATATAAATAGTTTTAGATGATACATTTAACAGTAATAATGTTTAATGATCATTTATAGCAATGAATTTTAATCTTAAAACCCCAAATTAACAACTAAATATTTAAAATAATAATCATTTCAGTTTTGGGATGCAATAATTGAATGTAAATTTCTCCAATAGATTTAAATAATGCAATTTTTTTTTTTTTTATGCCTGTACCCCGTGTATGAGGAACAGCTGGGAGAGATACTTCACTGAGAAACAAACCCATAAATAAACCTGATGAGACGTTGATGAGTGAGGCGCTTTCCCGTCCACCATTGCGTCCCCCTGGAGTTCACCGCCGAGACTGAGACTCGCTCTCCCACTTTTGGACAAGAGCAGGAGCAAAGATGGATGGATAGAAATCATAAAAAATACATTGGTGTGGTATTTTAATCACAAAATCCCGACTGTACATCGTCCTTGACCATGGATGTGGAGATTTTTCCCTGGCTTTCATCAGTTTCTGCCTTGTTCTCTCATCCATCCTAATTCATTTCTCTCACATGGATGTACGTAAATGCAATATATATATATATATATATATATATATATATATATATATATATATATATATACACACACACACACACACACACACACACACACACACACACACACACACACTATAAAACCTTAGGTGTCTGAAAATGCAGTAAAATTATATTTTCCTGTTCAGACCCAAACCCAAAGTAAATATATATTACATAGGTTGGAGTGGAAGATCACCTGCTGAAGACTCTATGATGAATGTGAACGCTGACTCAGTTTATAGTCTTCTATGGGTTTTGAGACTCGTGAATGTTCCTATTGTTTCTAAGCAACAAACTCAATAGAACAAAATCAAGAAAAACACACTTAAATTCAACACAAGAGTGGAAGAAAGTCCAAATTTTCACTCTTACAGAAGAACTTGTGTAAGATGAAGAACAGGAGGGATATAAGCAGACACCACCCCCCCCCCCCCCCCACAATTCTTTTTATTGTTCACCAGTCAAAACTTAACCACAGGATTAATATTCACCTTTCCAATTCATTACATATTCAGCCAGTATTTACCAACAATGAAACAAAACAACACGAGATCACACGGAATTGAAACAATTGCCGTCCTGCTCATCAAAACTTTTTTATATGCCGCAGTAAATTATCCCGTGGTTTTTTTTTTTTTTTTTTATTATTTCTCCCTGACTTTTCCAGTCTCTCCAACATGCTCTCATACAATATGCCATAGTTTCAATCATCATATGTAAAATATACATGAATTCTCTTCCTGTTTTACTTTTTGCCCTTCCCTAAAGGAGAGTGAAGGAATACATTACACTTTTTCGGAGGTAATCTGCTTAGAGTGTTTAACAGAAATAGCTTTGCCCACAGTGGGTTGTCTTGTGGATTATGCAAGAAGAGCAAATTGCTTTCGACGTCCCTGCGCTGCTGCCTCCTGCTCCACCTTTCAGCCAAATATGGAGATTTTCAACAGAAAAAAAAAAGAAAATCAACTCCAAGTTTAACTTTGTTCACACTTCATACTGGATTTCAGGTGAATATAATCTTGATAAATAAAACATTTTGGTATTTTTTTTTATTTCACCTTTGGTATATTACGTTTGGCAGTGATCAGAATTGGGAGGAATAAAGAATGATTCTGATTCGATTATGTAGCTGAATTGAGGATTGTTTTTAATATATAAATTTTATTATATATATAAATTATATATATATATATATATATATATATATATATATATATATATATATATGTTCTTGCTTCTTTTTCTACTTTTTAGTCACCCTGTATGGACTGTAGGTGGAGCTCTGGTTGACACCAATTAACCAATCAAAAGCAAGAACCTGGTAAACAAACACAAGGCTTGTGTGCCAGCCATGTTACTCTTAATAATACTGTTTGTGTAGTTTTTTGTGGTAACAGGTAAGATACGTTTCATCCCATATACGTAGGTGCTGTCTATAGTCTAGACACACGAGAGGGCAGATCTCTAGCTTAGTCTACTAGTTTTGCTAGTGAAGTCCTTAATTAAATGTCCATTCCTTTAGCACTGTTCACGTTTTCCTACCTCAGTGAGACTATTTTCCATGTCTCTCTGCTATACTGTTGTTTTGCCCTGTCTCACCCGCCTTTACACGCCATCGCTGTTATTCTTTTGTGTCCAATCAACCTGCAATGTTCTATTTTTATTGTTCCTGTACATCGTTCAGGAACCTTGTCTTCTATGGAAAACGAACAAAAATAAGGGGCAGGAGTTTCCACATCAAACAAGTGTCTTCATGGTCTGATATTCAAGGTTTTGTAAACAATGTTGGTACTGGGAAAGAAAAAAAAGTGGTATCTCTATACTGTGAAGCCTGGGACACACCAAGCCAATGGTCAGCTATGGTGGTGGCGGTGGTGGTTTTTAAGTGTCAGTCGGCTTTAATAGGACAGTTTTTGTCTGATTTTGCTTGGCAAATGAGCAAACGAGAAAAAAAATGAAACTGACAGAATGAAATGACGGAGGAGTAAAGAGGAAACGCACAGACAAAAAAAAAAAAAAAGAAAGCGACCTGAATCTGTTATTAATGATCACAGCAGGTGGAAACGCCGCTTGCTTGATATATTCACAGTTCTTGCTCTTCCGGGCTCCCTGACAGACTCCTGCCCCCTGCTGGTTTGGGAGAGTTCTGTTCTCTCATGCAAGCGTAGAGCGTACGGTAGTTGGCTGTTAGAAAATGTCTGTCTGATGTGTAAGAGCAACTTTTTTGTCCTGATGCAGGTGAGGCAAGGTGATGCAGTACAGTCGGCTTTCCTCAGAGCTGGTTCTTTAGCATAGTTTTGGTTTGTCCATACCATCAGAGAACATGATGAATTTCAACAGTAACTTCGATTCATAAAGGAAGGATACAAAGGCATAAACTCAGTATGGCATTCCTTTAGAGAAACCCATTAAGCTTTATCAAAGATGCAATAAAAATAACCAAGGGCAATCCTTAATTTAAAAACAAATAAGCTTGAGAACAACTGGAGAGACTGAAATAAACAAGAAATGATGCATTGCATCGACACATGAGCTTAATGAGAGATAAATGGCTTGAAAAGACGAAAAAAAGGAACAGGATAACCTTAATAAACCATCAATAGACACAAAACAGGTGAACACATTAAGGTAGAAATTTTTGAAGTGATGCCTCTAACTCCGCCCCCTTATCATCTTGCACAAACACTTGAAGCATTGCAATCTAGACAGCACATTGTCTACGTAGCATTAGCGAGAGTGGACACAAATAGAGGTCAAGTGGGTTCTCTGGAATTCTGCCAAAACTGTGAGTGAGTGTGTGTGTGAGTTCTCGTTTCAACCCAGGAAAGATGAACTCACAGGTATGTAACATGAATGTAAATGAAGTCAGACTTGCTTTAGGATTAAAGACCAACAGGACAGGGAACAGCGTCCACGCTACCGGATTGACGTGACTCTCATATTTCTATCTGTCTTTATTTTCAGCTTGTTCGAGTATTTGCCGTTCTACGTTTCCAAACCTGAGAGCGAGCCAAACTGATAAGTATCGATCCACCACCTACAAGTTTTTACTCGATTATAATTGCACTTGATACGACTGTGTTCTTAAATCTGATACACGAGACCTGGCGAATGCTTTTAAACCCCGTTATACAGCGATTTTACCATTATAGACTTCTAAAAGTAGTTTAATAGATTTAGATCAAAGCTGGTGGGTGGGGTTTTAAAATTGCAAGTTTGCCTTTCAAACAATTCATAGAGCAATTGCAATTTCCAACATGGCCACCATTCTATTATGTTCATCTATTTGTTGCCATTCAAACACACATCTGTTTTAAAGTATGTATTGTTTAACAAATAAATGTACGCATAAAGTTATAACACATTAATAAGACATTATCCACACACCTTTATGAAAATGCATTACTCATCTAGCTCTCTGCTTCTCTACATTATTTACTGTACTAGGAATACTTTGGAGGTACTCAATACTTCTTGAGGATCTCTAAAATAGCCTCAGTGTGGTCATATGTTATAATACGTTCATGATGCCTTATATACACTGTTATATTTCTTTTATAAATAGCATTAGACTTATCACTATGTGTAATACAAATCAAGTCCACACTTTCCCTGATGATAATTTTATAACATTCTGAACATGTTCATATGTTATAATGCGTTCATAAGGCAGTACAAACATTTATTCACAAACTGCAAATACTTTTTTATTATAATGTATACAAATATCTATAATGCTTTATAAATTTATAATGACATGATTTAAGTTGTTAATCGCATCACCTTGCCTGCACTTTGCAAGATGCATTATAAACACTATGGTAATGCTGACATAATGTGTTATAATCACTGCACACAGTGCACTCTTTTTTTTAATAAAACTCATTAATGCATTATAAACGAAAAAGGCTTTTTGTTAATAATTATTATATAATTATCATTATAATGCCTTATGAATGCATACAACATTATTAGTCGGATGTTATGTTATAAAGTCAATAATGTCAATGTATAATGCATTGACAATTTATGATGGATCACAACCCGTTTTTAAAATAATTATAATGATGTGCCTAATAAATGTTTATAATGCTTTATTACTGTATAATAACGTGCTTTATGTTTTCATTAATCACCTCAACTGGCCCACAATTTGCACCGTACATTCTACACACAATAATAATGCTTACATAATGTGTTATAATCACTACATACAGTGTGGCATTTCTGTAGAATTTATAAATGCATCATAAACTACAATGACATTTTGTAAATAATTATGATATATGTAAGGCCTTATAAATGTTTACAATGCCTTATGAATCCTTCATAACATTGTGAAGTGTGCTATAATTAGTTCTAATTCACTTCTAATGCTTTAAGAATTAATATAGCATTATTATATATTCAGAACTGTCTTAAGTAATTATAATAATGTATATGATGTCTTATAACTGTTTATAATGCCTTAGGATTGCTTAAGAGCATGTTTTAAGTTGTTATACAGCTAATCACATGGCCCCCTGTTTTGCATTGTGCATTATGAGAAGATATAACAGTGACATGACATTATTTTCTTAAATATTTATTATAAATGCATTATAACATGCTTTAACTTCCTTTTTTTTGCATATATTAAAAACAACCAGCACACACTTTTACTGACAAAGCCATCAAAGAGCTCCACGTGTCGCAATCCGTCACTAATTCCATCATCCAATGCTAAAATTAAATCTGGTTCTGAGGGCCTTCAAGCTAGCCGTGCGTACGCCAGCTAACGCAGCGGTCTGCTGGAGAGGAAACGGCGTTACCTAATCCTCCTGAATCATCCCGAGCCCCACTGCAGGCGTCACTCCAAGAGGCATTTAGTTTATTAGAAAAGTTGGCTACCTTGGGAAATCACGATCAAAGCCGAAAGAGCAATTAAGCAATACGAAGCTGTAATGAGATTTGATTTGGCTTCTGACTACGAGCCGTGTGAACCGGCGCTAGCGCAGGGGGGTTCGCGCTGATGAATGCTGATACCTACATTAGCGTTCATATAGTCCCAAACACCAATCGATGTGAGAAAAAAGCCAGGAAAAAAACACTCACCGCCGAGACTCCGGGCTCCAAACAGGGGTGTAATGAGGTAATGCAGCTGTACAGGGAGGCTGAGTTTCTTTCAGTCCTAACGATGTTTAACTCATCCGAGAGAAAACACAGTGACAGCTGAAGTCACCTCGACGTCCTGCAGAAATCCACGCAGAAAAAACGACCTCGTGCTCACCTGAGAAACGATTCAGACAGCAGAGAAGCTCGTTATTATTAGGCCGTTTGGAAGCAGAGTAAATTAGGCCTCAGGCTGCAAATGAGTTGTTGCAGGAAAATTGCTTTTTTAAAAAGGAAGAAAAAAAAAAAGCACTGGTGCATAAAGTAGCATTCATTTACTCGAAGCTTTCTGTAAAGAGCATACTCATAGACAAATTAAAAACCTATGAGTCCTGAGGCATAAGGGGTTAAAAACATCAACAACAACAACAACAACAAAAAGAAAGAAAGAAATCAGCATTAAATCTGCAAATTATTTCTTTTTTCTTCTGGGGAAAACTTTTTGTTTTGTTTTGTTTTGTTGGATTCATTGTTTCTTTAGTAACTTATAGAAGCCATAAAGCATTAGGTACAAATTCATAAATAAATAATATTATTACATTATTATAAATCAGAATTATTGACGAAAGCTAATTAATAATTCAAGAATACACTTTGAAAAAAAAAGAAATGGAAAAATGCAATATTGTAAACAAAAAAACAAAGGTTTACTTTTATTGCATTCGTAATGATATTTGTTTATTTACTTATTTACTAATTTAATCAGTTTTATTTAAATAATCACACAAATAAACCTAAATAACATGGAAAGAAATGATAAATCTTTAAAAAATTAGTAAAATTGTTGACTAAAGATAACTTTTTCATTCAATCAAATAAAAGCATTTACTGTCCGATTTTACACGAAATAAAAAAAGGCAAAATGTAAACTAAAATTTTAAAATTTAAGTAAACCCCAGATCAGGGAAATTAGTTTGTTTTTAGTTGGGAAAAAAAAACATTATTTATTTATTTATTTATTTATTTATTTATTTATTTACTTAGCTCTTTTAATTTGTTCTTTTTTTTTTAATTTATTGGATATTATAATAATAATAATAATAATAATAATAATAATAATAATAATAATAATAATAATAATAATAATAATAGTAATAATAATAATAATAATAATTATTATTATTATTATTATTATTATTATTATTATTATTATTGTTATTATTATTATTATTATTATTATTATTATTATTATTATTATTATTATTATTATATATTATGATTCTAATAATTTTAACCCTAAAAAGTAAACTTAGTTTCAATAAATAAATAATTAATTACCACCATGCCGCTTTATGAGCATTTCTAAACATTCCTGTGGGTTTATGTCATCACAGTGTCATCGTTATGTCCTAACGTGTGATGGTAACCCCCTGAGTAAAATGTTCCCCCATTTTCCATGCAGCTTTAGCCCCCATAATCCCGGAGTAGGACGGGAAAGCCAGGTACAGATCTGCACTACAGAAATAGCCGTCACTCAGCGCTCTGGGCCCCAACAATCACAAATAGTGTGAAAACTTCCTTCTAGCACTGGAGCTGTGAAGTCCGGCCCTGGAAACTCAGAATATCATTCTTATTCTTAGTGCCAAGTGGACAGGTGGAGGAATAAAGGACGGGGGTTCTACAGGGGCAGAATAACAGCCCTTCACATTCCTCGGCTGTCATCGATGCTTCTACACGTCGTATACCCTGCGACGTATTTATAGGGCGCCAGTTTTGACAAAACTCCTCATGGGTGAAAAGACATTTTTCCACCGACTTACCGAGAACTTTCAGCACTTTGATGAGGGCACTAGGATGAAAAAGACGTCTGGCGTGGTTACCATAGCGATTAATTCAGCTATTAAACATATTGTCAAAGTAGCACTGTAGCATTATTGATGCAGGGGTTCTGCAGCCACAGGTGTCAGAAGTCACCAACACAAACAAGAAGATTATCATCCAGCGTTGGGCGAACGCTTCAATATGCGTATGCAATAAGGATATGAGTTTAAATCCCAGCAATCAAACTGCCACCTTTGGGTCCCTAAACAAAGCCCTCAACCCCATAGCTGCTCAGATGTATAAATGAGATAAATGTAAGTTGCTTTGGATAAAGGCCTCTCTCAAATGTCATTTATGTAAATGGATAGAGAAAGAAAAAAAAAGGGAAAATTCACACTCACGTACGCACTGGAGGTCCAGCCGGTATCTGAATTTTTTAAGAAAATGTATACAATTAATTAGTGCTTAAGGCATTGAATCTAAAGGTCATGAATTAAAATCCCAGCCACAACAAGTTGCCACTTCTGGGCCCCTGAGCAAGGCCCTTAAACCCCAAAGCTGCTCAGTTGTATGAATGAGATCAATGTAAGTCGCTCTGAAATATATATATATATATATATATATATATATATATATATATATATATATATATATATATATATATATATATATATATATATATATATATATACATTTAGTCCCCATTCCCTGTTATATCAACCTCCACCCTTCTGGAAAGATGTTCCACTAGATTTTGTGGAGATTCATTTAGCTACAAGGGTGTTAGTAATGTCAGGTACTGATGTAGGTGAGAAGGTGAGGAGGTCTGTGGTGCAGTCAGCGTTCACATTCATCCCAATGGTGGTCAATAAGTTTGAAACTCTGTAGCAGATCTTCCATGGAAAATCTTTTTGGAAACGTCCTACACAATTGTGTACCTGCACGTTTGTGGTAACAGTTTGGAGAAGAACCACATATGGCTGGAAAGGTCAGGTTTCTCAATAGCTTTTGTTATGTAGTGTATCTCAGTGTGCACACTGAAGCAGAAACCCGGAGACACATGAGGAAAATTTCCCCTTTAGGGAGTTTTCTTGAGGCGTTGAAACGATTAGATTTGTGCACAGAGTCTTGATATTTGCTCATTCCCTGTATAAGAATCTTATATGTATGCTAATAACGGAAAAGATGAAAATATAATGTGAATGATTTCTTTTGTAGCGAAAAAAAATATATAATAATAATAATAAAAAAAAAATATATATATATATATATATATATAAAGCACCAGGGGAAAAAATTCCCTTTAGGCGCCGTGCACAAAAATAAAGTTTTCATGTTCGGAGTTTTACTTTTAGCCACACAGGTATGCAATTTTACGCTGGGTTGATTAAAGCGTGTGGATGAAACGGTGCAATTCGATTCCTTCCTCTCCTCCCTCTCTCTTTCTCTCTCTCTCTTCAGTCGTTCAGCGAGCAGAAATTTTATTCGTAGGGAAACTAAACGCAGGCCCGGGTACGTGATCCGTGTCCTCGTGTTCACAGATGTAGTAATAGGAAGAAAAAAAAAAAGAAGCTGCGATTCGGAAAAGGGGAAAACGTATTCCGGCTCCGAACCGGCGCCGCCTCTTTATCACATCATAAACTGCATTATGTTTTGATTAATTTCAAATTGCCTGTTTTGCTTCAGTAGACTGTGAAATACATTTCTGCCTTTTGTAAATTTTCAATTTCTATTATTTTTCCCAGCCGAGTTCTGGAGAGGAAGAGGAAGAGCTCGAGGAAAGGCACGAGGTTGACGAAGGTCGAGGATGTGGAAGGATCGGAAAAAGAATCGTTCGATACGGACGGGCGAGTCCGAGCCGTCGCTTGTAATCGTAATTACGGTACGTTGCTCGTACGAATGTGCGTTTTGTGGCGGGTAATACGAACAAAATCAGACGTCGTACGTCAACGTCCGGGTAAATGAGAAAAGCGAGTTTGTACATATGCTCATTTTTGAAAGGTGAGCGAGTCAATCGGTGAGAAATCCAAGCCATGAGAGCTGCTTTATTAGAGTCAAGTGAGCGTTTAGCCTTTAAAATAAACGTCTAAAGATCTACACCAGTGACCGCCACCAGACTGGAAAGATTTTTTTATCAACTATTTTATCAATTGTCGAGTCGTTTATGCAATTTATTGTCAATGTGGTAGAAATGATGACTTTTTCTATTCTCAGGTTTTACGCTCTGAAAACAGCGAGTGTTTGTTTGTGTGTGTGTGTGTGTGTGTGTGTGTGTGTGTGTGTGTGTGTGTGTGAGTGTGTGTGTGTGTGAGCTGTTGCTGCTGCAGCAGTGAAGTAAATAAGAAATAACTCACTCCATGTCACGCTGTTTATGGGAAATGAACCACCGATGGTGTAGTGTGATGGATCACAGTTACTGTTACCACCTGTCAACAAGATCCTTTTTTATTCAATAGCATAACCTTGCTAAATGTTTTATTCTACTTACACCGCAAATATTTGTCTATTTTGTTTTTATCCAGTTCTAGATACCATCGGTGTTGTGAAAGCAGGTTTTTCTAGAGATCCGATTTATTTGGGTGAGGACTTTTTATAGATGTTTATTAAGTTGAGTAAGTGTGTTTAAACAATATACTGTATGTGCATTGTGTGTATGACATTAGCATGTAAAACAGTATCAATACAAAGTGGCGCAGGGAAACGTGGATTGTTGGATGTAGGAGTTTGACCCTTGGACATCGGCGATTGTTCGCAACTAAATGTCATCTAGATCCAGAATCATTCAGCGCACAGGTGCTTTAACCAATATTCATTCATATTTCTGTGGATTATATCAAACACTACACATCATCGATGATGCAACTGTAATGAGTGGATATTCGGTGCCACCAAAATGAGGATGGGTTCCGTTCTGAATCTGTTTCCTCTCAAGATTTCTTTCTCATGACTTTAAGGGATTTTGTCCTCGCCACTATGAGATGTGATACGAGTGGATTTTGGAGCATTCAGTGTCGAGTTGTTTGCTTGTTCTTATTGCTTTTGTTCAGCCGAAACCTCAGCGGGCGTCTGTAATCACAGGATGTAGCGTTCGATGAGTCAGGACCCGAGGATCGTCATTAGGAGGGTGGATATGAGTGTAGAAGACGATTTCATTATCCTGTATGTGTGTCGCTTTCAGATTCCAACATCCTGCGGTTTTAAAATGCAGTTATTGTCACGTCTTGACGTCTCTTACGTACGTGTTCGATCTCTGATGGGCGTTTAATGGCGATTTCTTGGACGTCCTCGCTTTAATGATTCCCGAGCTGACGAACGACAAATTAATGACTCAGAGCTTCTATTACTGCCTTGTTCAGGTCTTTCTTACTACATTTCATTTCCATTGATTAATCTGTTTAGTGTCCTGAAGTATTGCGTAAGCATACGGATACCGAATAATAAATTTCTCTCTCTCTCTCTCTCTCTCTCTCTCTCTCTCTCTCTCTCTCTCTCTCTCTCTCTCTCTCTCTCTCTCTCTCTCTCTCAAGTTGCACATATTACTTGGATACCTAAATCTCCTGTACACAGACCTGACTAATTCATCCTGATTCCTACCTCTGGATGGAGTTATTGGTGACTCGCTGCAACTGAAATCCACATGGTTCCACATGAGGAGTTTAAAGATCCAAGAGACTGCTGTGGAGGTTAAACTCCATAACCATGAGGATGGATTTGGACTGTAAATAATATAAACAGTTTTCTACAATGGTTTTGCGTTCATCAGTACGCAGTTGATGACCTCATCAATGATGGAACTAGACATTCATTAAGATGAGAATTGGCTCCCTGTTGAGTCTGGTTCCTGTTTGTTCCTCAAGTTTTGTATTTTTAAAATACTAAAAAATACTTTTACAAGGGAACAAATTTCTTCTCAAACCATCAATTGGACTGTTTGATCATGTTCACCTTCACAACGAATCAGCTGATTAAGTAAACAATGTGTGATTGCAACAGCTTTTCTCAGGCCTTTTCTCCTAATTTAGTTACTTGGTGTTTGGTAATGAAGTCTGACTTTACATCAGTAACATCGACTCACTGTCAAACATGACATTAATAAGAAGATGACTGATGGCATCTGCGTTTAGAGCAACTAGTGTCTAACTAACTAATCATTTGATTGTTAATCAGAAATATCAGACAGTCAGACAGTCATTCATGCAGTGGGATGCAAATTCATGGTCCTACTAAACAGCTACTTCAATTAGGGTACGATATTCGGCAATCAAATATTTATTTATTAATGATTGAACGCTGCCAGACTGCAGACTTCATACCTCTATCACCTATTTTCTGTTCTGATCTCAACAACTCTGGGCAAAATACTGAGTAGGCACCAATCAGAGGCTGTATTTGTATGATGTCATCATGTAGAACTTCTTACAAATTATTTTACTGTGATTTAAATGTACAGAAATACAAAACACAAGTTTTTTTATTTCACATTTTTTTATCAACTCTCAAAAATATTAATGAAAAAAATCCTATTTTATATTGGAAATACGTTAGAAATACATGTATCCTAAATACTGCACAGCCCTGTGTATACAGTATGTATATATATATATATATATATATATATATATATATATATATGTGTGTGTGTGTGTGTGTGTGTGTGTGTGTGTGTGTGTGTGTGTGTGTGTGTGTGTGTGTGTGTTATCTGTCAAGCTGACCTATCTGCTCCATCACCATCTGGTCTTGGGTAAAACGTGTGTCAGGAGCGAGGTTTGGATGGAGCGAGGGTTAAGACCATTATTCACCTTGTCCTTAGCTTAGAGGTCATGAGAGACTTTCTGAGGCTTGACAGGTTGTCCAGGCTTGTTAAATAGAGAGAGATCGAAAGTGTGTGTGTGTGTGTGTGTGTGTGTGTGTGTGTGTGTGTGTGTGTGTGTGTGTGTGTGTGTGTGTGTGTGTGTGTGTGTGTGTGTGTGTGTGTGTGTGTGTGTGTGTGTGTGTGTGTGTGTGTGTGTGTGTGTGTGTGTGTGTGTGTGTGTGTGAGTATGTGCATTTGAGATGTCTCAAGGTCAGACATTTTCTCAAAATGCAACTCCAACTGAACTAAGGTAAGAAAATGTGAGACGGGTAAGTTTGTGTTTTCTGCAGAAGAAGGAATGAAATATTCTTCTATTCTTCTACTGCTGCATTTTGTCAATGATTACTACATTATTTCTTTTTTTTTTTTTCTTCAGAACAACCTTGTTTTTATCCATTTATTGTCACATATTGTTCTTTCCCTGTTCTTATTAATGTTATGGCTCATACATTCAAACATTTGTGTTCATGTTGATACAAAAACTCATTGCTAACACTGGAGACTCCTTCTGAAATAAAAATGAATAAACATCTCATTTTCTTTTCAACAATCATGTGAATTTGAAATCCCTTTATGTATACCGGCAACAAACCTTTCAACTGAGGATATCAGAAAAATCAACATTTGTGACTATTTCCATGAATTGTATAAAAAAAAAAAAAAAAAAAAAGAAAGATAAGATTTGGTTTCTAATTGTTTGAATGGTGCTTGATAGTTCAATAAAGACAATTGTATTGAATGATTCAAAATTGAATTTTAACGACTTATTATTCGATGATCTGATATTGTCTCCATAAATTACATACTATTGGATCTCAGTTTCTTCCTGGCAAAAGAAACAGGTTTTCCGCCAGGGATCTGTGCGTTTGTTGTTGGAAAGAACATCAGCATGCATGTATGCGCTGTTAACTGATCGTTCGAACGGCTAGCCTGCAACAATGCCCTCGCAGCCTAAAAGGTTTATCCAGAGTATCACGTTTATGATTTACGATGTGCCTTGGAACACGTCTCATTTTCACTCTCTCTGCTGCCGTCACTCATTCTCAGTAAGCATCCACACTTTTTAGCGCTCGAGTGATCCGTCCAGATTCTGAGCCTTTAATCACGGAGATAAAGGCTGAAACAGGGCCATGGGGTGACTCGGGGGCGGCAAAAGTGGAAAAGTGGTGGGAGGTTGAAGTGGCTAGGTGTGAGCAGCTGATTGCTCTGAGAAGCAGAGATCTGGATGGAGCTTGAGCCGTGGTGAACGTGCGTGATGTCGCGCCTGACATTTTCACTGCAGTCCAAAAGAGCTGAGTGATCTAATAAAAGGACAGCAGGCTTGAGGCTCATTGCTCTTGAGGTCTTAGAGAGTGAGTCAGAAACCCAGGAGAGCCCCATACCACAACCCCAAAAACTCCCCCGCCCCCCTCCCTATTTGGACCAAACAAGTGGCAGCTGTTCCTCAAAAAAGCCTTTCATCAGGTTAGCATTCCTGAGTCGATGTTCAGGCCGAGCTAAGCGAGGCCACTGTTCATTACCACTTTATGGTTTTTGGAGAATTGAAAATCCATAATCCTGTTGCTAAATTATTGCTTTAATAAATAATAGACTTTTAATTCACATGTTTGAATTCTGGACCAGTACAGGGTGGATAAATTAGAACTCAAATCAGAGGTCAGGAGTGTGACAAAACAAAAGTAAGTGCACCCCTGTTTCAGCCATTAGTCTCCCCCTCTTAAATGCAGGATGTGAAACTGGTGAAAATTGAAGCATGTCAGATTTCTGGCTCTGAAAAAGGTTCTTTTAAGCTTCTTTGTTTTAGAGTGAAAATTGTGACCTTCTCAGATTTTCACCAAATTCCTCGAGTTCATAAAGGAGGTTATGGGTGATACAGTGATCCACTTATTATCATTCTTTCACACTCCTGAGCTGAGATCAGCGCTAGAAATACTATACACATACTACATACTAAAGTTCTCAGATCTCAGCTTAGGAACACCAGTAGATGAAAGTAAGTGGACTTCTACATTTGTTATTGTCTTCTGAATGTACAATGTGAATTTAGGTAGAAAAAAAAAAGGAAAATTTTTTCACACTGAGTCTTTGTGGTTTTTTTTTTATTTTATTTTATTTATTGTTTTTTTTTTTTTTTTTGTGACCTTCTCAGATTTTCACCAAGTTCATGCAGTGCATTAAAATGATAACAGGTAACACAGGGGTGCACTTACTTTTCTTCTGTTACACTCCTGAACAAAGATCTGAGCTACAACGTAACTACCTCTTTATACACATACATATGACATAAAAAAGCTCTCAGATCTGAGGTCAGGAATGTGATTGGACCCCTACATTAGTCTTGACCTCCTTAATGCAGGACCTGAAACTGGTGAAAATTGGAGCATGTCAGATTTTTGGCTAATAAAAGGTGAAAATTATGACCTTCTCATATTTTTACCAAATTCATCCAGTTCATAAAGGAGATCATATCCTATTCAGAGGTTCACTTAGTTTCATCTTGTTCTTCTCACAAGATTAGATTTGGGCCTAGATGTTACAGAAGTAACGCACCACTCCATGCATACACATACTACATATTGCAAGCTCTCAGATCTCAGCTCTGGAAACTGACAGGATAAAACTAAGTACATTTCTTTGTTTGTCTTTGTCTCCTGAATATACAGTGAATTTGGTAAAAATCTGAGAAAATCTGAATTTTGGCTAAGAAAAGGTAAGTGTAAGGTTTTTTGGATAAAAATTCTATCTTTTTAAATTTTCACTACATTCACCCAGTGCATTAAAAGGTAACACATAGGTAACACAAGAGTGCACTTACTTTTGCCTTCTGTCACACTCCTGAGCTGAGGTCTGATCCTGTCATTTTCAGTTCATTACTCTTAGTAAAATGTCCAGGTTTTGGGCTGCACTCATTGAAATACGACTTCATACGCAAACCTTTCAGTGCAACATGGTGATTGTTCAATAAAAGGCTCATCTGTAGATTGATTTTTTTTGTTCATATTCTCATCAAATCAGACACAAAGAAAAGAATCACAATGACGGCTTTACAACGTTCACGTTTAGATACAAGTTCATCTATCATGTGTGTTGTGTTTAGAGACTCCTCCATATTCTTCTGTCTCATCATCATCATCACCACCATTTCTACATGAATTACTTAATAATTGAATCAAAATTGTTATTGTTTGAAAACATAAAAAATATCATACATAAACTTTCATAAATGTACTGTATATAAAACAAAGTTACCTCCAACTCCATACATGTACAGTTTCAACAAACAAGTTGCTCAGATCTCAGCTCAGGAGTGTGACGGAACAAAAGTAAGTGCACCCCTACATTAGTCTTGACCTCCTTAATGCAGGATGTGAAACTGGTGAAAATTTGAGGGTGTCAGATTTCTGGAAAAAAAAAAGGCCTTTGTGTTTTTTGGTGAAAAATTTGAAAGTCTGATTTGCACCAAATTCACCCAATGCACAAAAGAGCTTATGGATAAGACACTGATCCACTTAGTACCATCCTGTCACACTCCTGGACTGAGATCAGAGCTAGAAGTTTACACTCACTCCATACATCCACATACTTCATACTTACGTTCTTAGAACTCAGCTCAGGAACATCAGTGCACGAAAGTAAGTTCACTCCTGCATCCAGTATTGGCTTCTCAATTCACCGTTTAAATTTGGTGACAATCAGAAAATGTCAGATTTTTCACACAAAAAAGGTTGGTTTTCTTTTTTTGGGGTGAAAATTTGGACCTTTTCCGATTTCACCCAGTGCATTAAAAAGGTCATGAGCAACACAGGGGTGCACTTAGATTTATTCTGTTACACTCCTGAGATTAGATCTGAGCTATAAGGTAACACCCACTATATGTCTATGTCTATACTTTCATTATATTCAGGCTCAGATCACAGCTCAGCTGAGTGACAGGACAAAACTTTCCCCTGACCTCCTAAATGCACTGTGCAAATATGGTGAAAATCTCTTCTGGAGAAGTTCCCATGTGCAGATCTGAGAACTTAAGTATGTAGTATGTGCCAGTACCAATTGGATCCCACTGCATGTGTGGAGTTTGACATTGGACCTCCTGAAGTGTTTAAAGGCTCTGGCATGGAGAAGCTGATGTGCTGGATCTGTGATGATCACAAATGTTGAGCTCAGTAGCTCCTACTTTTATACCAAAGACTGTTGAAAGAACATTTACTTATAAACTTATACTCCAGTGCTCATGTTAGTTCTCACTCTCCTGTGTTCTGTATTGTTGAAAGATTTATGATCAAACTCTTGATGTCACCCAAATGAGGATGGGTTCCCCTTTTGAGTCTGGTTCCTCTCAAGGTTTCTTCCTCATTACATCTAAGGGAGTTTTTCCTTGCCACAGTCGCCATAACTGCTCATTACGGATAAATGCACACCATTCACATTGACTGTTGATTTCTGTAAAGCTGCTTTGAGACAATGTCTGTTGTGAAAAGCGTTATAGAAATAAACTTGACTTGACTATGTGTATGTATGTAGTGGGTGTTAACTTCTAGTTAAGATCTCATCTCAGGAGTGTGATAGGATGATACCAAGTGGATTGCCATGTTACCCATGACCTTCTTTATGCACTGGGTGACTTTGATGAACATCTGAGAAGGTCACAATTTTCACCCAAAAAACCCCATAAAAACCTTTTTCTGAGATTGAGGTTTTTCAGCCGGCTCATATCTCAGCGCCGGAGTGTGATATCATGAAACTAAGAGCAGGTGTCTGTTGCGAATAAACGCCAAACCGGTTTTTCGCCAAACCCACAAAACCCACAATTGCCCTGACCTGTTTTATTTGAGTAAACATTTGACGATCTTTGATTTTCACCAAATTTACACTGTACATTCAGGAAGGCAAAAACAAATGCAATTTACTTTATTCTTTTACATTCCTCAGCTGAGATCTCAGAAGTTGAGTATGTAGTACTGTATGTATTAAGTGTGTGATAACTTGTGGCTCAGATTTCAGCTTGTAAATGTAACAAGTCAAAACTAAGTGTTCCCTATTTCAACTGTGATTCTTTTAAACTCTTAATCCTATACAATCTTCAACATCATTACACACTAGATTTCTTTATCAAACCTAACAAACTATTTTATTAATCAGAGAACATTTCTCAGTCGCCACATATCCGTTACTTTTTCGCACATTTGTGTTTCCCTAGCAACAAATTACAATCCGCTCAATCACCAAACCCCTTCAATAGACACAAAATAAGCACCAAGGACAGGGACATTTCGAGCATTTCCAAAATCCTCCAAATTCTGAACGCTTAAGAAAATCGATCATGCACGTGTCGCACTTCGTGGAGATCCAGGGAGCTTTCAGAATACAAATGCGCACAAAAACCCAAGCGAAGCTTCACTCGGCCGCAGGCTTTCTGTTGTCATGGCGACGCCTGTGAAATCCCACATACTGTAGCGCCTTCAGAGAAAACAATATTGATCACATTCTGTCTCTCTCTTCTGTGCCGTGGCCGTGAAGTGCACCGGCTAATCAAGAGAGGTCACATGCACCTACTTCAGCCACGACGAATCCGAGACACGCCCTTTCCGAAGTGTCAAACGTCACAAATCAGTTTAGGCAGGCCTGTAAGCAAAATATATGTATATGTTTTCCCCCTCGTCACGTTTTTGCTCTCGATCGAGCGAGTTGATTATAACGGTTACTTTCCAGCGTCATCGAGCGCCGCAATCGATTCGCTTGACTGCACATTGATTAACCTCTCGGGGGCGAGGGGAAGATTTGTAAGGATAGCAAGTGGCTCTCGACGTGCTTCCATCAAGTACCGAGGAACGAGGCATTCCAGCTCCACAGACTCATTTCCTGGCAAATTAAAAAAGGAAAAAAAAAAAAAAAAAGTGGGAACGTGAATTTCTCCATCAGCAAATAAATATTTATAAGACTGAAGAGCCCGCTGAAAAGTGATGCCAATTACTCAACAACTCATGGGGTGAAGGGACCCGTAAGACTCTCTCATATTTTTAGAGCTTTCAGGAATTTTAATGAAACGTTTTGAGAAGAAGAAAATATTTGAACCTCAGATCACTTTACTTTACATTATTCACCTATCTATCTATCTATCTATCTATCTATCTATCTATCTATCTATCTATCTATCTATCTATCTATCTATCTATCTATCTATCTATCTATCTATAATTATTTTGTATTACAGGTCACTTGGTTTGGTTTGTGAAAAAAAAACGACTGTGAGTCGACTCAGCAGTGAGTCAAATGATCTGACTCCCTGAAACGAAAGCTGAATTATTATTCATAATGCATTTCAAGCACTCAGGCAATTTTCAGAGTGTAAATAACATGTGGAAATACCAACAATATGAACCATCATGTTCTTGTGAGTCACTGACGAGTCAAAGGAATGCATTGTTTGGAGTTTCCTGCAGAATCATCTGAAAAAACAACAATGAATACAATTACTCATCAAAACTGCAATGATTTCCTCAACCTCTATTTCAGAGTTTACATTAATGTTTTTCCTTGTGCTGATGATCCTCCAGCTGTGATGATCCTCCAGCTTTGATGATCCTCCAGCTGTGATGATCTTCCAGTCACATAATTTCAAGTGTATTGTGTTTGTGTGAAGCCGATGCCAGAAATGAATCAGTCAATGACTCCTTTGTACGTTAATGTCTGCCAGAGCAGTAAAATTGGGATGCTCTTCTAATTGCGCCTTCATTTCCTTCTTGTCCTGGGGGGTGTACATATTTATGCGTAACTCTGACTAACCAGGTGTTTTGACCACAAAAGGCAGCAGTGCATATGATTAGTAATAAAGATGTTCCAGTAGCTCAAACAGATGCTCTACAATAATAATGAAGCGTCATCATGGCCTACAGTGTAAATGTGGATGCTGTTACTAAATTTTGGCACCTGCACCTACAGGGGTGTCGATGTAATATAAACTTCCATTCTATAACATTTGAGATACATTATCCTTGTAGCATTAGTGTAACACAAAATCAGTACAGTTTTTAGACAGGAACCGAACCGGCAGCGTTTTATTTTTCGGCTCGTCGCACAAAATGCTACATTTGGAGAAAATTGCAAAATTTGTGAGATTTTTCACCCACTTGTGGCTTCGATGGAGTTTAATGAGTAAACTCTTTGCTTCTCAATAAACCTCACGGCGTAAAATTTCTGCCTTACGCAAAAACAACAAAGGAAAGAGATGATCTCAATTCAATTTCGTGTTACTCGTGTAGCACTTTTAACAATGGACATTGTCCCGAAACAGCTTTAAAGAATCATATAGATATAATGTAGCGCTAACGAGCGAGGCAGTGGCAAGAATGGAGAAGAACTTCCTGAGAAACCTTGAGAGGAACCAGACTCAAAAGGAAACTGGATCGTTATCTAGGTGACACAGAATGTCTGTTCATTAAAGCTCCATCAATGTTGAGATTATAACTGTACATCGATTGGCACCTGGATGCAAAAAGGAGTAGAACGTTTATTTTAATTACAGTCCAAATCCATCTTCTTGAGTGTAACCCTCCACAGAAAGCTTATAGATTTTAGAAGCATTTCTCATGAAACCATACTTATATTCATATTTGTTGCTGTGTGCGATTGTTGCTTGTCAGACTGTAAGAACAAGATCTCCATATCTCATTGTAGCATCCCGTTTGGTATAATGTCAAACTGTACAACAGTTAAAAACCGATGCACACGAGAAAAGGACTCGTCCCGAAGTTTTACGTCATCGATCCGTGACATGTTCAGACTCGTGTTCTCTCATTTACATTAGCTAGCAGCAAAAACAAATCTGTAGCGTTGCATGATTCATACAAAAGCCATTCAAACAACCCTTTTTCCCTCCATAACTCAGTACATTTCTCCTCTTGCTGTTTTGTTCACCTGACTTGTTTCCACATTTTCCCTGAGGTGATTTGAAGTTGTGGCGCTAATTGCGACATCCGGTTCGGTGCCCAGATCGGGTTCTTGGTTTTGGGGATCGCACTGCTGGAAAGAGTCTGAAGTTTTCTTACATTGCCAGGACTTCAAAAAATTACAGATTTGCGCCTGGTTTAAGGAGAACTCCATCAGACAAAATGAAGCATCAGAATGAATCAGGCATGTCTGCAAATCATAAACTCCACCGTCCTAAACGTCTCAAAAGCTACAAGATAAACTCTGTCTGTTACAAAGCTCTGACACCAGAGACTCTTTCTATAAATATTAAACAAACAGACATAAACAAATGGTTGACCTTGTTGACCTCCTAAACTCAACATTTGCTCTTTGTTTTGCTTTGAGCTCTGAGAACAGAACACCCAGGCTCTGGTTTACTACCATCCTAAATATAGAGGCTGATTTGCCCGTGAATGTGGAAAGAAGATTTATTAAATGAAGGTATTTTTTGTGCTTTAATTTCTTTTCGTGGCAAATACAGATTCCATGGAAGACTGAAACACTATAAGTAACAAATAAACAGAAATATTAATAAAAGAAAGTAACCCGAGCAGGGAAGCGTGATGAAGTGGAGTAACTGTTAGATTGGAAAACGTGATTGTTTTTCTGTAAGAACGCATTTTGTTTTATTCATACAACAACAATTTCTGTAACTATAGAATTACAGGAAGTCATTTATACAAAGTAATTGTTTAGTCAGTGGGAGTAAAGATGGTCCTTAGAAGAATAAACTGTATCACAGTGGAACCTCCGAAATTTGTTTTCATGTACAATAAGGAAAACCACAAAACGTTCCCCCTACTGGACAGACAGGCAACAGCAAAACATTTTCAAACCTGAGCAATAGATTTATACAAAACATTGATTAAAAATAATAATAAAAATAATAATATTTTTAAATGCAAAAATTTGAAACACATTTTAAATACTTAAAAAAACAATCTCATGGGGTTTTTCTTTGCTACTGCCACCACTGTCGTGCTCATTAGGGATAAAGATAAAGAGAATAATTATAACATTCTCAAAGTATTTATCTCTGTAAAGCTGCTTTGGGACAATGTCCATTTTTTAAAGCCCTACAAATAAAATCCAATTAAACTGAATTGTATTTAGTCCATTTTACTTTGTATGTTTCAAGTTAAAGCTCTGGGTTACTGTTCGAAAGGTCAGGGGTTCAAGCCTCGGTATCGCCAAGCTGCAACTCTTGGGCCCTTCCCTGTGTCATAGCCGACCCCTGACCTCTAACCCCAGCTTCCTAACATCACTAGGATATGAAAAAATTTCACCCTGCTGTGATGTACATGTGAGAAGAAAAAAGCACCGTTACAATTTTGCTGTCATTTGCTAAAGTTACTGAGCAACTCAAGAACATTGAGGAAGGATTTGGACTGTAATTGATGTAAAAAGTCTGCTCCAATGGCTTGAGTGCATGAACAGTTCTGCATTTTATTGATCCTGGTTCCTCTCAAGCTTTTTTCCTCATGAAGTTTTAGAGAGTTTTGCCACAGTCGCTCGCTGATTAGGGATGAACTTATTTCCTTACCCACATTAGTGATAAATAATAAGGAGCAAACTTATAGGCACTAAACGTAGACATTCTTTCACACAACATTGTCAATTGTTAAAATCGATCAAGTAAAACGTAACAACGTCCATCCAGGACCGAGGTGCTTCACAAAACAACGTAAATAAACACCAGCTAATTCAAAACTAACGAGATCAGACCTGTACACAAAATATTTAGGGCAAAAACACAACAGAATAACACTGTAACCATGCAACAAACACCAGTACTGAACAGTACGCAAAGCTTTAGAGTTTTATTTATTAATATTTAAAGTTATGGACCACAAAAACCATAAACTTCTTAGAGGTAAATACACTGGAGACTCCTCCCATAATGTACATGTACAGCATTTGGCAGACGCCCTCATCTAGACCGACATTTATCATTCATACATCTGAGCAGCTATAAGGTTAAGGGCCTTGCTCAGGGGCCCAGGAGTGGAACCTTGGTGTGGTCGGGACTTGAACTCACAACCTAATATGTTAACTAAACATCTCCGCAGAGAACAACTTCCACGTGTCCTCGATTACACTTCTTTTATTAAGCACCCGATGTGATCCAATTCCCTGCGAACGAGAACATCATATATCAATGTATTTAATTTGGAGCTTAACTCCTGTCAGAGAAGCTCTTTTATAAAAGATTAATCAGCAAAACCATCTGACCAATCAGCTTTGAGAACACATGGTACATATGCACCCGGAGTTTATTGCCTGTCGCTTGGAGTTATTACTGTACAACGCCTTGTCAATTGGGAGCCGTGAAATAATAATAATAATAATAATAATAATAATAAAAGTAAAAAAAGAAGAAGAGACGGTTGAATCCACCGAGAGAAACAGACTTTGGCAGACGCTTGAAACTTTCAAAACCTCAACTTTGCCTTAGGCCAAGTCATAAAGTATGCATTGCCCAAAATAATTTCAGCATGAGCGCTGGAAAGGCAGTTTCCCAGCAACCTTGTGTGGAACGAAATTAAACGGCTTTATTTTCTTTCTCTCTCTACTCGTTTTTTTTTTTTTTTTTTTTCCTGTTCTACTTTATCACGACTCATGATGAATTATGCTTTTCATTTGTGTGCCCAAGGACTAAAAGGGTAGATGAGAAATAAAAGTGCATCCATTGTATACAGAAAAAGTGCATGATTTATTTGATGTATATTAATTACGCAATATGTTGATAAATACCTGACCATTAGGGTGATATGGTGCTTTTTGAACACCCCGTTCAACATTTAACTTCTGTTCTCTGTTATAAAAACCTTCACTCTCCTGGGAAGATGTTCCACTAGATGTTGTGGAGATTCATTCAGCTACAGTAGTGTTAGTAATCTCAGGTACTGATGCAGGTGAGAAGGTGAGGAGGCCTGAGGTGCAGTCAGTGTTCAAATTCGTGTTCTATAGGTTTGGAGCTCTACAACAGGAGATCTTCCACTCCAGCCCATATAAAGCATAAGATATGGACATAGAGCGGGATTTGAGCACATGGGTCACACTTGAGCACATTGTCAAGCTGGAACAGGTTTGGGTCTTCTAGTTCAAGTGAAGGGAAAAGGTCATACTACTGCAACCAAAGACGTCCTATATAGTGTTATTTCAACTTTGTGGAAGAAACACATGCTGTAAGTCTGGAAAAACCCAGATGTAACAATTCAAACAATAAACCATGCTCTAATTCCTCTCAAAAGAGTTTTAGGGTGACGGTAAATCCACATCCACACTTACTTTAAACAGTGGATATTTCTGGGAGAAAATCAGCATAATTTTTTTCATAGATATAATAAGAAAATGATGAAGTTGCATGACCTGATGTTCTAAACTAGTAGTTACAAGTTTCCATTGCTTGTTAGCTCCATTAATGTTATGCTTAGTAATAGTAATAGTAATATTTAATGCATACTTTAAAACCTGTACACTAGAAGCTTTTAACCCCAGTGTTTTTATTTTATTTTTATACATTCTTACTGATCTCTTCGTTTATCCTTGCAGACCTGCTGAAGCTGTTACAGCTGATGGAAGTCGTCTCACTGTGCTAGCAGCTGAAAACAATAGCTCATTGTTTGCCGACGTGTCCAGCCTGATCTATTTTAGATTTCTTCCTTTTATAGAGTTCCATAGGACTGACTCCAGCAAGCCTAATCTCTCCTCCCTGGGGCAAGCTGGTATAAAAGCTTGACCAGACAATCTCATCCTTTGTGGCCTGAGCTTTCGGACCCTTCTCGCTCCCCCTGACCCATAAACACAACAATAATCCCAGGCGCTTTTAAAGAGTCTCTCGTTCGCAGCAGCAATGGCCCCAAAGAAAGTCGAAGTCAAAAAGCCGGAACCAAAAAAGCCTGAGCCAAAGAAGCCCGATGCGAAAAAGGAGGCCACCCCGGCACCACCTCCAGCTGCTCCTGTCGTACCCGAGCCACCCAAGGAACCCCAGTTTGATCCGAAAAGTGTGACGGTGGAGTTCACACCTGACCAGATCGAGGAGTTCAAGGAAGCCTTTCAGCTGTTCGATCGGACACCAAAGAACGAGATGAAGATCACATACGCTCAATGCGGTGACGTGATGAGGGCACTCGGGCAAAACCCCACCAATGCTGACGTCCTCAAGGTCCTCGGAAAACCAAGGGCCGAGGAGATGAACAGCAAAATGCTGGACTTCGAGACGTTTCTTCCCATGCTTCAGCACATCTCCAAGTCCAAGAATAAGGGCAGCTTTGAGGACTTTGTCGAGGGCCTGCGAGTCTTTGATAAAGAAGGCAACGGAACCATCATGGGGGCGGAATTGCGTCACGTCCTGGCAACGCTCGGAGAAAGGATGTCAGAGGACGAGGTGGATCGACTCATGGCGGGGCAGGAGGACGCCAACGGATGCATCAACTACACCTCTTTTGTTAAACATATTCTCTCTGGTTGAGCTGGACTTGGGAAAACATTTTACAGAAAATTAATTTGAATCAGTTGAAAAGTTAATGATGTATTAGTGGCAGCATGATGGTTTGTAAGCGTTCGGATTGTTTTCTCATTAATGCAAGAGACATTTACAAAAACGTGTAAGGAATAAAACATAAAACATGACCGGTACGTCATGAAGCGTTTTATTCCTTCTGTTTCACAACAATTTCCCAATGATTACACATACCTTTAAAATAATTACAGAACAACATCAAACTTTTTATCCACTTACAGTTACATTTACGTGGTCTTACACCTGAATACACTTGGGCTCTATAAAAACTGTTGCCTGTCAAGAAATATTTTGCTTCATTTGCTATTATTATTATTATTATTATAATTATAATTATTATTATTAATATTATTATTACTTCCACTCTTCTGGAAAATGTTCCACTAGATTTTGTGGAGATTTGTGATCATTCAGCACACATGTGTGTTAGTAAACTCAGCTACTAATGTAGGTGAGATGTGGTGAGGAAGCCTGGGGTGCAGTCAGCATTCACATTCATCCCAATAAGGTTGGAGATCTTCATGAAGCTGGCTCAATTTGGGTCTCTTAGCCCAAGTGAAGAAAAAATCTCAAGCTATCCGGTTCTAAGACGTCCTGTACAATTGTGTGCTTCCAACTTCATGGTATCAGTTTGGGGAAGAACCACATATGTCTGGAAAAATAGGGTGTCCGTATACTTTTGGCATATAAGAAACAATTGTGCTTTGTATTGAATACTTTATCAATCCCTTCCGTCCAATCAGAATTTCAGACTTCAGAATCCGACTGCGCTGTGGTATAAGCCATAAATATCACACCGTCCATTCATCTATTTAAAGAACGAGCTAAAAGAAGCACAAACATTGTGGTGGAACTGAAACGTGTATCTTAAGGTTACCTTCCCCTGGAAGCGCATTTATAACAGACATCAGAGCCACGCATCAATAAATGAATAAATGGCAAAGCTTTTATAGCTGTACATCTAAAAATCCTCAGTGTCACTCTCTCCTTTGGTGTGAAATGCCAAGAGGGAAACATTAAAGCACTCAAATCGCTGCTAAGAGCATCATATATATATATATATATATAATTTATTTATTTATTTATTTATTTCCTCCGCGGTGCAAATGACTGCTGATGAATCAGAGCAAAGAGGTACAATAAGATCAGATTGTGGTTTCTGGAATGCTGTGATATGAAACAGGGTGTCGTGATCTTCGCAGAGGTGGAAAATTGCTGCTTTAGCTCATCCGTGCTGCATTGGAGAAATGAAACCAGAGCAAAAAAAATAAAAATGCGGAGAAACGCAACGCATAATCAGGATATTAAATGCAACGTGCATCGCGATGCTGTCAGAACTGAATGCTTTTCTTAGGTAGAGGTGAATTTCGGATCAGGGTCGAGTTCCAGTGTGATGAGGTAAGAGCGTTTATGCTCTGTCGTTTATAACACGTGTTTATAAGACGTTCAATAATGTAGGAAAGAAAAGGTCAGTCTCTGTTTTTCACATGCAGAATCTACAGCCAAATGTGGTCCGTCTTCAAACTGTTACCAGAAGGTTGGAGATCCAAACCTGTTCCAGCATGACAATGCTCCTGTGCACAAAACCAGCTCCATGAAGATCTGCTTTTCATGGGTTGGAGTGGAAGATCTTCTGCTATTGAACACATTTGAAATTAATTGGAATGCAGGCTTCACCCAGGCCTCCTCACATCACTGTATATTTTTCAGTTAATGATTTCGAAATCTATCTATTTTTTAGAATATATAAATGAGGGACTCATGCACAACTAATACAAAAGGTCGAGAAAGATTCTTTGAGGTCCCAAGAGGCAAAGCATGGTACAGTAAATGGGGCGTGGTTGGAAGGGGGCGAGGGGAGGGGGGGTGTAAACTTTTGGAAAGGGGATAAGTTATAATTTTGTGCATTGGGTTAACATTTAAATATGCCAAGAAGGTTCAAAAGGTGGAATAATGCTGATTATTTCTTCATCATGGCACCTGTTAGTGGATTTATTTACTAGGCAGCAAAGTTGATGTTAGAAGCAGGAAAAATGGCAGATCGTAAGCGAGAATTGTGACGTCTAGACGTCTGGGTCAGAGCATCTCCAAAAACTGCAGCTCTTATGGGATTTTCCTGGTCTGCAGTGGTCAGTATCTACCAAAGTGCTTTTAGCAGCAAAAGGGGACCAACACAATATTAGGCAGGTGGTATATTTATTATATTTATTTGAGAATTGCATATGATAATTGTGAAATAATATAGATTTCTGTATTAACCCTCACTTAATATACTTATATAAAACTCAGAGTGTTGCTCCTTTGCTTTTTAGTTCCGGTGTCAGTTAAATAGTGAGGTTGGTTGAAGTCCAGCCAGGGGCCCAGGGGATTAACATCAAACATAACTCACAGTGCTTTCTCTCCAGCTTCAGCTTTTTTTCAACATGTATAAAAAGCCCCGACCTTTACCCAGGCAGCTAAGAGAGCGTGAGAGCAGTGCTGCGAACACCACGCCAGAGACCTCCACATCTCACTTTGATGAGGTTTATAGAGGGGCCCCGAATGCGGAGGCCAGGAGTCGTGAGCATACGCATCAGCGAGTAATCTCAGCCTGAAAGACTGGAAAAGCACGAGCTCGACAGCACGGAAGAGAAATCGAGAAAGAGAGAGGGAAAGAGAGAGAGGGAGAGAGAGAGAGAGAGAGAGAGAAAAAGAGAGAGAGAGAAAAAGAGAAGCGATGTGCTGAGCTAGAGTCCATCTCATCCTGTCATCAGGCAGACAGCTGCCCCTCAGCTCCTCCTTCATGATCTCAAATGTCGAGAGGTGAAGCCACTACACACCAGGCCATAAACGAGGATTTCACGCCTCCTGGTGTGAGCTTCCAACACGTCACAGTGCCACTTTACCATGGGCGAGGACATTTACCGGGGGGTTTATCTCCAGATTTTGGTGATAGGAGTCTAAAAATGTGGCTTGAGTTTAAGCTTCATTTTAATGGCCAGAGAAGAAATGCACAGTGTGAGGGTTAGAGATGATTCAGTCTCGTACAACTGCATCCAAATACAAATAAAAAATCGACAAATGTTACAGACTGATAATTATAATTGCAGTAATGAATAATATTAAATAAAAATAATAATAACAACAATAATTTATATATTTTAATTATTATTATTATTATTATTATTATTATTATTATTACTTATATTATTTATAATAATTACAATAATAGATTATAGTAATTAATTAATTAATTAATTGTGGTTTTGTAACTAATTAATTACTGGACAATAATTTATATCTGTCTATTTCTGTGTTTAGTTTCTTATTTGTTTATTTCAGAGGTGGCAAAAGTCCACACGTCCTTTAATTAAGTAGAAGTGCAGATCCTCATGTTTTAAATAAAACTTTGGTAGTTCTGACTGCACTTTTTTACTCAGGGTAAAGTAAAGAAGTTTGAGCTCTGACATGTAAAAAGTCACCATTATTACTACCTGTTTTAGTGTCACTCTGGTAACTGAACCTCACGTCATATTAATATATTTATACAAAAGAATTTTAAATGTTGTTCTCTAATGAATGAATCCAGTCTGAAGATCCACCATATAGAACACAAGCAGAGAAAAGATGATGATGATCATGTGATCAGGAATGTCTCTGTTCTCAGTCATGTCTCATCACTGACTCCCTCTGTCTCATCCACGTTAACCCCAGACTTATTACTGCCTTCTGCCTGCTCACTGTGAGCTTCAGAATCTAGTCTACGTCTGTGGTGTGTGTGAGAGACAGGAAGTGATCCACCAGTGGACTAAAAAATGAGCGTAATGACAGGAAACAGGACGATGGACTGAAAACGGTGCATAAAGAAAAGAAAAAGATTGTCACCAAATAGATTCAAACTAAAGTAACGAGTCTGTTTTTAAAATATAAGAAGTAGAAAGTACAGATATTTGTGTAAAAATGTAATGCAAAAATAACTAGCGAATAAAATACTGATAACAGAAACATCTACTTAAGTACAGTAACAAAATGTACTTAATTACCTCCCACATCTGGTTTATTTATTAACACATTTGCTTGATGTATTCAATCCTTGGTATTTATTTATTTATATTATTTATTTATGTTCTTTCATTAGCATGAAAAAAAGGTTACTTTAATTGTATTGTTTTTTTCATTAACACTAATAAAGAAGTGTGAAAAAATACCTTTTAATTAATTGAAACTGGAAACATGATCAATCTTTTCTTTTTTTTTAAATGATTAAAAAGAATCAAAAAGGAATATTTTTTTATGAAAATGATAAATGGAATAAAAATAAATGGAACAAACATCATTAATTAGTTAATTGATGTATTGATTAATTAATTAAATATATTCTTGAGTCTAGCTGACAGGCACTGATATAGAAATTGCATTTTATATAGAAACAAAAAAGAAAAAGAGGACCAGGTTGTTTATAAAAATATATATATATATATATATATGCATTGTTTAAATAATTAATTACACCGTAAATAAGTTTAGTCAGAAATGATGTAACATTGTTGTCATAATTTTCAAATTTAAGAAAGAAACAAATCTATTATCTTGTGTTTTGTACGTCTCATGCTTTTACTAAAAATCTGTTAAGATTTTTAATCCACCTTTTTATTTTAAGTTAAAGTTTTAGTTTTAGCTAATTTTATTCAGACACAAAATAAAGATTGTCACTTTGGAACTGATAGAGTGAAAGTAAATGGATGGATGGATGGATGGATGGATGGATGGATGGATGGATGGATGGATGGATGGATAGATAGATAGATAGATAGATAGATAGATAGATAGATAGATAGATAGATAGATAGATAGATAGATAGATAGATAGATAGATAGATAGATAGATAGATAGATAGATAGATGCTGTTGCTCACTCGTTATTTTCACACCATCACTTTCATTTTCATGTTGCAAAATGAATTGGCAGCTGGAACAGCTGTTAAAATAAGATCTATAACCGGGCAGTAGCTTTATAATATCTTATAAAATAAATATGGAGTGCAGTATAAATACAGCTGTCCTTCTTACTTCCTTATTTAGGAAAGATATGAAGGGCTCGTCTCATTTTATCTGTTCTTTCCCATAATTCCATTCACCACTACAACATCTGGCCTCTGAAGCTGCCATTACTTTATATTACACAAATATTTGTATATAATACTGTATGCTTGCTTTTATCATTCTTAGAAAAAACGCTTCCTTTGATAGAACACTTCTTGGAAATAAAAAAGAATCCCTCCAAGGCCACATTCACAAAACATATGCTATATACATTAACTTCAAACTTGAGCTAGAATGCTAGTAAAAATACCTTTTTATGAGGCAGTATATTGATTGGTGTGTAATTGGACACACTTCTTTGTTTTGATTGGCTAGACGTGTATAGAGTCAGAAGCCACACGTTTTTGGTTTGAGCACATTTGGAAATTCTTGAAATCTGTGAGACTTTTTGCAATGTGACAAAATGGCCATATCCATGTTATAAGAATGTCATAAGCATGTCATAAGCATGTAATAGCTTTTCATTATATAGCTGTGTCTTATTTTTGTTATCGCTGTACACTGCTCTGAGAACATCTCTCTACTTAGATATATAATGTTCCATTGACAGTAAATGATACATGCTGTGGCATGTTTATGACATACTTATGTCAGGCTTATGATACAAGGTGTTTCAGAATTCATCAAACATTATTTTCATTATGCTATTCTTATATGGAACAGTATTTGAATCACAGAAAATTCTCTGACTCATTTATAACATGTTATATCAATCTTATGACACCAGATTCAAGAAAAGTTTTTTGAACATGACTACTATATTATTCTTATGACATTCTCTTAAGATTGCATAATGACAGCTAATGATGTATGCTGTGGCATTTTTATGACATGTTTATGTCAAGCATATGACACAGGGTTTAAGAACGGTATTACTGATTGTTTCATGAACATTATAACTATATTATTCTTAAGATATTTCTGTACGAGGACAGCTAATGATGCATGCTGTGACATGTTTATGACATGCCTATGTCAGGCTTATGATACAAGGTGTTTCAATATGCATGTAAAATAATTATTATTCCATTCCTATTATAATCCAGTGATTTTGATAACGCTAAAATACTGTCTGGTATTCCAGTGACAGTTAATAAAATGCTGTGACATGTTTATGACATGTTTATGTCAATATTATCACACCAAGTTCAATAAAAGTTTTTATGATCATGACTACAATATTATTTTTGTATATTTCCGTAAGATTATTTAATGACAGCGAATGACGCATGCTGTGGCATGTTTATGACATGCATATGTCAATCTTATGATACAAGGATGCGTCAAGTGATTACTATGATATTACTATTATACTTCAAAGATGCTAATAACACAAACATATGGTATGGTATTACATTAACAGCTAATGATTTTTAAAATATTGCTATGTCAGTCTTATGACACCAGGTTCAAAAGTTCAAATGTCAGATATTAAAAATTTTTGTGACTTAAAAATCTATACCAAACAGTCATTATAGCATGCTGTGTTTGTTACAGCAGGACATGTTACTAAGTCCAGCATGAAACATTCAATAGCTGTGATCTAGAAAAAAATCAGCCGATTGCATCTTGTGTGACAAAAAGTAACCGGTTTATGGAAAGAGCTGAATTATTGTGTGACCTGTTTTCCAGCAATTCTCTTCCTCCAAGAATTTTAAAGCTGGTGCTGCAATGTTTTGGGTAATAACACTCAGTGACAGCGTTATCAGGAAGCTGGATCGGCGTCGCCCCGAGCGGAAATCTGAGCCCAGGTGATATATACAGCATTCAGGTTTTTCTCACAGCCTGTGGATGAATAGATGAATAAACACATCATGAAGGATGGTGCAACTGACCCGACAGTGTTACAGGGACAGGAAGGTGCTGCTGTAACAGCGGCCAGGACGAGGACGAGGACGCCGAGGAGACAGAACGTGAAGACAGCAGTGACACGGTGCTGATGCTAGCGCTTTGGCTGCTGGAAATAGCGTAATGAGGTCCTCTTATTCGGCGTACACTCCCGATATCACGACACGGAAAGCTTTATCTCTTTCAGTCTCCCTAGAAACTAAACCGTGTTGTTGTTTTTTTCTCCCTCACCCACATGAACACGCTCAGAGTGGATGAACCGACGTGCCATTATTGCATTGTTATGGCATGAAAATAGATGGGATACGACTGGGCTCTTTTTTATTTCTTCGAAAAAAGAAAATTTGTTCATTCTGTGGAACAGTTCCAACATTGTAATTGGCAGAAATTAGACGCTGTTTGGTGGCTGAGTTGCTTGAAATTACCTCAATATGATATTGAATTGTGTTTTTTTTTTTCGACTCACATCCATTCCAGAGCAGTTCCATGCATAAGGCCTGGCTTTATTATTATTATTATTATTATTATTATTATTATTATTATTTTATTTCTGCTGTAAAATAAAAGTCTTCATTTTCCAATTACTGCAGATGTAATCGATCAGCCAACACAAGAACTGCACTGGAGCTGCTCTATCTATCTATCTATCTATCTATCTATCTATCTATCTATCTATCTATCTATCTGTCTGTCTGTCTGTCTGTCTGTCTGTCTGTCTGTCTGTCTGTCTGTCTGTCTGTCTGTCTGTCTTTCTGTCCGTCCGTCCGTCCGTCCGTCATTCATCCATTCATGCAATCAAACAATCTATCCATCAATCATTCAACCAAACAGTTAGTTTATCTATCTATCTATCTATCTATCTATCTATCTATCTATCTATCTATCTATCTATCTATCTATCTATCTATCTATCTATCCGTCCGTCCGTCCGTCCGTTCATTCATTCATTCATTCAATCAAACAATCTATCTATCATTCAACCAAACAGTTAGTTTATCTATCTATCTATCTATCTATCTATCTATCTATCTATCTATCTATCTATCTATCTATCTATCTATCTGTCTGTCTGTCTGTCTGTCTGTCTGTCTGTCTGTCTGTCTGTCTGTCTGTCTGTCTGTCTTTCTGTCCGTCCGTCCGTCCGTCCGTCCGTCCGTCATTCATTCATTCATGCAATCAAACAATCTATCCATCAATCATTCAACCAAACAGTTAGTTTATCTATCTATCTATCTATCTATCTATCTATCTATCTATCTATCTATCTATCTATCTATCTATCTATCTATCTATCTATCTATCTATCTATCTATCTATCTATCTATCTGTCCGTCCGTCCGTCCGTTCGTTCATTCATTCATTCAATCAAACAATCTATCTATCATTCAACCAAACAGTTAGTTTATCTATCTATCTATCTATCTATCTATCTATCTATCTATCTATCTATCTATCTATCTATCTATCTATCTATCTATCTATCTATCTATCTATCTATCTATCTTTAAAACAGTTTTGATAGAGCAATGGAGAGATAAACTAGACATTTTTTTTTCTCTCACTCTTTCAATCTTTCTCTCTTTCTCCCCCCATGTAGTTGCATCCTGCCTTTCTGTGTTTTTTCTCACTTCTCCGTGTTGTAGTAATTAAATCACTTCTAAGCACGCTCGAGTCTCGCGCGCTGTCTCCATGCGCCCGAGTGGAAATATGAGATAAATGTAAATGAGATGTGCAGTAAGTGTGATTTTCAGAACAGCGCGAGATGCCTTTCAGCTCTAAACACACACACTGTGGATAATTGCATGAACCCAATTAGGTGAAATCTTTAATAAGCCCGAGGCGTTCAGAGGCACGCCGAGCTCGCGTGAGATTTATTCAGCGTGTGGAGAAGTAAAAGAGAAGAAGAACCAGTTCACAGGTGTCTGTTGGACAAAAGCCTGTGCTCACATGGGCATCATGTGCAACCTGCCCTAACATTCTACACAACAAAGTTCAATCAGGGGCAGTTAGGATAAGTTTTGATGTATAATTAGGTTTAATGATGCAAAGAGGGTTGAAAAAAGAGAACTGATCTTCGAGAATAAAAAAGATCTGATTGTAAAGACCTGCTGGAACATTAAATGGGGTGTAATGCAATGAATACAGTGTGTTGCATTTTAAAGTCACATGATCAGTTCAATAAAGATTGAACTGTGTTGATTAAAGTCACATGATCTCAATATAAACAGGCCCAAGACTAAAAAAAACCCAGTGATCAAACAAGAGAAACATCTAAGAATCCAAAGCTAAAATAAAAACATCATAATACACTTACCAGATGTTCACAGGAAAATGTCAGATTCTATTAGGACACTGGAGGCAAAACAAACATGTGGAAAGTGTTTTCTGATACAACTCTTTTCTGAGAAAGCGGTGGTGATAGCATGGTGCTTCAAAAAAGTCCAGGGAACTGGGAAAGTTGTCAGGGAAGATGCATGGAGAAAATACAACAAAACCTGAGCAATACAAGGCAACCCAAAAGCAGAAGAACACAACAGAGGGAAAACTGGCCAACACAGACAACTGCACAATAATCAACAAATCAACAAAAGACCAGCACTGAAGAAAAGCTATTTATACACTGAATCTTAAACGCACCAGTTGTAAAAGATTGGTGCTGATTGGGGAACCAAGGCGCCAACTAGAGGCAAGAGCTTAAAACAAATGGAGGCATTACCAGGAAAAAAACGGTCAGATCCAGACAATTCCAGACTGAAAGAATGTGGGTACAAAGATTCAGATTTCAACAAAATGACAAGCCTAAACATTCTCCTAAAGCTGGTGTGGTTGAGCCTCTGTGGTGTGAAGGTTGTCAAGACTATGATCTTTATCTGATCTGTATCTGTAAGGTGCTGGCTCAGTGGTTGGATTTGAGTCTTGAGTATAATTCCCTATTTCTGGGCCCTTAAATGAGGCCCTTAACACTTAATTCACTGCTACAATCGGATAGTTGTAAGTCGCTCTGGATAAAGGCATCTGCCATAAGCTATACTATTAAAAGATCACATTTTCCAAAGAAAAACACGAGCCGGATGTTAAAATGTTCATAGGGACATGTTCTAGCTGTAACTGATGCCACAGTCGACTCTATTAAACACTGACCGAACGAATGTCTGCTTCATTGCCTAATTAACCTTTGTGTTACAGTAAAAATAGGTTGGTCTCCAAAGTTATTTATTTATTTGCAAATCAAACAGAGGTCCATTTCAGTTCCAGGTTGCAACACTATCGGATATGAAAAATAAAATAAAATCATGATCCTTAATTATCTGTTTTTCTTTGCTCTTTTCCCAAATGGCAAGCTTATCATTGGCACTGATGTAGTAATAATAGCAGCAGATTTTTATGGAGAACAGCAGATGGAAACCTCAAGAGAGGTCTGCAGGGCCAGTGGGAGGTGCACCTGATGTCTCTTTAAAAGGGGCCAACAATGTGCAAAACTTTCCTTCCTTCCTTTTTTTTTGCACCACCATAATAAATAAGAACAAAAACTTTGGCTTAAGAAATTCTTCAACCTGCTCCTGAACTCACACTCCGTACACATGCGTTACCATGCAGCAAGAACCATACATTTTTAATGAGAACCCATTTCTCCCATAACATAGACACATACATGAAGCCACAAACAGCGAGGCAAAAGTTGAATTAATTTCCCAGCTGGGAAGCACAAACGGCTCATTGGGCACCAGGAGAAAGAAACGCCGTCCGACCCAGCGGACTCGGTTAAAGTTGGATGCTAAATTAATTGGCGTTCTCATAGGCACTGGGCGAGTGGCACTGGCGCCGGTCTGGGACACACTTAGCACCAGCTGACATGGAGGAATACTATATATTTATATAGAGAAGAGATATTTATGGTGTTAATTAATTGCGTTAATAATAATAATAATAAAAAAACACATTAGCCCATAAACAATTGATTTTTTTTCTGTATGCAAGGATGCATTTCGCTCTTAAATTAATAACAGCCTCAAAAGTAACATGGGGATTTTTTTCACACTGCAATACATAATGCACAAAAAATACAATTCTATTGCATCCAAGATAATTTCACAAGGACTTAACGGACATTCAAATGATTTACTAAAAATCCATCTCAATTCTGAATATTGTGGCAAACTCAAGTTTAAAAAAAAAAAAATAATAAAAAAATTAAATATTTAAATTCTCTAGCAAATCAAAGATCAGGCATTTGATAGAGAATTTATTGGGATTCAGCAAGAATTTGATCACGAAACAGGTGGAGGAGTTCAGGTACCTGGGGGTCAACAGTGTAAAGTAATGGAAAGTGTGTAAGAGAAGTGAAGAAAAGAGTGCAGGCAGGGTGGAGTGGGTGGAGAAGAGTGATAGCAGGAGTGATTTGTGATAGAAGAGTATCTGTGAGAGTGAAAAGAAAAGTTTATGGGACTGTGGTGAGACCTGAGATGTTGTATGGATTAGAGACAGTGGCATTGAGTAAAAGACAGGAGGTGGAGCTGGAGGTAGCAGAGCTGAAGATGTTGAGATGTTCGTTGGGAGTGACACCGATGGACAGGATTAGAAATGAGTTTATTAGAGGGACAGCGCATGTAGGACGTTTTGGAGACAAGGTGAGGGAGGTGAGATTGAAATGGTTTGGACATGTGCAGAGGAGGGACATGGGGTATATCAGTAGGAGAATGCTGAGGATGGAGCCACCAGGAAGGAGGACAAGAGGAAGACCAAGGAGGTGGTTTATGGATGTGGTGAGGGAAGACATGCAGGTAGTCTGAATGAATGAATGAATGAATGAATGAATGAATGAATGAATGAATGAATCATTAGAAAAGCATGAAGGATTTTACTAGAAATTTAACAAATCAATAGAGATTTGATGAAGAATTCAAAAGGATCAGTTTATCAATAAAGATTTACTAAAGATTAATGAGCAGTTTATTATATGAGGGTTTACCAAAAGGAATTCAAATGGATTGAATGTAAATTTTAAAGCTCAAGTACAACAAGGATTCAAAAGAGATTTGTTAGTGCTTACAGGGATTTTATAAAGATGAAATGATTCAGTAGGAATAGAGATTTAGAAGTGATTGATAAGGTGTTCGACAGCAATTCTATCAGAAATAAAATAGAATTTATCTGGGATTTAATAGTGAATCAGAATTAGAGGTTCAAGAAGGATTTTTGAAAGTCCTTAATAGGTTTTCTTAAGGATTTCGATCGGTACCATATAAAGAATAAGTGAGGTTTTGACTTTTTTTAAACTGAGATTTGGTACATAAAATAGATTATTATTGTGCAAAAACCCATGACACAGCCAGTGGTGAATAATTCCACCTCTTAGTCCGATCATTGTGACGCCACATCTAAAGAAACCATCAGTATTATAGAGAAGTGCAGTAGAACAGAGCGCTGCATCACACAGGAATCTCAGACTGTAAGAATGAATGTCATAAAGCAGGAAATCCAATGAACACAATTCAACACGTCTCCTTTCACTGTAGCCACAACAGCACCTCCCACATACTGTACATCATCTCTAGCAGAAGCATCGATATTCACCTCATCACATCACCCTGCATTTTTGTTTTTACTTTTTTGTCTTTTGATCACGGTTTCCATGGTGATTTGAAATGATGGCAAATTGTGTGTTTTTGTGGAAATTCTACAGAAAAGAAAAGTATAAACAATTCATGAAAAAGCTTTGAGTTTTTAACTGTTTGGTTCGACCTTCCTCACGATGTCCGGCTTTTCTTGAAAAGTCCGTCTTGTAAATGTAAAAGTGCATCTGCGACCAAATCCATTTCTTCTCCTCTGTCAATCGTTGTGGAATGAAAATAAAAGCAGCTACACGTGGATTTAATATGGCGATGTGCTGGGACGCCTTCTAGAGGGCCTCGGTTTAAGAAAGTCACAGTCTGATTGGTTAAAGCAGCAGCTTCAAGAAACATGGATTTCATGATAAAAAGTAAAGTAAAACCTGTAGTTCTTACAGTGCTGACCCTCACAGCAACATGTGATGTGACAGCTAAAGTCTGATTGGATAGAAAGCTGAAAATTACACTCGGAGGCACAACCATCTTAAGAAAAGTTAGAGACAAAAGACTATTGGGAGAATTTTAAAACATATTCATAGACAAAAATATACAGAAATGTAAATCATTGATTCTGATAGAGTTTAAGACTAAATGGATTTTCTGATCTTTCATCTTTCGTGACCAAATTGCACAGATATTTAGTGCTATGATTTTTAGGTGGATTAATGAGGTTTAGATACATAAATCGATCACCAGGTCACTGCATTTCACCCTGATACAACAGATCACACTGTGTACTTTATACTTTGCTGATCCACACCTCTATAAAACATGAACTTCTGGCACAAGGCTTTTGCAGAATACCAAAAACAAATCCAAAATGCACAGTAAGTAGCCAAACTGAAATGTATTATTGGCGCATTCATGGGTTTTTCAGCAGGAAAAAAGACCTAAATCCAATGCTTTCCATCACTGCTAACAAATCTTACTGTGAGAAAGAGCTCCAGAGATGCTTTACCTCCACACTGAAGCTTCTCACATTGCCCTAGCTGACAAGATACGACCTTCTGTTCTTTTTCCTTCTCCCTCGTCTTATTTCTCTCGTCTCCACCTGGGTGTAATTTTACTCTCAGTTATCCTGAAGTCAGCAGTACCTGTCAGCTGTTGTGGTTTCAGGTGAAGTCACATAGAACCCACGAGATCGCCGGTTAGAGGCTACAGAGAGGGACGTTAAGCTCACGCCGTCGATAATCACGTTACAGTCAAAAGCTTCCTGACACCTAAAGTATGCAATTCATCGGAGGTCATTATGGACTAATGCGATGTCAGGAAAGTGTTATTGCTTTTAACAGCCACAACAGCAATTTGTCATCATCTCCGGAACTTCCAGCAGCATCTGGCTCCTATTTCAGGATGCTGGAATTGATCTCACTTCCAGCTTTAGCCCATAGGCACGCATAATTACTGGAAAATAAAAAATCACACATGCCACGCATCCAGATGTGGCCTCTAGGTTTTGATCGGGAAATATTTATAACGTCGGGATACTCAGGCGAATCCTCAGGCGCGCGTCAGAAAACAGATGCCACGTTGATGCAAAGCGATGATGTCGTGCCAGACGTGGAAAAGTTCTGCTCACATCCTCATTCCTCACCCAATATCTGGACAAATGTTTGTGGACATCTGAATGTGAAATTGGTGATTTATTTGTACATCCCATTGTACATTTAGTCTCCATTTGCCCTTACAATGACCTCCACTCTTCTGGGAAGGTGTTCCACTAGATTCTGGAGTGTGATGGTGGAGATCAGAGCTCTGTATAGCAGGAGATCAAACCAAAACATGCAGATCTTTATGGAGCTGGCTTGCTGGAACAGGTTTGGGTGTCTATCACAAGTCAAGGGAAACTTTCATGCTAGCATCCAAAGACATCTGATACAATTGTGTATCTCCACTCGCGCTTTGTGTTTGGGGAAGAACCACATATGGCTGCAAAAGTCAGGTGTCCCAAAACTTTTGGCCATATTGTGTATAAAGTTGTTTCCAAACTTAACGTAACTGACTCCACGATTAAATGAGATAAATTAATATTCGTTTAAAATAAAAATAATATGAATTCAAGTATGAAAAAATATATATAATAAATAAATTGGTTTAAAAATAAATAAATAAATAAATAAATAAATAAATAAATAAATAAATAAATAAATAAATGGGTTAAAAAAAAAAGAAAGAAAAAAAAAATTATTAAATCCCAATTATGGAAAAAAAACGAAGGGGAAAAAAATCCCATATAAAAATAGATGCATATTGTATGAGAAAAAAAAATAAAAAAAAAAAAAATAATAATAATAATAATAATAATTTTATATATAAAATAATGCAAATAAATTAATAAATCTAAATTCTTTAACAAAACAAAAAAATGGTTAAAAACAAATAATAATGTAAAACAATTATGTTAAAAAATGCAATAAAACAGTATGAATAAAAGCAAAAAAAAATAAAAAAAAAACCAGTAAAAAACACATTCATATTGAGAAAAATATGTATAAATCAAAGTATATAATATATATATATATATATATATATATATATATATATATATATATATATATATATATATATATATATATATATATATATAATTTATATAAAGAACAATTCACATGAAAAAAAATGCACATTAGTTAATGAATAATAATGTGTAAAAAAAACAACACTATATATATCGTGACTCTCACAGCTTTTCAGTGAGTTCTTCAGCAGATATCTGATTAACAACCCCGAAAACGAAACTTCTGCTAATTCCTGCTCTGACGACAGAGCTACAGTATTAGCCATTAGCACATTGGTACTTTTCACTGCTCATCACATTTGTCACTTTGTCACTCACTCAGCTAAAAAGTTTTAATGATTTCACATTGCTTACGTAAAGCATTGAGCGCTAAGCGAACTAGCCATGCTAGCACAGTTACCTGAAACAAAATCCTGACTGCACTCAACTAGCTTCGTTACCTGCACTCTATAATTACAGTGCTGCGTCTTTGTACTAAATTTAGTCCGAATGCAGAGGAGGAAGCTTGAGGCAGTGCCTCTTTCTCCATCTAATTGGCAGCAGGTCACACGAGCCGAGCTAGCGCTGCTACAGCAGTGGCCTTAGCGCTGAAGTTATCATGAATGTGACACTTATTTGCCCTGCTGCCCTCCTGCGAGACCGAAACAGCCCACATCCGCCTGGACCACATAATAAGGCCCTAAACGTCCCTAAGCAGAGCTCTAATGAGGAGAGACTAATGGCAGATGGGCAAAATTGAAGGGAGGAAATTGAACCCTGGGGTAATGGATGAGTCGCATGTCCAGATTCGGCCAGGATATTTTTCACCGTGTTTAAACCTCGACCGTGTCTAATGCGAGATTCAATTGTCCGTGCTGTTGCTCGACCATGCCATCGCTCATGTCACGTAAAAACCGGTTTGGCTCGAGATCATGAAACGAGTGCTAGCATGAAAGTCGCATTTTTGTGCAGAATGACAGCTTGTGGAAGGAGGAACAAGAAATCATGCAGGAGATAAAAAAAAATGTACGGCCAGTGGCGCTGAAAGCAAAGAAATCTTTAAACCATTAAAACTGAAAAAACTCATGAAGGATTCCTCCTGTAAAAGTCACTCTAAGGAAAGAAGGAAATTATCAAAAAAAGATTTAATCGCTTACAACCAGAAAAATCCTGCCTTTATTTCAGATTTCAGTTCTTTTTTTCAGGAGTAGTATCTTAGTAGTTTATGTATCAGTCTTTGGATCAGAAGGTCATGAGTTCTAATCCCAGCCTCAACAGGCTCCCACCCCTGGGTCCCTGAGCAAGGCCCTTAACCCCATAGCTTCTCTGCTGTATGGAAGAGACAACTCGGTCTGAACAAGGGCATCTGGCAAATGCTGTAAATGTAGTTCCAGGGGTCAATTCAATATTTTAACCAAGAACATGGACAGAATCAACTTTACAGAAATACATCCACTGAGTATAACTTTGATTTAGAAAATTCATAAATTTGTCCATATGTGTGAATCCATCTTCATGTGTTAATCAGTGATTCTTTTACAAAAGGAAGGATAATAAAAATATCTAACAAAATGCTTTATTTATTTGCTAGCTTGATATAAAGTAACTGAATGCTAATCTGTCTTTTACAATCTAAACTTCCCTGAATAAAACAATCAGTGCAGCATTGGAGATGATTATTATTTAACACTAATGGAAGGAGTCTCCAATGTCAGCATATTTTATAGTATAGTATTAAGCATGCTGACCAAACATGAAAAAAAAATGTATATATATATATATATATATATATATATATATATATATATGTGTGTGTGTGTGTGTATGTGATAGAAGAGTATTTGTGAGAATGAAAGGGAAAGTTTATAGGACTGTGGTGAGACCTGAGATGTTGTATGGATTAGAGACAGTGGCATTGAGTAAAAGACAGGAGGTGGAGCTGGAGGTAGCAGAGCTGAAGATGTTGAGGTTTTCGTTGGGAGTGACGACGATGGACAGGGTTAGAAACGAGTTTATTAGAGGGACAGCACATGTAGGACGTTTTGGAGACAAGGTGAGGGAGGTGAGATTGAGATGGTTTGGACATGTGCAGAGGAGGGACATGGGGTATATCAGTAGGAAAATGCTGAGGATGGAGACACCAGGAAGGAGGAAAAGAGGAGGTTTATGGATGTGGTGAGGGAAGACATGCAGGTAGTTGGTGTGACAGAGGCAGATGTAGAGGACAGGGGGGGTATGGAGACGGATGACCTGCTGTGGCGCCCCCTAATGGGAGAAGCTGAAATAAGAAGATATATATATATATATATATACACAAACAAAATGTTTTATTCTGAGCAGTTGGAATTTTAAAGCAGGAGAAATTAGCATTTTTTTTGTTTTTATTGTTAGCAAATAAATAATGTTTTTTTTCAGACAAATGTTTTACCATCCTTATATTATAGAGAAGAACTTCTAAGGACAAATAATTACATTTAAATACATATTAATATAAATATCAGGAATATGGTTTTATTAAAGGAAGAGATTAAATTTGATAGATTAATAGAGCAAAAGTAAAAAAAATGTGCTACATATATTTAAATAATTATATATTTGTCTTTATATTTAAAAAGAAATAATAAAACTTTTTTTTTTGCTTTTTTGATCATGTACTTTAATTATAAACTCTGTATGTCTTGTTGTGTGTGTGTGTGTGTGTGTGTGTGTGTGTGTGTGTGTGTTATTATAAGATTTACTAATATTAAATGCACACCTCTTTCCTTATTAGATTAGCTATTAATCTTTGCTGATTTTCTGCAAGTCTCAAGTCGATTAGGAGGAAACTAGTAGAACCCTGATGATCATGTTCCTCCTCCTGCTTTAACTCCCTCACACTTTTCCTGAACTAAACAAAAATCTGCAGGTGAGGCTCGGGGAGTGTAAGCTGTGATGGACCCTTTCTTTTATTTATCATCTACTTCATTTCTTAAATCAACATCAGTGCCAGAGGAAATGGATCTTTAAAAAAAAAAGCGTCCGTCCGTCGCCGATCTCTGGAAGAAGAACAGGTCGAGGAGGTCTGCGTTCCACTCATGTCGGCACGTGATGTGGAATAAATTATCCAGGAGAGGACACGATGTAGAGATGGGTTTCCGGGCAGGGTCAGCGTTCTGGGGTTTTATTTATTTATTTATTTATTTTCAGCAGGAGTTTTGATGAGTCGTGTTTCCTGTCAACACCTGTTTCCTTTCAGCAGAAAATAAGGACGGGGCGAAGCAATCTGCTGTTTTTTAGAGCGAAACAGATTCTATTTGTGTGTAAGTCGTTCATTTCTGTAACGTACGTGTGTGTGTGTGTGTGTGTGTGTGTGTGTGTGTGTGTGTGTGTGTGTGTGTGTGTGTGTGTTTAAAGCAGGCATATGGTAAACTTCAACACAACCATTGACATTATACGTGACGTACAATATTAAATCCATGTTAAATTCAAGATCTGCTTCTTTTTTTTTTTTTTTTTTTTTTTTTTAATTCTATGCTTCTATTTTTTGTTTTCTATCCATGAGGTCGCTGTGGAGGTTAAACTCCAGATCAATGAAGATCAATTTGGACTGTAAATAATATAACAGTTGGATACAATGAGCTTAAGGACTACGGTCGGCATGAACAGGTTTGTATGTAAGTGTCCATCAATGAGCAGTTGATAATTCAGCAATAATAAAATTGTAATTAATGGACATTTGGTGACACCCAGATGAAGATGGGTTCATTTTGGAATCTGGTTCCTCTCAGGGTTTCTTCTTTCACTGAAGCTTACAGGTACACAGACCAAACAACTTTACTTTGACTAACAGGTACACATACCACACCTACTTCACTTTGACTGACAAGGACACAGGCCACACCTCATTCATTGGTATTGGCATATACGCAGAGATTGACAGGCGTCCAAGCCACACCCCTTTATAGGTATTGGCTAGGACACAGACCACACCCCCTTCACAGTGACTGTCAGGTACACAAGCCACACCTCCTTAATTGTAACTGAATAGAGCTTCTCTCATTTAGATGGTACTGTTCCACCTCCTGAGACATTTCTTAAAATAATTTTTAAAACCATCAGCGGCGTCCTCAGCTACTCCCTCTCACCGTGTCCATCACTAACCTCCGGTGGAGGTCCAAACTCATTTTACTCGCTGTTCAGCTTTGGTAAAATGTCAGGTCATCTCATAGCACTGTCTGGTCTGAGCTGCTTGGAGTTGGGGTCCATCCTCAAGTTCTTTGAAAACAAAACAGGCTGAAAATGAATGATCCTGCAAACACTGTTGATGATCTATTAGGATCATTGTTAAGTTTACATGAGGGATTTATCTGAATTTAGATATTATTGGGATGAGCAGATACAAATTGAGCTTTGTATGGTGGTTAGGATGCGGCGCTCTCACCGCTGCGGCCCGGGTTTGATCCTCAGTCAGGGAACCAACCCCAGCCGCTCTTAGTGCCGGTCCCAAGCCCGGATAAATGGGGAGGGCTGCGTTAGGAAAGGGCATCCAGCGTTAAACCGTGTGCCAAATCAAACATGCGGATGATCCACTGTGGCGCCCCCTAATGGGAGAAGCCGAAAGAAAGTTTGTAAAGGTTTCATTCTCTTAGTTTTGTCTTTGTTTGCTGCTGGTGAGGTTCTCAGGGCGTGATGTTCACCAGAAATGAGATCCTGCAGGAAAATAGAAAAAGTGGGAAGTTTCCTTCCATTCCAGCTCAGCATGGTTTTTAGATATGAAGTTTTCGGGACAAATACAACAGTACAAAACATTAACCTCAGTTACTGTGTAATACATTTACAGCATTCATACAAGGGGGTCTGAGTGAAAGGGAACGGTGGTGAGACCTGCTGAAACTGAAGCATTGACAAATACAGGAAGCGGAGCTGAAGGTGAAGATTTTCATCTGGAGTGGATGAGGATGGACAGGATTAAAAATGAGTTTAATAGAGGGTCTGTGTAGGTGGGACATTTTAGAGACAAAGTGAGATGGCACGATTGAGACAGGTTGGTCATGTGCAGAGCAGGGACATGGGGAATTTTCATAGAATAATGGAGGAAAAGAGGAAGACCAAGGAGAAGGTTTTTGAATTTGTTGATGAGGAAAGACATGCAGGTGGTTGGTTTTGAAAGAGGCAGATGTAGAGGACGGAGTGATTTAGAGACGATGATCCGCTGTGGCGAGTCCTAAAGGGAGCAGAAAAAAAGAAAGAATTCATTTATGCTTAGAATCTGCCTGTTTAGGGACTTTGAGGTTTAAATTATGCTTCTAGTTTCATTTACATTACATTTACAACATTTACAGCAGATGCCCTGAGCAACGTACAAAAGTGCTTCGAAGTCTTCATCAATGAATAAATCAACACTTGGTTGCAAACTTCGGATGTCGTCAGCGTAAAACTCTTTTGGTAGGAATTATAGCACACTTACAAAAAAATGCATAAAGACTTAAAACAAACAGGGAAACATAAATGCTCATTTGCATGTTTCAGGAAGAGGTAGATCTTCACCCATCATTTGGAAGGCAATGACTCAGCTGTTTGGACTTCTAAGGGAATTAAATTCCACCACCTCAGTGCCAGAACAGAAAAAAATCTTGATGAATACATACTTCTTACCCTGACAGCAGGCGGGATTAGTGGAGCAGTGCTGAGACAGATCTTAGACAGTGTGGTGCAGTGTGAGGTGCAATCAGAGCTTTGAGGTCAGAGGGTCCATTTTGAGCTTTGCATGCAAGCGTCAGTGATTTGAATCTAATGCGTGAATGAAGCTACTGAAAGCCAGTGAAGGGAGAGCAGCAGTGGGGTGGTGTGGGAGAACTTAAACCCAGTGGGGTGGTGTGGAGATTCAGGTTGAACACAATTCACACAGCTGTGTTTTGGATCATTTGCAGATAACGAATTGTGTTCAGAGTTGGACCTGCCAGCATAGAGGTGCAAAAGTCCAGTTTTAAAATGACAAGAGACTGAACAAGCACCTGAGCTGCCTGTGTGGATATACAGATGTTGTAGAGAAGAAACTGACAAGAGCATGTCAGGTTAGCAACATGAGAGGAAAAGGTCAATTGTTATTAGATTCTGACCTGGAGATGAATCACCTGGGAGGACCAGCAGCAGTTCAGTTTTGTTGAGCTCACGAGCACTCATCCATGATGGGATGTCCACCAAACATGCTGAGATCCGAGCAGAAACCGTTTCTTTATATCTTTATATCTTTAGAAATAAAACCAAGTTAATATTTTAGAAAATACTGCAGTCATTTAGCTGCTAGAGCTAGAATATATACACCACACACACACACACACACACACACACACACACACACACACACACACACACACACACACACACAGCTGCTATATCTACTGTATCTATCTGGTGTAGGCCACACAAACTTTATGTTTATTTCCAGATACATATGCAGATAGTAACATTGTGTTCCACAAGATGAATAAATTGAATAAAAGACAAATAAGCTGCAGTGTTTTTAAAACCATGATGATGATGATGATGATGATGAACGTTTTTCATTTAAAACTTGATTCACGCTCCAAACTGCTCAACTTTCACACATCAGTGTGAAAGCGCAAAGTTAAATCAACCATATCCAGTTCTGGGAAAATGGCCTCACGGCTCGCAGCTCTGCTATCCAGAAGCCACGGTCCAATAAGTGAATGAAACACACACACACACACACACACACACACACACATACACATAATTCGCCAGGAGGCCAGGCATCAAAATGGGCCGTGTCCCAGAACCTCCATACCTGCTTTTCATTTTCCATTTCAATCAGCACAAGCGGCCATTACCCCGCCCCATTTACCGTGGCATTATGTTGACAAAATAGCCCATTACTGTCATGAAGTTTGAGGAAAGCAACAGGACTTTTTTCTCTTTTTTTTTTTGCCCGATTTAATTCGAGACTTCAACCCGAGCTGGAATTATGACTCCAGAAATGCTGCACTGCAGGCCTCATTTACGCTCTGCATAACAGAGGGCCATAAAAATAACCTGAATGTAGAACTTCACTCTCCCCCTCAGACTGTTATTGTATAAATATATATCCACGCCGCCGAGATGGGGTTTGTGCAGCAAATGAAAATGGAATCTGCTGTGGTTTTACATGCATGAAGCACAAACCTATCTTGCAAATATCCACATACGACAAAAAGCTTTAGAGCTGCGGAAGAGTGTTGAGTATTTATATTCCAGGTGTGTATGTGCAATCGTTAGAGCTTTATACAGATCCTGGGTGGCAAATAGTGTGGATTTAATATACAAAAAAAAGAAGAAAAATCTTTTTTTTCTAAATGAATTGACTAGAAGATATTTATATTTCTATCTCAGAATATATACAGATAAATATATAATATTTGTTTTAGGTGAATAAAGAATCACAAGCCAGCTATTAGGGCTACACAAAGCCAGATCACTCTTAGTGCCAAGATAATGTCCCAAGCCCAGATAAATGGGGAGCGGTATCCAGCATAAAACATGTGCCAAATCAAATAGGCAGATCTGATAAAGAGTGATAAAGAACAGCTGCTGAATATTCACATTGCAATAAGTGAGATGTCTATAAACCATTTACACTTCCAGCATTTAGCAGAAGACTTACGCATTGGGTGTAGAAAAGTGCTTTAAAGTCTCCATCAATGAATAAATCAACACAGGTTCAATAGGTTGCAAACTTAAGACACGTCCACACATACGTTCTCATTTGAAAACTCATTTTCCTCTTCGTTTTGGCTTTCTGTTCACACGCCTTTTTTTAACGTAGCTCTTCGAAAACGCTCTCCAAAGTTGATTCATTTTAAAAAACGCCGATTCGCCGTCGCAGCGTGGCCATGACGTTTCAAAGAGCCGAGAAGCGAATAATCGGCGAGCGGAAGTCACGCGGGTCGAAGCGTCTTACGTTTTTGCTCGTGCAGTACAGGGACGTGATCGTTTTCAGACGTTTCAGTGTGGATGAGGGATTATACAGCGTCTGAAACTCTGATAACATATATTTGTAGATGAATTGACAAGAAGTATAGTGAACGTTTATGGAGTCTCCATCGTCAAAGGTAAAGCCGCAACGTTCATTTTAAACATGACAGGATGTGTATTTTGAGTGTAATGATCATGAAGATGAGCAGGAACTTTTGTTTTGCCCAACCATAAATAAATAAATAAAACAGGAAGTGACTTGTTTTATGCAAGTCTCAAAACATGACAAATTACTTCTGGGTTAGAGGTAGAAAACAATGTTATGAGAAAAGAATAGACTTTAAGGTGTTAATAATAATGTAACTCCATCATAACATTCTCTTTATGAACAATTAAACACATCACACAGTTTGTTTTATCGGAAGTTTGTGCCTTGATGCCGTTTTATCCCGTCACCTTACTGACTAATTGTGGAAAACGAACTGCTTTTCAAAGCCCGGTTGCACATCATGTTTATCCCTCACGCTTTCGAGCTTTTTTGCATCGCAAACCATTCCATGAATATTACGCTAGAAGTTCAGACTTCACTCGTCAGAGTTCATTTGCATGAGGTTCGGAGATGCTCAGCTCACTGCTTCCAGCCCGACATCGCCTCCCCGATAGAAAGCACCAATGCATATTTATAATTGCGCTGCAAACTGTAATTATTCGAAAGCTTTATCTGTTCGCTTCTCAACATTCCGACCCGTATCAGGACACCGGCGCGTCAGCTCTGTTTTCATTACGACCGCTCTCTGAAGCGTGCGCTTAGTGTCGAAGGCTACTGCTGTGCATCACAGAGCACCCACAGCTGGGAGATTGAATCCTATTTTGAAACACCACGACCGCAGACCCAGCCGCGATGCCTGAGAACAGCTCCGGCATGTTTTATTAGGCTCCGGTTTCTCGGACTGTGGCACGGGTAGAAGGTTTTTCAGTTCTTCACCTCCAAAATCCACCCGAAATTAATTCCTGGATATGTCGCTGAGTGTATGATTAAAAAAATAGGAGAAAAATTGGTTCCTTTGCAAAGTTGGAAAAGTTGGGCTTTTTTTCAAAACTATAAAAATCCTTGGAGTTGTGGTTGGGTACAAAAGGAACTTCCACCAAAGGCTTTCTTCAAATATCAGGTGTGGCTCATGTGTGAACGGGCCTTTATAGGTTCCAGACACATCTTTGCATTAGGATTGGGAAGAATTAAGAAGAATCAACTGATAATCAAAAAGAATCAACTGAAAATCAAGAAGAATCAACTTGAGTATTAAAATCAGATCCTGACCCCTCAACCCCACCCCACCCATCCAACCAATTCAATAAAGCTTTGAAAGCAACAAACACCTTTGAGAGGCAAAGGTGACAAGAGCAATGACAAAAGTTGGACGAAAAATGCGCTCCAAAAGCAGGAGCTGTTCATCTCTGAATACACTTTGTGTTCGTGGTATCTGATACTTAGCTGCAGTCAACCTTTCTTTGAAGCTTTTCAGAAAAACATATTCAAAGTGGGAACCTCAGCATGAAATGTCAGGCCTGAAAGAGTCTTCGCTCTATCACAGATGAGCAGGTGGCTTCGTGGTGTGTCCTCTGCATTTTTATTTTTTAGATGCATCAGACAATCAGGTGAATTTAATGGAAGCGGAAACGTGGCTGGGTGCTGATCTACATGCACAACATATCGGGTCTGAGCAAAACGTAAAAAAAAGAAATAACCACTCTTTTTAAAAGTCTCTATACGCAGGATATGAAAACTGATATTTCTCAGAGTCGTGGCTTCTAACTTTGGCGATGGTGCTGTGCAGTGCGGTTGCCATATTTTTCTGTTAGGTAATTCATGAGATAGCTTACTGCATTTATTTAATGTATAAACTGTAAATGAAGACAAAGATGATGGATGGCATTTGTGACATCAACATTTAAGGTTCTTTTCAGAAGCTCAACAATTCAAACTGGTATGTCAATCTCACACATTGTGCACTACTACTCTATATGGGCACCTGAAGGTAAGATTAATGTGGGTTTTTTTTCTGAACCTATCATTCTGCATGGAAACTTCAATTGACGTGATAATATCTTCACTCTTTTGGGAAGATGATCCATTAGATTTTGGAGTGTGCTTGTGGAGATTGAATCATCCACAAGGGTGTTAGTAAAGTCAGGTACTGATGTAGGTGAGAAGGTGAGGAGGCCTCGGGTGCAGTCAGCGTTCACAATGATCCCAAAGGTGTTCAGTAGTGTTGGGGTCAGAGCTCTTTGGAAGGCCACTCAAGATCTTCCACTTCATCCCATGTAAAGTATATCCTCATAGAGTTTGAATTTGTGCACAAACAGTTTTGGTTCAAGTGATGGGGACGTTTAATGCTACTATATTCAAAGACTGTACATTTGTGATGACGGTTTGGAAGAACTACATATGGCTGGAAAAGTCGGTGTCCCAATACGTTGGCCATAAAGTTCCTACCCTCAGGGTAGTTTTGTTTGGTTTGGTTACAGATTGTAAAATTGACTTAATGAAGAAGACATTTTTGGTAACTTGTTCAGTGATTGGTCAGTAATACGGTGTTGGAAAAAAAAAGCAAACTTCATCATGTGATCTAAAACAATGCATGGTCACCAAATTCAGATAAAGATTCATTATTTTTTTTCTCTCCAGGTGAAGGAACATTTAATAAACTTTTTTTAACACCACCAGATTAAAAGTTATGTTATTTACGGCTACCTCTACCACAGTTCATTGCCTCGATATTGCCAACTGTAATGGAATATAATTGGAAATTTTCAGTCCTCGCACACAATATCCTAATTTCGTGTAAGCTCTCCGTATAACAATCGAACCGAACGTCGTTTCAGGGCAAAGTACAATTTCAATTGCGCAATTGAGCAGCGAGCGCGAGCAACTTCTGAAATTGTTTTGCGAGACGTTTAAGAATGTTTTCATTGTTACTGAAAGGTTGCTTTGCTTCATTCCTATTCAGCCGTGGCAAAATAATCAATCCACTAACGTTTAATTAAAGGCCAAGCTCACATCGGTCCTGTTTTCTATCAAAATGAAGAAAAAAAAAGAAAAAGAAACGGAATATAAAATCCAGCTCTGTTTGCCGGAGAGCGATTTTCCAGAGAGAAAACATTTGACACTGTTGGCATTTGTTTGCCTGGGTGACCTTTTTACGCCTCCTTGAAATCGGCAGCAATCTTGTTTCCCTTCCCGAAAGCATTCAGATGTGACATAAAACGGGAAAAATCAGCGGGAAAATAAGACCAAGGCCTTCATGTTGTCTCGTCTTGTCTCGGCTCTGTACCGCGTTTGTCAAAGGTTTGGCATGAGGGAGAACCGAGGGAGACTACAAGTGAGATTAAACCCCTGATGTGTGAGGTGCCACTCTTCATTTGCCTTTACTCGTCTAAAAAGAAAAAATAGACAGCAAAAATTTCCTTTTCAAATAAAATAAAAAAACTGAATCAAAAACTGACACTGATAAAATGTACAGTAAAACAAACAACGAGGTTTTAATGCAATTTAAATGAAAATATTTATGCTGCTTTTTAAATAATTTATTTACTTATTTGTTTGCAATTCATAGGACGTGTTTACTCTCTTGATTACTTGCTTAATTCTTTTACTGTATTTATTTATTAACTTATCATTTTACTTATTTACTTTATAATTTTTGTAATATTTTAAATAATATTATAATTATAATTTATTATAATTTACTTTTACTACAATTCGGATACCTGCCTAATTACTTACTTTTTTTTTTACTTACCATTTTTGTTTTCTGGAACTTTCTTACCTTTAGGCTCGTTTGCATGGTTCCTCCGTTTCTCCCCCTTTTTCCCCCAAAGGAGTTGACTGGATCTGGATTTTTGCCTTTACAGCAAATCATACACCGAAAATCCTCTCTGCATGTTTAAATCAAACCTTTTCTGATAGTTTGTCCCTTTATTTGCCCTCTTGTTTAAAAGGATGAGCCACACGACCTTCTCCTCGTATGTCGGCCACGATCCCCGTCTCTGGATTAATACTGTTTGTCGTGCTGATTGAACGGGCCGAGTGTATTGGATGAACACTCTCGTTGACTGTGGCACGAAAAGACAACTTCCACGATGTCCGTGGTGTCTGCTGGATTCCCACCGGCTCTGGCCCTCCACCACGCCAGATCAATATTGTCTCTGTTAATGAGATGCTTTGATAAATGGGCGAGTCGAGACGTGTGGCGTCTCCCTCGGCTTGCGTGCTCTACAAATTCGACCAGCTCGAGGGGTTGAGTGGAATTTTAAAGATAGCAATTATCTTTTAATGTTCATGTAAAAGCATATTAATGATGGACATTAAAGGGCTTTTCAGTTTGTGGTGGAAAGAAAAAGGGAGCCATGGGACAATGCATTTAAAATAAAATATTCTGTTTACAGATTACAATCACATTAACACGTATTTAGTGCATGAAAGACAAATTCAAGACCCAATAACTTCACACCCTTTTTTGCTTTCCTTTCCTTTAACTTATACAGACCAGCTAGGTAATAGGCCACACCTCTTTCAAACAGCCTGATTAGCAAAAAAGCCACGCCCCTCATAAACCCCAATAGTTAAAGAGGACACGCCGCCATTATAAACAACAATAGTTAAAGAGGACATGCCTTGCTCAAAAACACTATTAGCTAAAGAGGACTAGCCACCCCCATTAACACCAATAGTTAAAGAGGACACACCTCCCTCAAAAATCCCAATCGTTATAGAGGACACTTCTACCTCAAGAACCCCAATCGTTAAAGAGGACATGACTCTCTCATAAACCCCGATCGTTAAAGAGGACATACCTCCCTCATAAACCCCAATAGTTAAAGGGGACACGCCCCCTCATAAACCCCAATAGTTAAAGAGGACACTCCCCCTCATAAACCCTAGTGGGTAACGAGGAAACGCCTTCCTCATAAATACCAATAGTTAAAGAGGACACGCCTCCATTATAAACAACAATAGTTAAAGAGGACATGCCTTGCTCAAAAACACTATTAGCTAAAGAGGACTAGCCACCCCCATTAACACCAATAGCTAAAGAGGACACACCTCCCTCATTAATACCAATAGTTAAAGAGGACACACCCCTCTCATAAACCCCAATCGCTTAAGAGGTCATGCCTCCCTTATAAACACCAATAGTTAAAGAGGACACGCCTCCCCCTAGGAGACTGATGTTAAAGAGGGCAAGCCAATCTTTAAAGACGACATGCCTCCATCATGAAGACTACACCTCGCTCATCAACACCAATCATTACAGGACACACCTTCCTCAAGGAAACTTCAAGATTTCACACTTAAAGACCAACCACTCAAACAAAAGCAAAATGAGGACGTCTATATCAAACTGAGTAAAAACAACACAACCCACTTTCTCAAATCAGTGTAAAATTGCAGTGGATTTTCCACCCCAGACACTCCATGTGTGAAAGAACCAACAGGTAAAAAACATGTGGAACAGAACACCCAAATCCACAGGTAGGCCCGGCAGCCATGCAGATCTCCAGCGTGTACTTCTGTAGCTCACAACATGCCACAAAGCTCCCGGGATCGTCAAACATTTTTCGTTCTGGGCCTCGGTGAATCCGTGAGCTGTTCAGCAAACCCCTGAAGCGTACAAATCAGAAGCGAGGCGAGGCTAGCATGGAGCAGTGTGTTCTTTTTGTTTTTTTTTTCTCGAGCCATGCTGCTGAGATGATCAGAGGAACGGGGCTCAGGCTTGGGAGAGACTCAGCGCTGGCTCAGATGTGCTGCTCCGGGCTTATCGTCGTCAGCGAGACGAGGAACGAAACCTCGAACACAAACACTGCCAGACTCCCCTCTGCCTCACTCTGTTTCAACTCTTTAATGAGCTTTCTGCCTAATGACTCCCCAGCACCCCCGACCAGACAGACAAATCCTTCATCACATGTTTCAACACGGATGCATGTCATCCTCATGATGTTTCTGTCATGTTTCAGACGTCAAAAAGCCATAAGATCTGTTCTCATGAGAGAAATAAAGAAATGATTTCATTACAACAGGGAATGTACATACACTCCATCTCTTGACAACCCAATTGCATTGTATGTGTATATATGTGTGTGTGTGTGTGTGTGTGTGTGTGTGTGTGTGTGTGTGTGGAAATATGTATATTAAACTGTATATTTTATTCTCGGAAATCACCAGCATGTGTACAAAAACAAGTGTTTCCATGATCCTATCCACATCCAAATTTCTACAAAAGACCATCGCTCATCCGTCTAGTGCCTCGCCGTCACACCTCTTAAGAGTTTTATCTGCAACATGTCACTTTCAAGCAGTCATTTTTCTCTTCCTAAAGCTTCTACAAGACCAAAGCTATCAGTGCTGCAACGACATGCAATAAAGTAAAACACGCTCAGCTATAATAGGAGTCAAATAAAAAAAAAGCTAGATAGCATGATGGATGGATGGATGGATGGATGGATGGATGGATGGATGGATGGATGGATGGATGGATGGATGGATAGATAGATAGATAGATAGATAGATAGATAGATAGATAGATAGATAGATAGATAGATAGATAGATAGATAGATAGATAGATAGATAGATAGATAGATAGATAATGTAAAGTAAAGTGATCTGAGGTTCAAATATTTTCTTCTTCTCAAAATGTTTCATTAAAGGTGTGTCAGAGAAGTATGTGAGGGTGGTCTAGAACATGTATGAGACAGTGTGACAGCAAGTTGATGGAGAATTATAGAAGTTGATTTGATTGAAGTAGGTTCAAGACCTAGTATCACCAAGCTGCCACTCTTGGGCAAGGGCCTTATCCCTCAGTGCTCCAGGGGCCCTGTATCACGGCTGACCCTCTGCTCTGTCCCCAGCTTTCTAACATTTTTGGGATCTGTGCTGAAAAGTAGAGGCCGACCATTTTTACAGATATAACAATACGATGGGGAAGTTTGACATTTTAAGCAATTACATTATTTGTGTTGTCGAAACAAAAAATGAATAGATAATGAAAAACTCTGGATAAACCCGGTAGATAAAAATGCAGTAAATAATTTTTTTTTCTTGCTAAAAGTCTCCAGCACATGCAATACAGAACCCCACCCCAAACTTACAGCACAAACAGCACACCGGTAACATGGAGGAAATCCCCAGATGATGAGCATCTTTATCCCGTTTTGGTTTTATAGTTGTTGTCTTCTAGAAAACAGGGATTCGGTCTCCTGTTGAGCGATTTAATATGACTTCTGCTCAATCTCTCATGCTCTTGCCACCTTCCTTTGGCTCACCGCCCTCATTCTCACTTTCCTCTGCCATCCAGCTTGTCATTACAGGGTTTGAGAAGAAAATCACACCTTGTGGAAGCTTTCCCCGATTCAACAGCACAGAGTTTGTGGTGTTATTTTTGAGGGTTTTTTTTTTAGAAAATCACTAAGCGTCTTTTAGACTAAAGCACTGGTTCTTTCTCCGATTTAGTTGCTGATGATATTGGCACTTAAAGGTGCTTGCTCTTTTTTGGAAAATTTGAGACTCAACAGTGATTCTGAGTAAAGTGAGGAAAAACAGGAAAGGTTCAGGCAGTCATGATGAGCACACTGTCACACAATAAAAAGGTGTTGATGATTATGTTTTCAGCAGCAGTTCTTACAGTAGTGCAGCTGCAGATCACAGGTTTATATTAATAAGCTTTCTGTTAGGGGATGTTTACTTGGCATTTAAATAAATCAGTGACGGTCTGGAATCAGGGACACCACAATTTGGTCTTGAGCCTTTTTTAGATCAATCTGATCAATCAATTTTAGATGAATCAGCTCCCACAGCTGATATGGACAAGGAGTCCTGATCACAGTCTCTGCTGAAGAGCTTGTCTAGACTCTTCTCATACTAGCACAGTCTTTATCATATCAGCCTTGGGCTTATGAAACATATTGGCTGCATGAACTAAATGGCAAATGAAAAAAAAAAAAAAAAACATTAACGTCAACACAGGTTCCGTCTGATATCGTCTGGAGGTCTGGTGGCTCTTCAAGCAGGTCAAATGCATCTCATGTATATCATATATATGTTAATGGACACATTTATGGCATTTAGCAGAAGCCTTTATCCAGAGCGACATACAAAAATGCTCTGAAATCTCTATCAATAATTTTATTTATTTTCAAAATACATACATAAACTATGAAAGCGTTTTAGTGCCATGTTAAAAAAATAATAATCTACGATTAACGAGAAGAAAGTAGTAGCAGTGTGAGAATAAAGTCGAAATATTTAAAACATATTAGGTCGGAATTACGAAAATAAAGTCGAAATATTTGAAAAATTAAAGTCGAAATTACAGGAATAAAGTCAAAATATTTCCACCCACTCCACCCTGCCTGCACTCTTTTCTGCACTTCTCTAGCACACTCTCCATTACTTTGCACTGTTGACCCCAGGCACCTTCTCCACCTCTTCTCTCTGCAACCACACCCCCTTCACTGCCCTCCCTCTCATTCACACACATGTTCTCTGTCTTACCCCTACTGACTTTCATTCCCCATCTCTCCAGCGCGTACCTTCACCTGTCCAGGTTCTTCTCCACCTGCTCCCTACTCTCACCACAAATCACAATATCATCCACAAACATAATAGTCCATGGAGATTCCTGTCTGACCTCGTCCTTCAACCTGTCCATCACCACTGCAAACAGGGAGGGGCTCAGAGTCGATCCTTGATGCAGTCCAACCTTCACCTTGAACCAGTCTGTCGTTCCTACTGCACACTTTACTGCTGTCACACTGTCTCATACATGTCCTGCACCACCCTCACATACTTCTCTGACACATCAGACTTCCTCATACAATACCACAACTCCTCTCTCCACCCTGTCGTACGCTTTCTCTAAATCCACAAACACACAATGCAACTCCTTCTGACCTTCTCTATACTTCTCCATCAACTTTCTCAAAGCAAATAATGCGTCTGTGGTGCTCTTCCTCGGCATGAAACCTTACTGTTGCTCACAGATGGTCACCTCTTCTCTCAGCCTGGCTTCCACTACTTTTTCCCATAACTTCATGGTGTGACTGATCGATTTATTCCCCTGTAGTTACTGCAGGTCTGCACATCTCCTTTATTCTCAATGATCAGAACCAGCACACTCCTTCTCCATTCCTCAGGCATCTCCTCACCTTCCAAAATCTTGGTAAACAATCGGGTTAAAAACTCCACTGCATCTCTCCTAAACATCTCCATGCTTCTACCGGTATGTCATCTGGTCCAACCGACTTTCCACTCTTTATCCGAATATCTTAATCGCTGCTCTCACTTCCTCCTTACTAATCATATTCACTTCCTGCTTCACATCTCCACATTATCCAACCTTTTCTCTCTCTCATTTTCCTTATTTATCAGCTGCTCAAAATACTCCCTCCATCTTCTCAACACACACACTAGTCAAAACAGTCCCATCTCCATCCCTAATTGCTCTAACTTGCAGCACATCCTTCCCAGCTCGGTTCCTCTGCCTGGCCAATCGCTACAAAACATGCATGTCTTTTCTGTCTGTCTGTAATCGTCATATCTTTGACCACATGCTGGTTTCCATCCTAAACGAGCTCCATGTTGATCGATGAAAGCGCAAAACAATATACACGATGGCAGATCGTACCCTTTTATCTCTTTCATTTCCCTTTTCACTCTGTCTTGGAAACAAAAAAGGAAAGAAAAGTTTTCTTCATGCTCTCTATCCAATTTAAAACTTGCGTCCAATCTCTCATCCTCTGACACCTTTTCTTTTACCCCTTACCACCTTCCTTAAACTCGCCGCCCTCAATTCTCCCTTTTCACGGCCCTCCGTTTGTTATTAGAGGTTTTGGGGAGAAAATCACACCTGTACAAGGTGCCACGGCTCAACGAGGTGGAGTTTGCGGTGTATCGCTGAACAGAATCACCGAGGCTCTCTCAGCAATCAAGACCTTGTCTTTTCCCTCGATCCAATTTGCGACGTGGCCAGAGATATCGGCGGTACAGGTATATAGCGAAGTTTTCTGTACACCACTTGTTTTTAAGGCAGTTCTGACTGATGAAAGGCGATGGATCTTTGTGGCATTTGATTGGCCCAATGGTAAAAGCGAGCACAGGGCTGCTGAGCCTGCTGTCTTAGATCAATGGACAAGAAAGTGAGAAGACAATAAAAAAAGATTCAGCAGGAGGAAAGAAAAGACTTAAAAAAACAAAAGCAGACTTTTCAAACAGTACAAAAACAGTCTACATTAAATTACTGATAAAAACGAGAGTGTAGTAATGGCTAATTTAATTCTAAAATATCTTGAATAATATATGAATATGAATATATTGAATAATCGTCAAAATCATCTTGTCTCAATTGTGCTTCATTTAAAAGTAGATGTAAAATGTTATTAACCTTATAGCAACAACCCACTGAAAGATTTTATATATATATATATAAACTTAAATAATTTTTATATTATAAAAACTTCTCAAAACTTACAATCTTATTTCCTGCCATAAAAATCTTTCCAATCATTATTTATTTTGTAATTTTGTTCTTTATACAAAGTACTTATGTGTTTTTAAAATCGTTCAGTTTTCAGTAAAAACGAAAAACATTCAATAATGTTTTAGTTTGCAATAAATTTCAGTATCTGAGATGCAGAAAGCGATGATTTTGCTTTGTTTTATTTTTGACAATACGCATGTGTGCATGATCTTGTTTTCAAAAGTAATCTTGTTTTTGCTTTGTCTTGGTTTCAGACTGAATATATAATCATTTTAATAATTTAATTTAAATCATTTTAATTTTAAAATGAAAATGAATTTTTTTGTTTAGTAACTCTGGTTCCCTTTCAGGAACTCGAGCTGCGTCGAAACGCTTTGGGAAACGCTCCTGAGTGTTCACGCTCTGGAATAATGTGTGTAATCAGTCAACAAGTGGACGCTGGCCGTCACTGGCAGGGTGACATTACGACCAGGAAGTATAAAACACACATAAAACGAGGCAAGCGCCAGCTTCTGTAGGGAAGAAGGAAGCGCTGCAGGGACGCCGGCGGTGTGGCTTAGAGACGTAGGGTTACATACGTAACCTAGAGACAATCTTACAGCACTGGCACATTTGACTTGTTTCTAGTTTGCATCTTCTTAAATCAAGAATGTATTTCTTGTATTTTGGATGGTTATTTTTTTGCAGTGCAACCCTTCAGACAATGTGAGGGTCAGGAATGATCAAAACAAGTTAATACTTAGGAGGATTAAGCCTTTTCTGAGGTGATAAAATTTGCGCTGAAACATTGCTGGCTTGGGTAGAAACTCGTTGGGTCAAAAAGAGCCCACACATGGAAAAACCTGCACTATGGTGTAAAAAAAGAGCCATACTTGGCTAGAAGAAATTTATTTTTTGTTGAAAAAAAAGGTGTTTTGGTAGAAAGAACCTACATCATGTTGGGTAAAAAGTCATCTACATTTGAGCAAATAATGGACCCGATTGGACAGATAAAACCCCTGTTTTGGCAGACTTAATCTTGACTTCAGCAGAAAAAAAATCCCTGCTTGGGTAAAAGAAAACTACGATGAATGCAAAAAAAAAAAAAAGTAAATAAATAAATAAAAAATCCCTGCATGAGCAAGAGCTTTTGCTTTGGCAGACAAAGCCCTCAACTGGAACAGTTGCTATAAACTCTGCATTAGGCTGCATGAGCCGGCAAGAAAACCGTGCTTGGGCTTAAGTAAAACCTCGGCTGTCTGAGTAGAAAGAATTTGGACTAAGATGCTGAAATCCCACAGGTGTCTCCCTGTGATAAATGCAAGCAGTTTACTAGCAGTTAGCTAATTAACTAGCTCATAGCCCTTGGCGTTTTAATGAAGATAAAGTCGCAGAGATGTTCTTACGTCAGTTTAAATAGTCCCTTGTGCCGTAGAAAAACCATTTGAAACATTATTATGACAAATAGATCATTGTAGCGGTTTAAACGTACACATTTAAGCACCTACTTCCTTTTACTATAATCGAATACTTCGGCAGGGTGTATTTCAAATCAATTTCGCCGGTTAAACTCGACCGATAGGAGGCACACATTCACAAGAATCTTGGGAATAATAATCCCACTGAGATGCCAGCACAAAAGCCCTTACCTTGTGCTGAAGCAAACAGTTAACCACAGGGAGAACCCGGTAATGATCTACAACCTTTCCGAATGCCATCTGGAAGCAATAACGGGCCACCATATGTCCTCCACTTTCTATTCATATTGAAAATAGCAGATTGAGAAATATTCGGTCAAGCGGGAACTTTATCACAGTTTGCTGAGGGACTCGGTGGAGAAAAGGATCGGACATTTAATTATTTATAGAAAATAAAAAACATATAGATGGAATTAATAAAATGAAGACTGTGTGAATGTTATTGCAATTGTTTCTCTCACCCCTTGTTGACCTCGTACACACTTACAGATGAGCGACAAGTTCAAGGAAAAGCCGGCATGTGGTTTTTGCCAGTCTGATCACGTCCTGTACAGACGTTCACAGTCACCTGAAGGGCAGTTTTTTCCCCTATAATACTAATGCAGTTAACCTCCAAAGACAAACAACTTGAAGCTCTGAAAGCAGCACCTACCTGTGGGAAACCACTCTCGCATTTAATCGCAGAATCACGAGCTTTCAATTGGATAGACACGAGTTAGTCTTAGGCTGGAAATACTTGTTGTTTGCAACAATAAACTGCCAATTGGGTGGATAAAGAATTTGTTCAATCAAAATAAACCTTTGTGGAACAATGAGCTCTGGGACCCAAATCTAACCACTCAGATGGAATTTTCTATGACTTTGCAAAGAAGTTTGTTTGTGCTGATACATTTTGTCAAAGAAGCCCCCTGCAAGTGCGAGTAGTTTGCATAAGCAACAAGTCAATTTTGGAAAACTTGGTCCACAATAGGAAGGATTTGTTTAGACGGTTGATTTAGACAGTGGAAAATCTCTTCTTGTGTGGAGGAACATGTAAGGTGGTATCATAGGCTAGTTTTATAACACACCAATAAATGCCAGCACAAGGCTGCACACACAGTCACAGGGAGCGCTGACCTTCATTAGTCAGTTTGCCAAAAGACATCGTCCTGTGTCCATCGGGATCTGTGCAACTGGTGCTAATCCGACCACGTGCGTTACAACGTCTGCTTTTCTGACCACGTGCACACCTGTCACCGAGCTCTCCTTACACGTGAGTTTCTCACCAAAAACTACACGACCTCACCTCCCTACCACCCTACTCTCCAGATTCAGCTCCTGTGGACTTTGTCCTGTTCCTAAAAATGGATCCGGCTCTAAAGTCGGCGTTTTCACATCGTTGCAGAGATCCAGTGCAAATAGCAGAACGTGCTTCGAAAAGAAAAAGACTGTGAATGGCTGAGACCAAGACCAGACCAAGACCAACACAGAACATGACAAATATTAAAAAAGACAAGACGAAGACCAAACCAGAGGACAAATTTTAGTAAATAAAGTTCTTTCTCATAAACAGAGCTCGAAAACTTTCTGATACCCCCTTAGACCCTATTTGAGGTCTATTTGAACGTTTGAGTAAAAATAATGTCCCCTGAGAAGAGAACTCGCTCCTGCTTGGGCAAACAAATATTCTATTCTGTAGTTGTCTGAAGGAGTCCACACCTAAGGGGACGAACGCACACACGAGTCCGGGATTAAACGCAATGGAACAATGTGAAGCTCCAGACTGTTTAGAAGCTCCTTATTTGAATGGACAAAATTATCCGCTTAAGTGAAGGAAGTCCCAGACAAAGCGCATGTAACAAGAGAAGAATAATTGTACTTCTGTTTTTGTCACCGCAAAAGAATCGACACAACCAATCGTGTTGTCTGGTGGACTGAAGATCATCTGCTTTCACGCTCTTTCAAATCGAACGAGTTCAACAACATCCTGCTCACGTCCAAGAGGAAGGCCTTCACACTCCATCACATGTATTCATGTCTCTCTTTTTTTTTTTTTAATAGACAGAAATTTTGCATTTATGGAAAAAAATACTGCTGCATTGCATACGTTGTACTGCAGCAACAGAAAGACTTTATTTCATTTGCTATTCATTTATTCTTTTCAGCACTGTTTGAGAATGAAGTGTAAGGAATGTAAATGAAAGAATGCCATGCCTCCTCCTCCTCCTCTTTCTCCTCAGAGAAGCTGGAGCATCATTTCAGCTTAGAATAAGCTGACCATGACGGTGAAGGAAGACTGCCTTTCATCTCCAAGGAAACAGAAGTGCAAAGCGCAGAAGGAAGGTTCTCTGCGTAAACAAAACGGGGAATTGAAACAGTGAGAGAAAAACACAAAGCTCAGTGAATCAGTTGAAGGGGAGCAGGATTACTGAGGTGACAAAAAACTTGAGAATTTCTAATGACTGATTCTGGGTAAAAGGGTGATGAAGGTCACGGAGACATTAACAGCAGTTCTGAGAAATACTTGTGATTGTTGATGATTCATTTCTGAATTAGCACGAAGCTAGCAGAGCAAAGTTCAAATTTTCTTCGCTCTTAGATTGGAGGCGTAAATGTACGTAAATTTGTATTTTTAAAGAAGTGAAAGTTTTTATCAGCCTGGTTTGTACGACTGTCCTAATGATGATACTGCCCTAATAACCTTCTGTGTAACACGTCTTAAGAGTGAGTGAAAGGAAAAAAAGAAAAAAAACAGGAATGTAGCAGAAAAATACTGCAGCTGCTGTACATTTTTTTGCAGAATTTCGGATTATAGCTAGACACTAGTTTGTTCACAAATATGGAAAGTATATATCTAAATATATATCTCAAATTGATAGTATATACAAGGATCAGGCATAACATTATGAGCGGTGAAGTGAAGAACACTGATGATCTCTTCATCATGGCACCTGTTAGTGGGTGGATTTATTTATTAGGCAGCAGGTGAACATTTTGTGAACATTAACAAATTTATTAATTCTTTCTAACCACATTATCTGTGTAAAGCTGCATCAAGACAATGTCCATTGCTAGCAGCGCTATACAAATAAAATTTTATTGAATTGAACATTTTGTCCTCAAAGTTGACGTTAGAAGAAGGAAAAATGGGCGAGCGTAAGGATTTGAGGGAGTTTGTCAAATTGTGACCTCTAGACGTCTGGGTCAAAGCATCTCCAAAACTGCAGCTCTTGTGGGATGTTTCTGGTCTGCAGTGGTCAGAATCTAATAAAAGTGCTCCAAGGAAGGAGCAGTGGAGTCGTGGGGGACGAGGATCATTGAAGCACATGTGGAGCAAAGGCTGGTCCGTGTGGTCCAATCCAACAGACGAGCTCCTGTAGATCAAACTGCTGAAGAAGTTCATGCTGTTGATCCTTGAAGAGTCTGGACTGTTTAAGCAGCAAAAGAGGACCGTGTTATGCCTGATCAGTGTCCAAGTTATGCCTTATATATATCTACTTTTATAATTATATGACCCTCTGTAGCAGCAGATAATTAAATTTAAATAAATGAATAAATAATCAAGTATTCAGATTTATTTATTTGTTTGTTTATTTATACTTACATTTCAGTGTTCTTAAAGAAGAACAAACTTTAACCTCAGTAACACTGACTGAACCCTGAACATTATTTTTAACACCTTAACTCATGTTCTTTTGCAGAGAAAAGGATTTAAACACCGCATGTCTCCATGTAGGACAGATGCAGTGAATTTCCTCAGCAGAAAACAATGAAAAGATGAATTGAAGGCTCTCCGAGTTGATATTTACTCGCACTCTCAGCAGAAGCTGAACACAGAACCACGAGGTTCGCTACGAGCTGCTTGTAAACGTGCTGTTTTGCATTTTGTGTGCATGTTCGACTTTGGTGAGATATTTTGCTGAGAGAGAGTTTTGTTTGTTTGCTGCATCGCTGAGCTAAGCACGTCTTAATTGTTTTTTTTTTCCTCTCTTTGTTTTTTTCTCCTGCGAATGTTTTCACCATATGTCCCCTCGGTGGATGATGATGGATGTGCATTTTGCTGGAAAGAATCCACTCGCTCAGTGATAATAGGAAGTACTGAAGTTTGTCTTTATGGCATTTTAAATAGACCAGAAGTGCTAAATGCACTTAGCATTCGGATGGCAAATGCTAGTCCCAGTGTTCCTGGGCATCAATGCATGTTTTTACTTATAAGCAGTTTTTTACCCTTTTAAAGCATGTGATTTTTATACTTCGGCAGAGTATTGTTAATAGATTAGTTCGATTTGCGGTAACTGCTGTTAAGTACAACATTTAAACCGTTTTTCTGAATGTCCCCAAAGCCACACCCCCCGGAGTGTCTAAAAGCACTATTAGCTAGATAAGTATGCTAACATTCAAGACCAATTAAACCTATGCTTTGATTTTGCCCACTTTACCACGAAACTACATGATGTTAAATTTGACCGAATTGTAAGAATGAATGAGAACATCTCTAGTGTCCTGTCTATAATGAGCTCCCATGAAGTTTTCAGCTGATCCTGACTATCAGCGTTAGCAAATTTGTTCTGTTACCTGCATGAAAGTTAGCTAGCAATAAATGCTGTGTACTTCTGTAAAGTTGACACATTCAACTTACTTTTCATAGTTAATAAAGGTGTGTTTTACTCTTTAATAAATTTTAAATTTAGCCATGGCTAATTCTTTTCAACATTATCCTCATCACCTACAATAAAACGGTTCTGCTTTGTTACATGAGTTGAAGTTTGCCTTTTTATTTTTTTATTCAATTTATCTTTTAGAGCAGAATTCATCAAGGCTTTATGCATGGTCTGATTTTAAAGCTTTTTTTTTTTCTCAATTTGCAAAATTTATTTTTTTGGCAACAGATCAATAAAATTCTACATGGTGACCTCACTTATTAATGTAGACCAGGGGTCTCCAATCTTTTCCAGAAAGGGCCAGTGTGGGTGCAGGTTTTCATTCCAACCAACCAATGGTCACACCTGATAGTCATTGAAAATGAAGATCATTAGATTTGAACAGGTAGAATTTGGTGTGGACTTGCTTGGTTGGAATAAAAACCTGCACCCACACTGGCCCTTTCTGGAAAAGATTGAAGACCCCTGATGTAGACAAAACCACAAGACCAAGCCAAGACCAAGGCTATGAAAAGTTGAGACCAAGACCAGACCAAGGCTTTAAGGAGTTGAAACCAAGACATTGAGGAGCTGAGTCCAAGACAAGACCAAGGCTTTATATGGTTGAGACCAAGACAAGACCAAGTCCAACCCAGGACAAGACAAATGAAAAGGACAAGACCAAGACCAAAACAGTATGTGGTAGAGCGGCCTTACGGGTTCGCCTTCTACCCAAATGATGGCAACACTCGCTGTGATGTTCCGTGTAAAGTGGTGTTTATTTACAGCGTGCTCAAGTGCAAAGTCCAAATTATATACAATACCCCATGAAAGACAAAGTGGCAAAATAACAAAACAAAGACAATTATGATGAAAGTAAAGAAAACTATCTACACAATAGGTGCACTTGCTCATGTGCATTCACTACAATGCTTCTCAGACCTCATTCTCTTCACAATGCACCAATCCTACAACTCCCCTCAATTGAATTGGGAGACCGGTTTATAAAGTGTTAGCCCCTCCCCTTGGACTCAACCATTTCACCCAAAGGGGTTTGGTAATTTTGTAGCTAGTCACAGAATGGCTTAATAACAATATAAATATCATAATAAATAATAAACATAATAACAATAACAACACTAATAATAACAATAATAATGATAACGAAAATTACAACAATGCCAATAATAATAATAATCACCCACAAAAAAAAAATGTCCCATCAACATAAATTTGCCGACTTCCGGTTTTGCCGCGCATGCGCGAAGTAGCACTGGCGCTTTAAAGCCAGCCGCTATTCAGCGCTCCGGTTGGCTGCCATCCAAGCCCAACCCGGAAGACCGACGCAACAAACAGGTGAGTACACAAAGTTTTAGGACGTCCTTCCGCGCGCGCGCGTACGCGTGTGTGTATGTGCGCGCGCGCGCCCACAGCGCTGTAGCAAGAAACAGAGGAGAAGTGAAAGTATAGTGTGTATTGTCATGCTGACCATAGGGACAGTTCACTCTGTCACACAGTAAAATCCTATTATGAATAAATTATTGGTTTAATCATGGTAAAAATAAGTGACAATGTACCTACACTTTATTAGTCTTGACTGGTGTTGAAATAAAATCTCAAGTCTGAGACAAAAGAAAGTGCTTCAGAATATGGTCTTGAGAGCAGCTTTCACAACCAAGACCAGTCTTCAGTACTACAACACTATCATTATGTTGTGGTTCCTGTTTGTATGTTTATTTATCAAAAAAGCCAAAGATATTCAGACAAAGTGCATATTATCCTCCATATGGCTCTGCAAAAAGGAAAGGTCTCTTTTTTTTTTTGGTCATTTTTTCTTTTTATTCTATTTTTAGAAGTTGTTTAATTAATGACTAAAATAGGAAAATGTCTTGAGCAGGTCAAAGTCCATGTAAAATTCGACCTTTATTATTGAGTCTATGAAATCTTTTTTTAGGTTAATTAAACAGTCACCGAGCTTCACAACACGGACTAAAGGCTTACTTGTTAAACATTCATTCATGAGACAAGTTCATTTCTGCTCTGTATTTTCCCTGGTTTTAAGGAACGTTGTTTTTCTCCAAATAATCCTTTCTTTTAAAGGTTAATTGAGGGTCGAGTAGCAGCACGTTTAAGCATAACCTTCACAGAGACGGTTTATATTTGACAGGGAAAATGTTGGAGACAGGGGAGAGGAGAGCGGGTCTGGTTACGGAGAGATAACACTGGACCGGTGGAAGAAAAAAAAAGTACATTTGAAGCCACATACCGGCTTCGGCTCTGAGATACACTACAGACAAGTTCAGTGGTTTGGAAAGCTTGCGGTGTCTCTTAGGTTTCTTTTTTGCAATCCTGTATGCACAAAGAGCAGCTTAAGAGTGACTCTGGTGACTGAGGAACATGACGCACTCTATTGATGATTCAATAGGAAAGTCCGTTTCTTGGAGGTAGAACTTTATAGAGCTAGACTCACACAGTAGCGAAGATCTGTCTGGAATACATTTATACTAGAACTTTTGAGATGAATAAAATGCTGGATTTGAATCAGTTTAATTTAGAGATTTTCCCAGCGGTATAAAGCCTGGAGCAAAAACCATCACATGGCCCTGGTTTGGTTAAAAGACTACCTGCTGTGGCAGGAATATATGAATATGAATATATGAATATTAATTTATTTAAAACAAAAGTACAACCATAAAAGGTGGTCAATGTTCCCATGACCTAATTTGAAGCGCTCGACTGGCCGATGAGATCCATCAGTACCTCCATAGAGCCATGGGGGAGCCTGGAGCCTCTCCCAGGGAACTTGGGGTAGAAGGTAAACGACACTGAACAGGGTTTTAACCTATTGCAGGACACCATTGCACACACACACACACACACACACACACACACACACACACACACACACACACACTATAAATAATTTGCAAATGAAATGTCAATCACCCTGCTACACCTCTCTGAACTGGAGGTGGAAACAGGAGTACCCCGAGGAAACCCCTAGAGCATGGCGAAAACGTGCATACACACACAGGGTAGAAGCGAGATTTGAAACCCCATCCCAAAGCAAACGTGTTAACCAATAATAATGATGGTTTATCACTAGGTGGCAATTTTCACTCTGATGTGCTGTTTGAAAGCGTACCTTTCTGGATTTGAGCTTCAGGATCTCGATTGCTGCAATCCGTTTGGCGCAGGAATGTGATGATACTTTTAAATGCTCGATATGCTCTTGTTTTCATCAAATCAGCCGAATACGGTTTGATGCGATGGGCCCGTCGTCTTTGTAGCTTTGAAGAAATCAAACAGCAGGATTTTTGTCCAAGATGTCATCAGTGATGAAGAACAGGAACGCTTTAGGGGAAGATACATGGGTAGTAATTGTATTTAGGGAAGCATCATGAAAAGGCCGTTGCACAGAGAAACCGCTTAGACTACACACTTGACTGCACCATGACGTCTTTTTTTTTTTTTTTCGATTCTCCTCCACACCCCCATGACAACTTTTCTTCAGACTGTTTGACAGACTGAGGTCGTGATGTAGGTCCATTTTTCGAACACGTCTCCTGCCTTATGCTTGGCTTGCTTTTTGTCTCCATTATTGATACTGCTGAAATATACACATAATGGAAATTCCATTCTTTGAGCGCTCCTGGCACTCCTGGCACGTGGCCCAGGCCTGGATAGATTGCTAAGATAAGCTGAATTTCATCAAACTTCATCCATAAACAAACTTGCGAATGCAGCACACTACTTTGAGCATAGAAATACTTTTTTCTCTCTACTTCGTTGCACCTCAAAGTTTTTCCAAGGAAGTTTTTTTTCCCCTCCCCACTCACTTTCTATGAAAATAGCACCTCCATTTTTAAATATTACTCACCGATTTCACACCGCTCATAAAACCAAACAGCAGAGAGCCGAGGAAATGTGGGGGGCTCGTGAGCAACAATCACGTTCATCATCGAGACGGCGAGGACAAGAATCGCCGCTTATTTCGAACGTCATTAGCGTCATTTGACCTTTTCTATTGGGTGTAATGGAGGTCCTGGTAACAGACCACAAACAGATAGACCGCAGAGAGGAGCAGAAATATAGCCTTTCTCTCATATGCTTTCTTTTTATCTTTTTTATTTTTTTTTTGTGGTTTACCCTGAAATGTGTTTGGTTTCGAAAGTTTCTCAGCAGGAAACTGTAATGGTGCTTTTTCTGAGATGGCTTTATAACCAACGCCACTTCAATTTCAAGAGTCGAAAGCTGCACGGAGAGCGTCGTAAAATAAAAGAAAATGAGCCCAGATAAATCTCCTACACTCTCGAGGACGCGTCATAGAACAACAAAGAAGAGGTTTAGAAAACAGTTTGGGACCCAACATTAAAGCAACAGCAAACTTTGACGACTTTGATGCAAGGCCTTGAATTTCGATTTTGTGATTCTTTTTTTTTGGTTTTTTTTGTTTATTGTAATTAGATTTTTTAAAGGGTATCTAGAGATTTTATATAATGGATTTTCATTACACACAAAAATTGAAAAAGGAAAAATATCCTTGACTCCTCAAATTAATATTATGCCCTAGTATGTCCTCAGAGATGGCAGCTGTCAGTGTGTTTTTAAGTAAATGATGTGGAATTGAGGAGGAAAAAGGGCATTATTTAGACTCAACTTAGTACATTTCTAAGTCTTTCCAATCCTGAGTGTCCTTAACTAAGAAAAGTAAATGTAACTAGTTACTGTACTTGAGTAGCTTTTTTGCGTATCTGTACTTTACTGAGGTATTTCCATTTGACTTTAACTTCACTTCTATTTCAAAGTCAAATCTCTTATTTGCGAAATCAGTTATTTATGAAGATAAAAACGTAACTGATCCGTCACGCAGCGAGTCACCAATCAGGGTCGAGCGCACGCTCTGCTTTGCAGTGTTCTGATTGGCGCTTGGTGTATCTACTGATCACCAACATACAGTTCAGCATCAGTTCAACATCAAGCAGAACATTTAGAGAGGAATAAATGATGAAGAATCTCCAGACTCGAGTAGTTAAAAAGAAGGTTTTGGTCTCATGATCATTTGAATAGAAATCAATCAGTGTTTGAGTCATTAATATCATTCTATTAATAGATCAGTGTGCTGAGAGTCACATTCGAGTCTTTTTACATAAACTGAGTTGATTGAGTAAAAAATATTGTGATAATAACGATAATAGGAACATTATAGTTATTATAAATCACAGTACTTTGGATACTTAAGTACATTGGAAGGCAAAAACTTTTGTACTTTTACTCAAGTGAAAGTTTAAAAGGACACTTTTTCTCTGACTGATTGTTTTTTGTTTTGTTTTTTTTAAATAACCCTTATGCAAAAGTTTATTCATTATCAGTTATGTTTGTGACCATTATGAATCTGGATCTATATTTGTGCGTGGGTCCTCACCCTGCCTCGGAGTTTTCATTCTGTTAGTTATTATAGCAGTCGATGTACCCCATGCCCAAGCATCCTGAGTGCCTACAATGAATAATTTCACTATGTCACATTTAGCAATTATAACAAACTAACTGCACAGAAGCAGGAGAGGCATAATTCAATGGCACTTAAGTCTGGCAACCAAGGAGCAAATGACAAGGCTTAGCAGGGCGTTGTAATTGGAATATTTGCTCATCTCTTTTTGCCACGTTAAGTGGGACCACCAGAAACATGTCACGGCTGCTGCGAGGCAAAGTAGCATTCCTTTCAAAATGCCGGGTCTGTCTATTTCGGCACAGCAGGTGCAGACAGCATGGAGAAAAGGCACAGTTAAGGCACTTTATGGTAATTGGTCACCAAACCATCCATGAAAATGGATGAACAAAGCAGATTAGCATGGAAAACCCCGTAGTCTAATTTTCCTATATCAATTAAAACAAGTCAAACTTGAGCTGAGGGTCAGACAGGGTTCTGTGAGGTGACCTGTGTTTGGTTTCCTTTAATAAAAACACTACAGCGAAAACACTACTTTGCATCAGGTAAAGGGTTAATCCCAGTCACACAAAGCTGCCACTCCTGGGCCCCTAAGCAAGGCCCTTAACCTCATAGCTGCACTAGTTGAGATGAATGTAAGGTGCCCTGGATGAGAGCATTTTCCAAATGCCATAAATGTACATTTTTTTAAAAGCTTTTTACTTGTCAAGTACATTACTAAACTGGAACTGTAATGAATGGACATTCGGTGACACCCAGATAAGGATGTGGTTTTACCTTTTGAGTCCGGTTCCTCTCAAGTTTTCTTCCTCATGCCAACTCAGGGAGATTTTCCTCACCACAGTCAACACTGGCTCCTTCATTAGGGACAAACTTTCAATAAGTCAATGTCCATTGTTAAAACATATAAGCAAATATATTCTTTCTTTGCATATCCTAGTGATATTAGGAATTCAGGGTCAGAGTACAGGGTCAGGCATGATACCACACTTCTGGAGAATTAGGTTTAGGGCCTTGCTCAAGTGGCAGTCCTGGGGCTTGGACCCCCAACTTTTTGATTAGTAACCGAGAGCACTAACCACGGATCTTTCATTTCCCTGAGCTACTGCTTCCCCTTGGGGTAATTAGGGTGTGAAGAACCCAAGTGGTTATCTCATGTTGACACTGGAGACTCCTTTCATAAATGTGGCAGATGCAATTATGCAGAGCAGCTTACAATTTCCTCATGCACAAAACTAAGCAGTTGAGGTTTAACAGCTTAGAGATTGTGGGATTTGAATTTAGACCCTTCTGCTCTGATCACGACCTTCTGATCAAAAGTCCAACATGTTAAACACTGAGCTACTCCTTCCACATTAATATAAAGACTATGATTTTTTTCCGAACACCTTCTGTCCAATCAGATCCATGCATTCAACAGCACTGTGGTAGAAAATAGAGCACAGCACATGACCCTCTTCATACGCTGCGCTATTTAAGAAATCCGGCTCTTTTCCAGCAAGCCGTTGCGGAACGAGATTTCGCAACACTCTTCGGCTATTCCTGGAACGAGAGCCGATGTGTTCTGCAACTCGGAGGAAATAAATAATCGAAGACGAAAGAGCCTGAAGAAATCTCCCAGCGCATAGTGTGTACATATCATCGGCTCTGCAGATCCCCCTGTGAACAGTGACAGATGCTTCTGAGGGCCAGGCAAAGCTCGGTGTACAGGACAACGTGTCAGGAGAACCCAGTCCAAATGTACTAACTAGTTGAGGATAAACTATGAGGAATTAAAAAAAAAAATAATTACAAATAGTGCCATCATGGTTTTGTGGACAAATTACTGATTTGCTTTAAATGCTTTCTGCGGTATGTTGTTTATCCTTAAAATGAATCCAAATGCAGAAGTTATTTAGGCATTTAGATACTGCAGCACTCCATAAACTGCATTCGAATAAACCTGCAATGATTTAGTAGCAACGGACTTTGATTTATATGAAAATACAAGATAATTAATAGCCATTAAAATGAATATATTTTTTTTTTTATAGCAGTTTTGCATTTTCTTTTTGATAGTTTCACTTATCAGTAAAACTGCAAGAAAATGTTTCATACCAAATACATATACTAAAAAAATAATCGTTTGGAACGTTGAAAAGTGTGATAATTGCAAACGTTTCGATGGAAACCGCATTGTTTCCAATCACACATGAATTACTGAAACCCGTTTCCTTGAAAGGTGCAGAGTTTTTGCAAAAAGATGCAAAAATTATATTATTTTGGGCCAAACATTTTCTGGTCACTTAGTTGGACACTGAGAGATTAGATCATTCTGTTCTACGTTTGTAGATGAAGAAGATGATAAAGAAGAATAACTAAAGTGTTTTCATAGATTTTGAGAGATTTCATAGATTCTTTTTTACTTTGTACAAATAAACAACAGTGTACATAGAAAAAAAAAAAAGAAAAATACATCCATATTTGCTAATGCTTACAATATTTTACTTATACTAATATTACAATAAGCACTTCTACTTTCAATTATGTATGTGGCAACCTTTTTATTTAATCTGTAGCACTGTAAATTTATTTTCTAATATATTCTTTTCTAACCCGTTTTATCTGTGTAAAGCTGCTTTGAGACGATGTCCATTGTTAAAAGCGCACTACAATTAAAAATGAACTGAATTGAATAAACTGAATTTTGTCATGGCAATGGATTCTATTGAAACGAATAAGCGAGAACAATCATGCAATCGTTTGCATCTTTCCCCGTTAGCCTATTTATACCAGCTCTCTTTTTTGGGGTACAAACATTTGCGCACGATCCTTTTCCCCAATCTGACTGCGATCTCGTAAACTTTAAGGCCCTGGAATAGAAAACGATGATGTTCCTTATTACCAAACAGATGATGTTTAATTTTCTCAGGAATAAATAAAACCGAATCTCTTCAGCGAACCCCGTGATGCCTCCTGTGCCTTTCCAGATGTTCCAGCACTTAGTGGCGCTGCTCTTAATCGCGACTCACAGACCTCGTGGCGCATTGGAACTGTTGCGCTCACGTGAACGTTTAACAGGATGGCGCCCGTGTGAAGACGTATCTACCTCCGGTGTGGCCATATGCTACGCTGAGCGTCGAGTGGGAACAAAAAGGCGACGCTGGCGAGCGGTGCTCATTAACAGCCCTGATACATTCCCAAAGCAGACGAGGCACCACAGTCGACTGGGCAAATGAGCACCAGATATTACATAAATAACCAGTTGGGCTTGAAGTTGTCATTTGGAATCTCATCTCGCTTTCGTGCGCACACTCTGAAGCATGCCAATTAAAGCGTCCCAGTTCATTGGTACGATACTTAAACAATCCATAATGCATGGAATCTGCGTTCACAAGAAACACTGGTGTTGTTTTATTGTTCCTGATGTACCCATCTATCCATCTATTCATCCATCCTTCCATCCATCCACCCCACCCATGATCTCATCTTCCTTCTTTTTCATTTTCTCTTCTCATCTGTTAAGAGATCATGAGCCGCTCCCCTTACTCGCCCGGTCGCAGGGCTCATTAGCAGAAAAGCTACTTCATATGCAACACATATCCACGACTATTGATCTCACCCTCAGCAGTGTACACCGATAAGACACGACTTCCCATGTGATTTATTCCCGAGCCTAAAATAACCCTCATCCTAACCACCACTCCAAACCCCACGCCCACCACCACCACCAGCGTGCTTCTCTCGGTTTTATTTTTAATCCTCATGAACAATGTCCCGATTCACTTCTAAAAGAGATATCCTCGCTCGATGAGCCGTCGTCACACCTGACTGGCCCGATTTTTTAAATTATAATCCACTCCTGCAAACCTGACTCGCCGCGCAGCATCCAAAAACAGCTCGCCTGTATCTCAGAGCATTAAAAATACATGTCATGATTCACTTTAATCCATGCTGACTCGGGCGTCAATGCCGAAACCGCAGAACGTCGTCGGAACAACGGGGAAAGGAAAAAGCAGGCGTCTTGTCGCTGTCATGTTTACGACGTTCACGCAGGATTTAATGCCAAACACTTCATATAATAACAACAACAACACGGGGAACAGCTCTGGATATCTCGCACACTGTCTCATTAAGCTTGTTGCTCGGCACAAAAAGCGACGGTTCAGGATCTGACCAAACAAACGTGGAACATAAATTGCGGTCGAGAAAATCGATTGCGTTCGTTTGCATGCTGTTTTGTGAAAGCGTGGTCTCATGACCGGAATCGTGCTATGCTGAAGCTCAGGTTGTAAATCAGGAATGAAAATGTTTACAGGAATGTGCAGAAATCTATCCTGAATACCCTGAACTGTGCTTCAAGTTTCCTATCTGTTTTTGTGCTTACCAGTTTTCAACAATTTCCCTGTGTTGTTACGATCTTGTGACCAAAGACAGCCTGCAAAATTTTCCCCCAGTGTCAGAAAGTTAGGACGACCATCTCCCAAAATATCTGCTGCTACATTTTGTCTGGCCACAAAATGCAACATAAAATAATGCATTGATCAGCAGCATCATGGGGTTTAATTGCGGGGAAAAAAGATCTAAAATGAATACCAGTATGTAGGATTCCAATAAGGAATATTATACTGTGGAATTGTGGCAGAAGAGGTCTTGCTCGGACGACTTGCCCTCTAGCTGTTACCAACACCGCATTAAGAAGGAAACTGCACGGAAGCAATAGCAGAGGAATTGCAGCTCCCGTGGCTTTCATGCTGGCATGGGTCCATTTGCCACCGCCTAAAAAAACCCAAATAAAAATGGTCGCTACGCAGTTAATCTCGCTCTCTTTGTTCACCACTAGCCACTGCTAATGACTTCCTGTAGTAACACTGCATGCTGTTTTATTTGTCTACAATAATGTGCATTGTAATAGGCGTCATCATCGTGGTTTATTAAATCACACGATGGTACACTGTGATTTATTCAGATTTGATAAGATTGTTAAAATTGCACAGTTTGTAGAAGGCATTAAAGGAAACATTTAGATTTTTATAATTGTCACTTTGCTCAGTTTAAAGTTGATCAATTGAAACACTGTATAAACGGATTTAAAAAACGACTTGAACACAGAGTCTGGAAATGTCGTATCCCTGCGATACGGCTGGTGACGAGGTTCCTGACCAAGCATTAATTATAAAAAATCTTCTAATTGCATGGCTTTTGGTTAAATAGAAGTGTTGACTAATGGTAAATTTTCAGCAGAGATTAGACCGATTCAGATTACCGTACTGATATTTGTAAAAGGTTAAAGCTTGGAACGAATCCATGATTGATTTTATTTATTAATGTTTTTTAAATGCTGGAACAAGGAGTGGTTTATTTTTTTCATACAGCCACGAAAATAAATATCAAGCAAAAAAAACCAAACAAACAAAACAGCACGATGTATAATTCTATACATGATGCCGCATGCTATACGCTAGGTAACTGCTGCTTTGGCTGCGTTTACACTTAGCGTTAACATGCGATTTTCGTGATCCGATCAAGCAGATCAGGACACGCCGTGTTAACACTTGATAAATCTGAGCTGATTTTAACAGCACTTCATGGCCTGGTGTCCCCCATCTTTTGTCTGACAGTATGGTAGAGAGGGGGCGTGGCGTCAAAATGCGAATACAGACACGACATGATTGCGTTTACGCTACACTGAGATCCGATCACCCCAAAAAACTTGAAGGGAATTGTTTTTATAGAGTTTTTATATCAAAATAATTACATTTATCATTAAAAATATTATTATTAACTATTTTCTGTTGCATTTATCAGTGGTAAGAACACCAGGGTGCACAAACTTTTGCACATACCGCAAATTTATTAATTGTGATTTTTCAGGGAAAGGCAATGCTTCTTGTGACTGTCTCGTTACCCCGATGACACCGATCTGCCGCCGAAGCTTTCACACAACAACGACAACAACAACAGGAAAGCGATGGATGTCTTCCGTCATACGTCAAGAAAAGGGTAAATAGATGCTAATGGGAATTCATTAATTAGCCTTAAACGATCAGGCAGTTTCCTCGCTCGGGTAATTCTTCCAGTTTACTGCAGAAGAACTCATAAAAAAATATTAATATCCATCCCGTTCTACAAACACAGAGCTGCGCGAGTCTAATTGTAATTCCTTTCGCTTTAAACGCCGATGGCATCTGGGTGATTACTGTAAAAGTCCGCCCGTCAACATGACACCGCACAGCCAGTGCTAATTTCATTAGCCTTAACAAGCTTAGCGCTGTCATGAATTACAATTCCGAGCGCCTCGGCTCCATTTTCGCTCCTTTAACATAACATCCTGGCGCGCTGCCTCACACTAATCACACTTAACCCTGGTTTCCCGCTGCACCGGACTCATTCTGACCCCTATCATTTCCCACATCCTTTCACTTAGGTAGTCACCGCTAATCTTTGCCGAGTCTCTGATTATTCCATCTGCTTTATTTATTACGATTTGAAGGTAAACCGGGCTAGAAATAAAATAATTAAAATTTGTCTCAAACTGTTTTATCTACAATGTATCGTGATGAGCTGCAATGAACTCGAAACAGTCTTGTCATGACGCAAAAGCGAGAGAACCGCTGATTTTTTTTTTTATAATAAGATATTGAGCAAAAGGGGCGGGGTTTCCTCAGGTTGCAGAGATCACAACACCTATAGAGCTATTAACCAGCTATCGCCTGTCTGATTCTTATTTTATTGAGGTGGAAATAAAGACGACAGCTCCTTTCTTCTCTTCAGGAATATTTTCGAGCCCTAACTCCTACACCAGACTTGTGAAGGTCGGCAAGTCTGAGAAAGCACCCGAGAGGCGACTCGAGGATGGTCCAGCATCGTGTCAACTTGTTTTCTTGATTTCTCGAATTCCCTACTGAGACGTCAACGAAATGTAAATGAGCTCCTAATGATTACACGCTAAAGGCTTGTGCATTTCACTCTAACGCTTATCTGGGACAGCAGAGATGGAAAGGAGAAGAGGAGAGAATGCTATAAATGTCATCTCTTCAGCCTGAAATCCAATGTCTGTTCCTGGATTGACCCAAATTGAACAGAAATAGAGAGTTTCTTGTCCATTTTTGTGTCCATTCTGGGCCATTTGTGAACTCCGGATTCTCCAAAAACGAGGTTAAATTGAGAGAAAGCATTTCACTGACCACATGTTACAGACATAAATAGTAAATTAGAGCACTGCCATGGCCTCTGTAAGGTGGCTCAGTATGGGAAATTTGCTATGCTGGAACTCAGAGACAACAGGACATTATATAGGAATGAGGATGTGTACAGATGTGTGGGGAAAACTAGCTGGGATATACTGAACTTTGACCTTTCAACTTCTACTACTACTTTTATTTAAAAAAATTATTAATTAATAAATAAAAAAGTTTTAGAATTGCATGACCTTTTGTTAAAATAAGTAATTGTAGGGTGCCAATATTTCCAGCTGAGATTTCTCAGATTTAGATTTTTGTCTTGATATGTGCCAAAGGTTTTGATTTGATGGATTTTTTTTTAATTTATTTTATTTAATTAATAAAATAAAATTTAAAAATGTGTGTGTGTGTGTGTGGGGGGGGGGGGTAGTGAGTGAGTGGTTTCAATAATATATATATATTTTAATTACGTGATTTGATAAATACATAAAAAACAATGAATAAACTACATATTGATTATATAATAATATAGTAATTTATAGTAAATACTTAATAATAAACTATAAAATATTTTAATAATGAATCTACATTGAAGCTGTTTATCATTTATATGCAATTTTTTTAATAAACCATTTACTTATAGTATTTTAGAATTTTTGAACGGAAATTTTTGGAGCTGTTTTTGCCTTTTTTTTTTTTTTTTCCTTTCTAAAAATACAGGTATTTGTTTGTTTGTTTATTTATTTATTTATCTGGTTATTTTCAGAAATTCTGCCATACTCAGGAGTGCAGGTACATTTATACAACTATACTGTACAAGTACCTAAAAAACAAAACACACACACACACACACACACACACACACACACACACACACACACACACACACACACACTTCAGCTACAAGGGTGTTAGTAAAGTCAGGTAGTGATGAAGGTGAGGAGGTTCCTGGGTTGCAGTCGGCATTCACCTTCATCCCAAAGGTGTTGAAAAGGGTTGGAGCTCTATAGCAGGAGATCTTTCACTCCATCCCATGGAAAGCAGATCTTCATAGAACTGGCTTTGTGCACAGGGAACAGGTTTGGATCTCCTAGTTATAGTAAAGAGAAAATTTATGCTACCAGATACAAACACATCTTATACAATAGTGTGTCTTGAACTTTGTAGTAACAGATTGTAGAAGAACCAATTATAGCTGGATATTTGTGGTTCTTTGATATGATGATGAACAAAAGAAAAGAAATTCTTTGGAAAAAAAATCTTTGGGTCTTCTAGTTCAAGTGAAGGGAAAAATGAAAATTCTACTGTCCTATACAACTGTGCACCTCAAACTTCAGCTGGAAAATTCACAAGTCCTGATACGTTTGTCCACAGAGTGTTGGAGTGATAGATTGATGTCATTTAAAAAAGAGTTACAATTCATAGTCTATAGTGTATTCGAGTACAGAAAAGAAACCCTGAATTCATCTCCCATACTGTCAGAAATTGGAAAGAAAAAATGACAAGGTCAGTTTTGTGCTTTAGAATCATTCAATTCAAATGATGCTTTGGTGATGCTTTGGTGATGCTTTGGCTGCGTGAGAGTCCAGACTCCCACACAGTCTATCTGCAGACTGATAATCTTTCCCGCCGTTGTCCACTCAGCGTTTCCATCCTCGTGCTTAATGGGCCGTCTGGACACCGGCCTCGAGTTTTTTTCAGCTTTTTCCTCCACCAAACACTTTCCATCTCATTGGTCATGGATTTTATTTTTTTTATTATTATTTTTTTCCTTTCGCTTTGCGCCGACTCGCGTCTGAACATCGCTGTTCAATTTCAAATTCATTCCCGGGCCTTAATAAGGAACGAGTCTATCCATATTTAATAGCGGGGTTATGGACCGCTGCACTGGCTCCTTATGAAGACTTTAATGAGCGAAGCAGGTACAAATAATGCGGCTCTCTGTTGACCTTGTGCCGAGAGACCGAGACAGTGAGCAGAGGCAGATTCTTACTTTATTTTCATATTCAGATGAACCTCACTGCACAAAGAGAGAGAGAGATAGAGAGAGAGAGAAAGAGAGAGAGATAGAGAGAGAGAGAGAATAAGAGAGAGAAAGAGAGATGTGGCCGTCATGCCAAATTTGACATACGGTAGCCTTGAGACGTGTCATCTTGGGTGAAAAAAAAAAGAAAAGAAAAAATGATGGTGCATTACTGCTCCACATGCTCCGTCTGCTAGTAGGAGGAAGATGAGTCCTCCACACACACACACACACACACACACACACACACACACACACACACACACACACATATACACACTCAAGGGAATAGTCCAAAACATATTTTACAAGTCCAACAGATTTCACAAGTCCATTAATAGAAGATCGGCGCCATCTATCACAGATAACACGTTTTTTTTTTTTTTTAAATGGGAGTCTGGACTCTCTGGCTTTTCAGTCATGATTAAAGCACAATGACTGGAATGAAAAAAAAAAGATTTTGAAAAATATTTTCAACTCATTTTCATGAATAATAGACAACAGTGTCATCCTTGATGAAGATGAGTGAGAGCCGCAAGTAGCACTAAGTACTTAATTCCTATGATCTCCTGCTAACATGAATTTCCACATTCAGTGTGAACTTTATCCTGTTAAAAGTTCAATAACAAAATTAAACACTCCAAACACTTCATGACTGGCTGGTGTGAGAAAGAGGATTTACTGCTACCATGTACTTATCATTTTCTTATAACAACAGCACATCTTATAGAGTGTCAGGAGCGAGGGATTTTTCATAGGGGTGGCCAGACAGGGGCCAGCAGTTCCCCAGGGGTGGCACATAAAATAACATTATACAAACAAGCAGGGCCGTTTCTAAGCTTTTTTGGCAGCCTAGATAAGATTTTTGTCACACCTCATTATTTGTGAGGTGTGACAATCATTAAATGTGTGCAATTTTTTTCATGAAAGGTTGCACACATTTAATAATTACAAAATTGCCTAAAATCAAGTATGTAAACAAATATATATACTTGCATCTCACTTCTTTGTCTTTGCTGCTGTAACAGAGAAATTTCCCGACTGTGGGACGAATAAAGGTATATCTTATCTTTCTTATCTTAAATACTGCATACAGCAAAAAGACAGGTAAATACTTTACATGCACGAGAGCAGCAGGGACAGCAGAGGGCACTCTCACGGTGGTGCAGATTGGTGGTGCTGATTGGTGGTGTAGATTGATGTTGCTGTGTGGTGTAGATTGGTGGTGCTCTGTGGTGTAGATTTGTGGTGCTGATTGGTGGTGCTGATAGGTGGTGCTGATAAGTGTAGATTGGTGGTGCTGATTGGTGTAGATTAGTGGTGCTCTGTGGTGCAGATTAGTGGTGCTCTGTGGTGTAGATTGATGTTGCTGTGTGGTGCAGATTGGTGGTGCCCTGTGGTGTAGATTGGTTAGCTGTCTATCTGGTTCAGTAAAACTCTGATTGGTGGAAATACATTCAGCTTAGAGCATTCAACCTCAAATCAAAGAACGGTAGCTAATGCATTTGTAAAAGTGTGAGCTAGGACACAGACAAAAAGAAAGAGGAAGGATACAGCAAGACGTGGATAAAAGATCTACAAAAGACTTCACTTCAACCAAAACAAGTAATCATCGAGCTGAAGTTTGGTAAAGCCGATTGGTGGATTAAGTCATCAATCAAATGCCATATAGGGGATAAATAAACAGGAAGTTGCTGACCTCACACCTGGCAGCAGTAATCCTTACGGATCAATGCCAAAAAACCCTGACGTGAATCGATGCACATCGTTGCTCCAAGTTCAAACAAAGTGAATACACAGTCACTCTTCCTCAGTGAGTTCAATCCCATATGCACACACTACATATGGATACAGATCTTCCATCTCTGAAAACCGATTCTCTGGTGTTGGCTTCTGCATACAATCATTTCACTAGTAGCAAAAAAACCTCCATGGTTTGTAGGTTGGCAAAATCTTGCATTCTATCTGTTCTTCTTGAAAGCATCTTTTTACTGATTATGGGATCCTACATAGAATCTTAAACATTACAAACTCAAAATTGCATAATGAACTAAACAAAAAAAGTAAAACATTTTCTTGGGCATTCTTAGAACATCTTGGACATTTATTTATGGAGCAGGAATCCTTTGGTATGGTTCTAAATGGATTTGCCAAAAGAGTCAAGCTGAAGAACTTTCCAGTGTCCAGAATTTTCCAAGAGTCAATGAAGTAGGTACAATATACAGTAGGGTAGCACATGTTTAGAACCTGAAAAGGTTCCTTTAGTAGCTCCTGGGATCTTGTTAAGGTCCCACTGATAAAAGAATAGCGCTCTAGTCTTCTTTAAAGACATGCCCAAGTTCCTCATTTTCTGATTCAACCTTGATTCTTCTAAGAAAAAATGCTGTGAAGATACTTGATACAGATGTTCTTATACACTTCCTTACACCCTACAAAACTCAGACCCTGGTCAAGAACTCTTTATTGGTATGGTTCTAAATGAAGCGCTAATATACCTTCTGGATTAGAAACTAAAGCATTTCTTTTTAAACATTTATGAAAAAGTGCCATGTAAGTATTATGGTAGAAACACTTAGAAAATGTTCCTCAAGGAACGTTCTGATAGACTGGACAGTAAGTGATGAAATATTATCCTGGTATGTTGAATCTTTTAGCTGAACTCTCACCAGTTTTACATTCTTTCACAAATTCAGTTGATATTATTCCTCAACTGGTGATGCTTTGATGCTCAGCCAACTTTATCAGCTTTCACTCCATCCAGACAGAGGAGCTGTAATTAAAAACCAGTTGATGACAAGAAGGTGCTGATAACCTAATGCTGAAAGTGATTGCTTTTCATTCTTTCTCATGATTTGTTGTAGAGTTGTTTCGACTCTGAATAGAGTCACGGCGAGTTAAAAAAATCAAAGATAAAAACTAATAGGAAGTTGATTACATTTGGCCTTGAGGGGGACAGTATTTGTCGTGCCTGGTGCATCGCGTGGAATGAAATTTCCGAGCTTCACTTTGTGAACTGATGTAATTTAAAATGTAATTTTGGCGAGCGAATTGTCACTCTGTTTCTAGTGGTCTGGCACCCCCTGGAGTCTGAGGATCTGAGATTCAGAACTTTTAGATGACCGGTGAACGTTTATGATCTCGCTCCGGAGGAGTTCTAAGTAAACGGTGGCATGCTTGGAGATTTTTGTGTGACTTTTTGTGGTAAAGACAATGTGGCGAAAGCTAGCGAGGTTTCTGATTGCTTACTTGCTGATTCCATAGCAGTTTTGTTACATGGTTACCTTGCTCAAGGGCCCAAGATTTCTCGCTAGAACACCCTGTTCAGGAGTTTCAGCATATTGCCTTTCTTGACATGAACAGAGATGGTGTCACTATCTGCAGCATGAGAGTTGCATGAACTTGCATGAAACAACAACAAAAATAACATTAATTAACACTAATTATTGGAATGATATACAGCGACCTGAGACGTGTTAACGATCTGGCAACACAAAGGCGATGCTATTTATATGTTAATAGGCATGACGGTTATGATCAGCAAGGCTGAGAGAAGAAGAGTGGAGTACGAATTTTAGAATACCGCTTGATCTCCGTTCCTGCTAAACCCCTACAATTAGCGATAGATTTGCAATTAGATTCACTAATTATGCCACTTCATTCAAATAAATTGCCCGGGAGTCAAACTTTCCGCTGACAGACACTTGCGTAGCACCAATTGTAGCCCTGACCTTACATCTTAACATCTGTTCTGTCCATCCCAGACATCTGAGCGCTCCTGGATGAGTGAAAAGAGGATAAAGAAGAGCTTTCCTCCCCTGCCAGATGCCTGCTTATCTGTCTTTCATCAATTAATGCTAATTAAAGAAGCCGCCACGGAACAGACCGGGGCTTTGCTTTGAATGCCAAACAGATAAAAAAGAAAAAAATACAGCCTTTCAAGTATTCATGGAAGGGAGAAAACAGAGACTGTGAGGCACATGTAGAAAATGTGGAACGATTCAAGCCGAGAAATGCGATACGGTCACGACAGGCAAAAACAAAGGATGCCAATAACATTGTCATTCTGTACTGGTCGGTATAAGTTTGCACACCGCATCGAACGTTGTCTTTCGATTTGGTTTTAAAGTGTTACGTCCTTGTTTTGCTAAATTCCTGCTTCCTGCGTAGACTCCGCCCAATTTTGCCACACCCACTTTATTATACAACCATTTTGTTCCACCTGATTACTAAAAGCTCCAAATCCTATTGGAACATATGATGCTGGTAAATCATTCATGCTTTTTATTGCTGTGAAAATACATGGTAGAAGTTTTAAGCTGAATCCGGTTGCCTTTACCAGGAGGTTACGATCTGATACAGATCGATTTGATTAACAAAATCAGAAAGCCTACAAGATGTCTCCAAACTTACATGAAAAGCCTCCTAGGTACTATTGTGTTAAAGTTAGGCTTTGAAGTTGATCCACTGTGGGGCGTCACACACTTTTTTTTTTTGTCATAGAAACCAGACCATAAACAGACTACTGTGAAGCATGGTAGTGGGAGCATAACATTATAAGCTGAGCTCCTGGGCTTTGCACTGCTTTCATATTCATCGGATTTGTGTATTGATGAGAGGTGATATTAACAAAGTTTCCTGGCATTTCTGTAACGTGTCCTGAAAATCATCTTATCAAGGTGTCTCAAGCACCTTCTGCACTTCGTGATGGATCTCCGCATTGGTGTCAAAACGGCAACTTTGAGCTGGATCTCCATCTTCGAGAAGAAAGCGAAGTCCACAGAAGCCAAATCTGGCGAGTAGGGTGAGTGCAGAGTGAGCTCATTTGGATTGTTCCCTGGCGATCATCATGCGCTAGTTGTGACACATGTTTTTGGGGGTTGAGCTCGCCGAACGTCTTCCTGATCTCTTGTCGCGGTACTTCTGTTCTTCTTGAAGCACGCATGTCACTCGAAACACCTCGAACGACTCGTTGCAGCATCGCCGCATGTCATGTTGAATGTCATGGTGGAAGATTTGCCCAGTTTTACACAGGATTTCACGTTCGCTCTTTGTTCTTTGTTCAGTGTCCATGATGAAATAGTCAGAATAGAATCATTTTGATTTCACCTTGTTCATTTCAGGAACTTTGTTTTCCAACTCCTTTTGATAGCCGTATGGTCTTTATAGTGCCTCCAGTTAGTACCAGATTTCCCTGAATCTAGTAATATTTCATGCAATAATGTCAATTTCCACCTAAAATATGGCAACAGCTTGAGCTGTTTCAGCAGTTTCTTTTCTATTAAGTGATGATAATAGATTCTAAAATCCTTGAGTAAGGTTTCAGGTGTTTTCATGCCTAAGACAAGTGTGCCTATCTTCTCAATGGCTGTTCTGATGGCTTTATAATATCCCTTGAAGGACTTTTTAATTGAATACTGACTTAACAGAAAGGAAGTACATTACACAACTCTGGGCACTGTATTATTTAAAGACCTTTCTTCTCTGTCCTCCAGCTGCTCAGCTATAGCACCTGCCAAGCGATTAATAATGTAATGATAGGCAACCCGTCCATTTGGTAAGTGCTGCATGATGTCCTCGTTCCTTCTGCTGGATCGTGAGAACGGCTAGAGAGACAGTAATCTTTAAGAAAAAGAAGTAATAAAATAAATGAAGGAGTTGGATTCAACAAATGTGTTCCCACACTCACCTGTATTGACTCAGCTGGTAATGAAATGCGCTGTGCATCGCTGAAGCAGAATTAATTAGAACGATGCTCTGGCTTGAGTTATGTTCTGGGCTATGACAGGTGAGCTGGTGAAATGGCTGGCCTCTTTCTCTCTCTCTCTCTCTCTCTCTCTCTCTCTCTCTCTCTCTCTCTCTCTCTCTCTCTCTCTCTCTCTCTCTCTCTCTGAATAACATAAAGACAAACCTTGTGCTAGGGTTGTACGGCTAGTTTATTAAATCTCAAAGAAAAATTAGCATGTGCTCTCCAGGACACTGACTGAGTCCCAAGAGAGAAATCAGAACCTCCAGTGTATACAGAGTATAATTTTGGACCCGGTTGATGATCTTGAATCCTGGATATAATGTAGCTGTTTTTATCTGACGAGGTGAGTCAGCTAGATGGCTATTTTAGAAGCAGGTCTGCTTTTCAAAACAGTTTTCAAAATGCTGTAGTTGACTTCACCACAGGACTAGGAGACTCTGTGTGCAGGAGAACAGGCAGGAGAACATTTTAAAAAAGAGGCAAAGAAAGATGCATGTCAATGTAATAAATAATATAATATAATATAATATAATATAATATAATATAATATAATATAATATAATATAATATAATATAATATAATAATCAGAAAGCTTTATTGCCAAGTATGTTTGCACTTACAAGAAATTTGTTTTGGTGACAAAGGTTTCCATTTCTTTTCTTTTTTCTTTTTATAAAATAATAATAATAATAATTAAATATTAAAAATATATATTCTCTATATAGTCTGTATGAGCAAACATATGTGGCTACCTAAACCTAAGAGTGGTAGGTGCTTCTTTTTGAACATCCCATTCCACATTAATCCCCATTTCTTTATAAGAACCTCCACTCTTCTGAAAAGATGTTCCACTAGATTTTGTGGAGATTTGTGGAGATTCATTCAGCAACAAGAGTGTTAAGAAAGTCAGGTACTGATGGTCAGTGTTCCAGTTTATCCCAAAGATCTTCATTAGGGTTGGAGATCTCTATAGGAGGAAGATCTTCCACTCCAACCCATGTAAAGCAGATCTTCATGGAGGTGGCTTTGTGCACTTTGTGTCATGCTGGAACAGGTTTGGGTCTCCTCGTTTCATAAAAGAGAGAAGTTTGGGGAAGAACCATGTATGGCTAGAAAAATTCAGGTATCCCAATATTTTCCAGGCCAACACTATTTGGAAACCTTCAGAAATCATAGCCTTTATATCATCAGAGATCTGTATCGTCATGATGATATTCCACGTGTGGATAAAAGAGCTAACAGGCTCTCCATTAATTTGGCATAAAAACAGAACTCCGGCAGTAACGCAATGTCCAATCTCAGCCTGGAAAAGCCAGCAGCATCAGAGGCCTCTTCCATTTCACATTCCGATGCCTCGTCTAATAGCATGAGAGGGGAAAAAAAATCAAATAAAACGTTCCTCCAGCTCTCTTTGTCATTCTGCCCATTGGGGAAAAAATGGAATAAGCATGAATCGCTCTTGTGATGAACTCTAGCATGAGAGGCCTCGTTTCTTCCCAGGCTATATATCTTTTAGAGCGGTTATGAGATGAGCTTAATAAACAAGTTAACGTTTAAGGAACGACACTCTGACCCGCCGTGGCCGCAATAACGCGAGCATGTAATCGTTTTAAGACGTGCGGATGCTTTCAGCTACGCCGGCTGTAATGAGCTCGTCCACTTCCTTTTCTCAGCCTAAATAATCCCTTTACTTTAGCCCTGGAAAGAGCTCACAATTGCTTTGCACTTTCTCAATTCTTTAAAAAAAAAATATATGAATATATAGTATATGAGTCTAAAAGGCCTTGTGGTGTTCTGAATTGTTTGAGTTCAGAGATTGGAAATGTTCCCTGATTGGCTCACAAAAATGTTAATATAACAAATGAGATAATCTTAGATAAACATCAGATAAGATTAATCCTGAGGCATCCTGAGGTTTGGCCAGCTCCAGTCACGTCCCACCTCATGAAGATCATGTACTTTTAAAGAAGTAGATGATGAACTCGCAAACATCCCGAACCATCTAGAGACGAGCCAGTGCCATTTGGATCCCACTTCATGTGTGAAGTTTTGACATTGGACCTCCTGGAGTGTTTAAAGGCTCTGGCATGGAGAAGCTGGTGCTGGATCTGTGATGATCACAAATGTTGAGCTCAGTAGCTCCTAGTTTTATAACCATAAAGACTGTATCAGACTGTAGAAAGAACATTACTTATAATCTTATACTCCACTGCTCATGTTAGTTCTGTAGTGTTTAAAGTCTATAATCACACTCTTGATGTCACCCAAATGAGGATGGGATCCCCTTTTGAGTCTGGTTCCTCTCAAGGTTTCTTCCTCATCACATCTAAGGGAGTTTTTCCTTGCCACAGTCGCCATAAATGCTCATCAGGGATAAATACACACCATTCACCTTCACTGTTAAATTATGTAAAGCTGCTTCACAAGGTCTGTTGTGAAAATCGCAATAGAAATGAACTTGACTTGATTTGACATTAAATGAAATAAGAAGATAATACAGGATGAGATAACGTAGGTACATGAGACAACGAGATTACAAGATGTAAGACACAAGACAAGATAAAATAAGATGAGAGAAAGATAAAACAAAAGATCAGATAAATGAAGAAGATAAAGAGTAGACGAGCCTGAGATAAAGATGCAGCATAAGACCGGTGAGAAAACATAAGAAAATACGATTGGAGGAGATAAGGAGGAGATAACCTGAGGTACAAAATGAGGAAAAATAAACGTAAAATAATCAGAGGTAAAGATGATACATTACAAAAATATGACATGAGAAAATGAGATAACCCGAGATAAGTAAACAGGTGAGAAATACGATTTAAAAGAAGATAACACAAGATAATGGTGACACCAGATGAGATCAGATGAGAGGATAGCATGAAATGAGATAACATGAGTTGAAAAGATGAGATGATAGGGATGAGAGGATGAGAAAGCATTAAAAGATTAAAGAAAACAAACTGAGATTAAGATAAGACATACTGTATGATGAACCCCTGAGATAAAGATGTGACAAAACACAAGACGATAAAATAAAAAGAGACAATCTGAGATAAAGCTGAGACAGGATGAGAAAACAGGAGACGAAGAATAAAGTAAATGAGAATCTGAAATCAAGATGAATCAGGATGTGTACGCAGGAGAACTATGAGAAGACAAAACAAAATGAGACAATCTGAGATAAAGATGAGACAGGATGTGCACACAGGAGAACTATGAGAAGACAAAACAAAATGAGACAATCTGAGATAAAGATGAGACATAAAATGAAAACCTGAGAATAATTACGGGAACATTTTCTGCTGCCGTTTTTTTTTTAAGATCTGGGATCCCCAGGATGTGTGAACGTGCCAGATGACGGACCAAAAATATGCTAATAGGTTGCAAGAAAGATGCTAATTACACCGCCACAAAGTTTAACGAATCCAATCAGTGTTTTAAATTAGCAGTATTACTGTCAGCCTGCTCGCTGAAGAGCTCAATGAAAATACAATATGATTGAGGGAATTTGATATTTCTCTACGACAGAACATTTATGTGAGTGTGCTAATTCATTTCTTGATTAAATAAAAGAATAAAGCCGAGTACAGTAACAGAGCGACTCCGAAAGCAAAAAAATCACATTTAACTATTTGGAAGCGAAGTTCTGCAGGTGAATTGGCCTCAAAATCAATAGAAATCCAATCAAACCTTTAAAAGGTCACGTCTCTGCTCCGGGGTCGAGTCGCTAAAGTTCATTGAACGAAAACCCGATCGGTGACAGTTCAATGCTACAACGGGGAAAGTCGACTGTTTTGAAAATAAACTCCAAACCCCCACAAGCCAAAGGAAAAAAAATTTAAATACAGATCTGGAAAAAAAGGACTTCAAGCTTTATTTAAAAGCAAATAACTCCGAAGTGATCGTGACCCCGGACCTGCACACAATCCATACCGGAGTGTGTTTAATACACACTCACATAAACGATCGGCCTGGAGCATTAATCTCACGCCCTGCAAAGGAGCCCCAGGTTGAGTTTAGCCTTGAAATAAGACTCATTGGACTCTGATAGATGTTTTAAGAGCAGCAAGTGGGGTGGATCTTCTATGTCGTCTTATGTGTCAATCTGCTATAGACTAGATTTGGATCAACTTTAGCTTTTTGGTAAGTAAAAAAAAAAAAAAATCATAATAATAATTAAAAAATAATCATTTAAATTGCTCATCGTATTTAATATATAAATGGGTATTGATATATCATCAATAATAATCATCATAATAATAATAATAATTATTATTATTATATTGATAAAATAACCATATTATGTATTATATTAATAGAACTCATTGATATAACTATTATTCGTGATTAAATATTCCAATATTCCAATATTAATTAAATCATAGACGCGGCATATGGACAAAAGTTCAGGAACACCTGACCAAAACTGTGGACACCTGACCATAAGATTATGTATTTTCTGAACTTGCCATTCCACATTTAGTCCCTATTTACTCTTATAGTCACCTCCACTCTTCTGGGAAGATGATCCACTAGATTTTGGAGTGTGCTTGTGGAGATTTGTGGAGATTCATTCAGCCTCAAAGGTGTTATTGATGTCAGATACTGATGGAGGTGAGAAGGTGAGGAGGCCTGGGGTGCAGTCAGTGTTCAATAAATAAAGGAATGAATGAATGAATGAATGAATTGAGAATTCTAAGTGAGAAACAAATAGAAAGAAAGAAAGAAAGAAAGAAAGAAAGAAAGAAAGAAAGAAAGAAAGAAAGAAAGAAAGAAAGAAAGAAAGAAAGAAAGAAAGAAAGAAAGAGACAATTAATTATCTAAAAAATGTGAGGCAAAAAAAAGGGAACAAGAGAAAGAGAAGAAAGAGAGAGATAAAAAGAGAATGAATCATTGTGATGTCGAAGGTAAACAGGACATTATTAAACCTCAGATGTTTTTCAGGCTCCGCCTCCTCCAGTCACCACCTTGCTGCTTTAAAAAACAAACACCACCCACACACCTCATGCACACACCTTTTACACACACACACACACACACACACACACACACACACACACACACACACACACACACACACACACATCTCTCACAAATACACCTCTCACTCACACACACACACACACACCTCTCACACACACTTGCCAATTAGTGTCTGACTGGAAGTGTTACTTCAGGCTTTATAGCATTACAGAGACAGGTAATCAACTATCACACACACACACGCACACATACAGGTTCAAACTCTGGACATTCTAAAACTGCCTCTTTAAATAACCCCCATCATGTGCTACATCCTGCAGGCCAACACATCTCCTCACCTCATCTGGAAAACACGTCTGCACATCTGGAATGTTCACACATGTCTGAGAGATGACACTTCTGCACATCCCAAAGCAGTCCGAGGCCTAAAGGAGTATGATGGTGTGTAAACACAGGGCATATAGAAGGTCTGGAGAAACTTCTAAATGGTCGCTCATGGTGGTCAGATCGTAATGCCTTCACCTGTCCTTGACAACAGATTAATATTTATCTCGGACAGTGTCAGGCGAGTGTAGTGTTAGCTGAAGCCTCGCTTTTACTTTATAAACATAGAAAAGAGAATTTAAAGTCAAGTCTAGACTCAGACATGTTTTCGAAAACTCAGTGCAACAGCTGGTTTAATTTAAAACTACATTTCTTCATGCCTGACGGGTTCAGAGGTCACACTTTCTTCTTTAGGACTGACTGGCATAGAAACCATGCCTCCTCCTTCAGGACTGACTGAGATAGACCTTGACTCATTCTTTAGGACTAACTTGCATAGAGGCTAAGACTCCTTTTTTAGCACTGACTGGTACAGAGACCATGACTCCTCCTTCAGGACTGACTGATACAACGTTCATGACTCATCCTTTGGGACTGACTGATACAGAGACCATGACTCATCCTTTGGGACTGACTGATACGGAGACCATGACTCCCCTTTTAGGACTGACTGATACGGAGACCATGACTCCCCTTTTAGGACTGACTGATGCAGAGTCCATCTCCTTTTGGAGCTATTGGCAAAGAAGCCACAGCTCTATCTGTATAATTGGGTATGATCTTGGATAAACAAAAACACTGTTTGGTGAAAAGTATTCATAATTTAACATGAAGAGATGCAAAATACTGTATATTTCAGTTAATTTAAAAATGTATTTATTTAATTTTATTGATAAACAAATAATCAATGGAAATAAAGCATATAAAGTAACCTTGCAAATGAATCGTATTAAGTGTCTAAATGTTGTTGAAATATGTTAAATAATAAAATAACTACCTTGAAAAGGTTCGTCATAAACTGAAACTTGATCTCTGGGTATAAATCATATTGCGGCTCATACTCAGGTGTTAACAACTGAGTTTTATGGATGTGTTTACTGTTTGACTATTTTAATTTTATTTTTATTTTAAGCTAATTTCCAATGAAAACTCCATTAAAATTAGCATTAATTACTCTACTAATGGGGTGGTGCAAAACTAAAAATATATAATATTTATATATAATATAATATTATAATACAAAAAAATCTACTTAGCATGAGATATAAAAATGAATATACAAATATATTATATATAATTAAAAAGAAATATATCTTCTTCTTCTTCTTTCGGCTGCTCCCATTAGGGGTCGCCACAGTGGATCATCCGTCTCCATACCACCCTGTCCTCTATATCTGCCTCTTTTACACCAACTACCTGCATGTCTTCCCTAACCACATCCATGAACCTCCTCCTTGGCCTTCCTCTTTTCCTCCTACCTGGTGGCTCCATCTTCAGCATTTTTCTACCAATATAATTCATGTCCCTTCTCTGCACATGTCCAAACCATCTCAATCTCGCCTCCCTCACCTTGTCACCAAAACATCCTACATGTGCTGTCCCTCTTATAAACTCATTTCTAATCTTGTCCATCCTCGTCACTCCCAACGAAAACCTCAACATCTTCAGCTCTGCTACCTCCAGCTCCACCTCCTGTCTTTTACTCAATGCCACTGTCTCTAATCCATACAACATCGCAGGTCTCACCACAGTCCTATAAACTTTCCCTTTCATTCTTGCAGATACTCTTCTATCACAAATCACTCCTGTCACTATTCTCCACCCACTCCACCCTGCCTGCACTCTTTTCTTTACTTCCCTAACACACTCTCCATTACTTTGCACTGTTGACCCCAGGTACCTGAACTCCTCCACCTTCTCCACCTCTTCTCCCTGCAACCGCATCACTCCACTGCCCTCCCTCTCATTCACACACATGTACTCTGTCTTACTCCTACTGACTTTCATTCCCCTTCTCTCCAGCGCATATCTCCACCTCTCCAGGCTCTTCTCAACCTGCTCTCTACCCTCATCACAAATCACAATATCATCTGCAAACATCATAGTCCAGGGAGACTCCTGTCTGACCTCGTCCGTCAACCTGTCCATCACCACTGCAAACAGGAAAGGGCTCAGGGCCGATCCTTGATGCAGTCCAACCTTCACCCTGAACCAGTCTGTCGTACCTACTGCACACTTTACTGCCGTCACACTGTCCTCATACATGTCCTGCACCACCCTCACATACTTCTCTGACACACCTGACTTCCTCATACAATACCACAACTCCTCTCTCGGCAACCTGTCGTACGCTTTCTCTAAATCCACAAATACACAATGCAGCTCCTTCTGTCCTTCTCTATACTTCTCCATCAACATCCTCAAAGCAAATAAGGCATCTGTGGTGCTCTTCCTCGGCATGAAACCATACTGTTGCTCACAGATGGTTACCTCTTCTCTCAGCCTGGCTTCCACTACTCTTTCCCATAACTTCATGGTGTGACTGATCAACTTAATTCCCCTGTAGTTACTGCAGGTCTGCACATCTCCCTTATGCTTAAAGATCGGTACCAGCACACTCCTTCTCCATTCCTCAGGCATCCTCTCCCCTTCCAGAATCCTGTTAAACAATCTGGTTAAAAACTCCACTGCCATCCCTCCTAAACATCTCCACGCTTCTACCGGTATGTCATCTGGTCCAACCAACTTTCCATTCTTCATTAAAAAGAAATATACTAAAAACATATAAACTGGAAGCTGATTAGTTGTTGTATTGTATGATGCATTAACATTTTCCAGTATGTTAATTAGTAAATTAATCAGTAAGGAAGTGGTGCGATCAAGTGGAGTTACTCTTACCATCACAAAATTATTTTTCATATAGGAGCATGCCATAAAATGTTTCCCAATTTCCCAAAAAACTATATTTGTTAAGGCCACACCTTCTGCTTTAGGACTGACTGGCACAGAGCCCACGATGTTGCCTTTGAGACAGACTGGCACAGATGCCACCATTTTGCCTTTAATACAGGCTGCCTCAGAGGCTACAGTTTTGCCTTTAAGACAGACTGGCACATAAGCCATGTCTTTGTAGTACAGAAAGACTGGCACAAAGACTATGATCTTGTATTTAGTACAGACTGGCACAGAGGCCACAATAATGCCTTTAAGACAGACTGGCACATAAGCCATGTCTTTGCACTTTGGAGAGACTGGCACAGAGGACACACTTTTGCCTTTAGGACAGACTGGCAGAGATGCCCTGATATTGCATTTAAGTTAGACTGTCTCAAGACCAATCCTACAACTTTTGGGCTGACTGGCAGCCACATTTAGTGCCACCTACTTTACTACTGTCTACCACATAGGCCATGCCTCCTCCTTTTGACCTGACTGGCACAGAGACCAGGCTTCCTCCTTCAGGACTGACTGGTGCAAAACATTTTTCATAGCTGCTGTAAGTATTTGTTTCCTCAACATCCTCTTTTTGGCCTCTATATTGAAGTAAATAAAACAAACAAGCAACATCCACAGTTTGTGTTACGAAGAAACCACAAAGTATAAACTTCGACACTGGAGACTCTTTCCAAGAAATGTTAAACAAGTCCTGAAAGAAAACTATAGTACAGTATAATAAAAGAATTCCTACAAAACCCCTGTGAATATCCTGTTACCATCAAAATGATAACAGACGTCAGTGTTCCTGTAAAGCTGTCCGAGCTGCTCGTACAAAACTCAAGTTCAAATTAAATCTGGTAAAGGCATAAAGTTTACAGGTTTGCTCCAGGAGAACATTTAAATGATAAAAAAAATCTCAGCGATAAGCTCTGGATATTCCTTTGGCACCTTTTCCCCCTCAAAACCAAACATAAAAGATCCTTGACTGTTTTTTTTAATCCCAGGGCTCAGGTTTTATAATGGCGCATCCATAATTTATCGGCTGGGGGAAGTTATATGTTGGATCACAGTAAGTGTGTAAATATAAATGAATGCATACATTAAATCCATACCTGAGCAAGACTGGTATGTGATCTTTGAACACCCCATTCCACATTTAGTTCCCATTTGCTGGTATAATAACCTCCACTCTTCTGGAAAGAGGTTCCACTCAATTCTGGAGTGTGCTTGTAGAGATTTTGGAGATTCATCCAGCAGTCAAAGTTCACATTCATCTCAAAGCTGTTCAATAGGGTTGGAGATCTATTGTAGGAGATCTTCCAATCAAGTTCATGTAAAGCAGATCTTCATGGAGCTGGCTTGGTGCACAGGGCCCTGTGGTATGTTGGGACAGGTTTGGGTCTCCTAGTTCAAGTAAAAGAAAGATTTCATGCTACCACATTAGACAGTTGTGTGCCTCTGACTTTGTGCTAACTCTTTGGTGGAAGGACCACATACGGCTAGAAAAGACAGGTGTCCCAGTAATTCTGTCAATTTAGTGTATATGTGTATATATTTTAATAGTTAGATTCTTTATTAAACAGCAATTACCTCTGTGTACGCCTTCAGCATGTCAGGTAAATGAGAAGATAATGAATTGCAAATTAATAATGTAAAATATACGGAAAAGCAATTAAAATGTACACGCGAGTTTTAATACCACCTGAGATCTTTTCTGCCTTGGGAAAACTTCGAAATAAACGAAGACAGGTGAGCATCAGGTCGGCAATGTCCGCTGTCGGCTCGTTCGTGGACCGCTGTAGCACTCGTGGGGAAAAAAATACTTTTTATTAAAGCAAACATGGCACCAGAAGGCAGGTGCAGTTAATGGAACGACTGGAGTAATGCGCTGAAGGAAAGGTCAGAGTAAGGTGAGCACGAGGTTGGAGTCAATCGACGCAATCGTGTGTCAACGTTTCATTTTAACGCCTTTTGTTCGTCCTAGTATGCTAAATGGGGAGGAGATAAAGTCTGGAGTCGCTCATGTTATTGCTTGCATACATGCAGATTTTGAAAAAGCTTTTACAAGACTGGGTTACCATTTAACGGCATTAAATTATACCTGCTTATTGTACAGAAACAAATACAAAGAGACGCCAAGGTCATAAACACAATGTTACACTAAATAATTTGTAGACAAGTCACTTGAAATGCAAATGCAGGTCCTTTTTTATTGTCTAACATAGAAGTGGGTGGGGTTAATAAAATAAAGTACCACAGCCAGCCACTATTGGGCATCAGAGATTAATTTGAATTCTTTAAATTTTTTCTCCCTTGTTAATTAAGACCTCCACTGTCGTCTTCAGTACTCGTAAACAAAAACACATGGGCACAATGTGATGCTATGCAGATATAATCGATCGTTATTGCTACCTGGAATAATGTCAATAGGGGTTGATGGTCAGATCTCTATAGCAGGGGATCTTTAATTACAGCCCATGCAAAGCATATCTTCATGGGTCTGGTTTTGTCAAGTCAAGTCAAGTCAAGTTTATTTGTATAGCGCTTTTCACAACAGACATTGTCTCAAAGCAGCTTTACAGAAAACAACAGTGAAGGTGAATGGTGTGCGTTTGTCCCTGATGAGCACAGAAGCATCGTCATGCTGAAACATTTTTGGGTTTCATAGATCAAGTGAAGGTTGGGTTTACTAAATCAAGTCTTGTTACTAAATCCAAAGAAATCCATTACATTTGTGGGCCTCCAACTTTGTGCTAAAGGTAAATGGGTGCTTTTTACTTTGCACATGTACATTACAGCAGTCACAAATCCCAGCGATGTTAGGAACCTGGGTTATGCTCAGAATAAGGCATGATACAGCGCCCCTGGAGGACAGAGGGTTAGGCCCCTCACTCAAGGGCCCAAGAGTAGCAACTTGGTGATACTGGAGCTTGAACCCCAGACTTTCTGATCAGTAGCCCAGAGCCTTAACCACTGAGCTACCACTTCCACAGTTTGGGGAAGAACCGCATAAGAGTAGAAAAGCAGGTGGCAGAATTCCTTTGCCAAATTGTGTATATGAGATGAAGATGCCATGTTGCAGGCTGCATGTGTTTCCCAGAGAACCATTTATCCAAATCAAAAGACCCAATCCTGATCACGTGACCAAAACCTACCCGAAGCCGCCGATCCACAGAGAAGCATCCGGATCGCGACAGCATGCAGAACAAACGATTGGATAAATAAAGGCGTCAAACGTTAATTTAATACACAGCTTATGTAATTGAATCTCACACTCGTTTATCCTCCGAGGCATCTCATCCGTGTGATGGTATGCTAATTTAATTAATTTAATTCGATTCAATCAACATTTTTTTTACACCACCATCGTGCTCAACTTCCCTCGACTTTCCCTTTACAGGTCTGAGTGGCGAGAGCGACGAGAATCGGATGATAAATACGTTCCTGTGCCTCCCTCGTCACTTAGTTTTCTAATTCTGCTCCTGGATGTCATCCAAAACATCCCTCAGACGTGATGTGTTGTGACGGATGCCATCTTCTGGATCCTCTGCAAGAACGGACGGAGGAGGATTTTTTTTTCAGCACTGCGCAATGGCTGGTCCAACACACACTCAACACACACACACACACTCAACACACACACACACACTCAAAATGCACTCCATACACTTTTATTCTGAACTTTAGTACCCCCGGAACTGTACATTGAAAAGAAACAGAATCTGACGAATTTTAATTGGTGGTCCAATTACTCCCGGGTTTTTTTTTCTCCAGCAGGGAATGGAAATAAAAAGTGGGCCGGATTCCAGAATGTTCAGCAGAGGCGATGTGTGGCACGAGCCAGACTCCTGCAGAGAGCTATAATAAATGAGTGTGATTCCCGAGGAACAGGTGGCGCGCTGTCTGCTGAAGCACAACGAGCCGTATTTACCTCCTCGACCCGCCATGCCGAGTCGAGCGCACACTTATTGCGTTTTATTTATGTTCGCAGAGTCGTGTGTATTTTATCTCCTAAGTCTGGGAGCTCTGAAATTACAGCATGGTTTGGATTTGTTGCAGTGAAATGACTCAATTATACAGAACTGCTTCTCTTCCAAGAGCACACAGTGGGTCAGGAATAATCCGGTGGCTCAGACAGCAACAACGAGGGTTACTGAGGGTTGTTCTGAATCGCTTTTGGACAAACGTCTCATCTTGTAACGATTACGTATCATCTAACAGAATCATGAGAAGAGATGTTAGGGGTGGGGTTTGGATTGCAGGTGTACATGGGGCTGTTTCTTTTTCTTCTCCCCCATCAGGGGTGGAGCTAGGGGTGGCCACGCCCTCTATGGCCGTAATTGCATTATTACAAAATTTAAATAATGTATATATTTTCTGTGCCACCACAAAGTAACTGCTGGCCCCTGCCTGGCCACCACTAATAAAAATGTCCCTGCCACTGTCCCTTTAAATGTACTCAAAGAAATTAAAACAAAAATGCAAAAACATTCGAATACCTGCAGTAATATAAAATCTATGAACAAAACATGACAGTGAAAACCTTATTTGAATTATTATGACCCCTTTTTGTATCATATTCATTCACTGGGTCTTAATACATAAACTATTCAAGGAAATCATGGCTCAGTAATTAAAGCTGATCAGAAGTTCATGAGATTAAACCCCAGCAGCGGGAAGCTATCATCAACGAGGTCACGAGAACTGCCCTCGACCTCCATCTGCTGAAGTGTAAGCGTAAATGTTTTACTATTCCCACACGCTCTATAAATCCGCACTGCACCGCCGTTGACTGCCATCTCCTCCAGCGTATAGTGCAGAAGACGGCATTTTCAGCAAAGCCAATCGATTTACACAATCTGTTTTTAAAAGCAGCCGAACGCCGAGGTTGCAGCCACGCTGCTAATTAACTCGATCCCGCTCCGGGGCAAAAAGAGGTACAAACACACGCAGCAATCGGCGGCGCGGAAATAGATTTCGAACCCGAATTAGAAAAGCAAATCTTCACTGCGGCAGTTTTTGCCACGTAAATCTTTGATTTGCACGTTATTTACCGTTAAACAGATCAACAGCTAATTTGAAGGCTAATTAGATATTTGCCGTAAACGCTTTATAACCAGATGTGCTCTAATCAAAATTAAGAAGCCTTCATTAAAATGTGAAGTTCCCCCACATGACATACTAACATACACACACATACACACACACACACACACACACACACACACACACACACACACACACACACACACACACACTAGCCTTAGTTTTAACAGAAGGAGGTCAAGCCCTATTCAGACATGATTAGTTTTTACAAATGACATGTGAACTATTTTCTTTTTATTGTATTTTATATTTGTTTGTTTGTTTGCTTTCATGGGACATTTAGAATGAAAAGTTAAAAGTTACCTAAAAAAAAATAATAATAATTACCTAATCTCCCATTATTAAATTTTTTGTAAGTATATTAAATAAAAACAAATATTTATTTAATAAATACATATTTTTAATATTATATAAAAAAAAAAAAAAAAATATATATATATATATATATATATATATATATATATATATATATATATATATATATATATATATATATATATATTTTTTTTTTTTTTTTTTTTTATTTATTTATTTTTATTTATTTTTTTCATTAGGATAAATTGTAGGTAACATTGTAATCACCCCTTAAAGGTAGATTCTCACAACAAATAAAAAAATAAATAATAACATATTTAAAAAAAAAAAATGTTTTGTTTTTTTCCGCAACAGAAACCTTTTATTTGGAACATTTTTGTAAAAAGCTTTATATTAAAGCACTGTGTTTCTGAATGTGGATGTCATTTATGTTAGAATACATGCCCATCTAAATCGAGACATTCCTTTTTTTTTTTTGGTTGTTATCAGCTAGAAAGTCGTATATACAGTACAGCTCGCACGTCACCTGAGTAAAGGTGAATCCTGGTGACAGGGTTTTCTCCCATGCTGCATTTGTGAGTACCCATCATACCTTTCTCTCCCGGTCAAAATCAGCTGACTGGGCACTGTGAAGTCCATTAAGCTGCCTAATGCCATGTTGCTCTGTGCAGAATCCTGAGCTTCCTGCTGTGCTGCCGGCGCTTAGAGGAAAAAAAACTCTCCCATCATTCAGTGGACTCCTGTAACCTGTTATCCAAAGTCGCTAGTGCCAGCGAAATGACACAGACAGAGCAGGGGACAGTGTGGGGGATTACTTAGGTGATGTAGTTCCTATGGTGTTTGACATCAAGAAGCCATTTCAGGTGTGCAGTAGAAGAAATTACACAAATCAAGTCAATGCCAAAGTCCAGCTTTTGTTTTAACATGTTTTGGAGAAATAGAGTGGCATTTCTGAGGAGACGCTTTTCCCTCATGATGCTGCTGACGAAGATTAGAATCTGTTCAATGGGGATGATGTTCAACATTTCATTGTGAATTTATTAACTATAAAAACTATAAGAAGAACTGGAGAGCAGATTTGATTTACTGCACCGCTTATAATGTATAATGTTATACCCCAGTGGACATGCACCTACGATGACAATTTTAGACCCCTCCATGATTTCTAAGCGGGAAAACTTGCAAAATAGCAGGGTGTTCAAATACTTATTTTCCTCATTGTATGTGTATATATATATATATATATATATATATAGTGATGACGGGCCTTCACCTCAGGTGCCAAAATGGCCAAGCGCTCCGAACTCAACCATCAGCAGGGTGACCCCTACGAGCCGATGGTGATGGCGGCAAAAACAGCCACCCGATGGGACCTGAGGCATCGGAGCGTGGCGAGAACGCTCCTTCTCCCGCTCCAGCCACTCCTCACCTCCTTTCCCCGGCACCAGAACACTATTCCCCTTCCCCTTTACCCTCACTTCTGGTCCCCAATAAAGACACTTTTACCACAATTTAAGTTTCCCGGGTGTGTGTTCAGCCCGACGCGGCGGCGAGTTTGACATGAAAACAGGTCGAAATAACATCTTCGTAAGTTTGAATAATATATTTGTGAAATAACTAGAAAAAAAAATTAGTAAATAAATGTCATTTAATGTTATTTAATAATTATACACTAATTATGGGAAGGGGGAAAACCTTGGGATTCAGGGCTCCATGCATTACATTACTTCCTTCTTTAATTTTAAATTACTTTATATTTAATCTATAATCGAAAGTAAAATGTTAAACACTTCTTCTCAATTTATTGATTTTTCCTTAATTTATTGAAAATCTTAAAGCATGACTATAGCTAGCAACATGTCAAGAAACATGTTTATAATTTGAAAAAAAAAAAATGATGATTTGAGAGCCTGGGGCCTAAACACCCTTTAAATGCGTTCTCATTACAGCTAAAGATAAAAGTTCAGGAGGGTAAAGAGAAATTGATAAACTATTTATTTTCTTCATTAATTAATGCAAATGGGCTTAACTAATAAAGACAACAAATCTCCATTCGTTTGATCTTTTTTAATGGACCAATCCCTATAGCGATGGATGTTCAGGTGGCCTACGAGCCTTAACGATACCAGAATGTCTAAAAGCAAGAGAGTGTGTGTGTGTGTGTGTGTGTGTGTGTGTGTGTGTGTGTGTGTGTGTGTGTGTGTGTGTGTGTGTGTGTGTGTGTGTGTGTGTGTGTGTGTGTGGCTCATAAGTATGACAAGGTGGATCGATGGTGTCTGATTAACAGTAATGCCTTGTGAGTCCTGAGTCGAACCAGACGTACATTAAATCGCAATCTATTGATGCTTCCTAATAAAAATGTAAATTCCAAAGCCTTGGTGTTACAGATGCTCAAGCATTTCCGATGCGAACGTCACGTGCGGCTAGAACACTTTTAATAAGTGAGCTCGATCATGCACGTCCGCTACTACGAAGCAGTCTCTAGTCTCTTGCTAGTGGCACATGGGGTTTTCTGGTCAATAAGCACTTAAATCAAAGCAGGGGATCAATCAATGTAGGAGTGTTTGCTAAAACATGCCGCCGTTGGCATACGTCACATATCAGGTTAGCATCTTTTTATGCAAGACCGTATCGGGTCCCGAGAACTGTCAGGAACTGATGAAAAGCTCCCGTCTGAACAGGAGCCATCTCGTGACTCTCTCAAAAAGCAGCCTTGACCTTTTCGCTAATTGTTTGATAGCACAACAGCTTAGCTCTAATAGGCCGAGGCAACGCCGCGGTCGAGAGGAGAGCTATGGGTCAGTCCGAGCGCCTAGCATATGGCACAGAGTTAGCGCACAGCACCTGCATTCGTGTAGCCATCAATTACATCAACATCCAATTACACGGCCCTGTCAGGTGGGGCTTAAAACTCGCGTTTAATATTTCTGGTGATGATACTAAATTATTTAGTCGTCTGCATCGCCAACTGTTCCGACAAAAACCCCGGCTCGCTGAAATAGCAGTCTTTTTTATATGTACCTTCAACTTTAAGGCACTCTGGCTTTTCAAAAAAATTCTGGTGAAAGTTTCATCATTAGCCAGCAGTGCAGTTTCTATTAAAAGATTCATCCTGACCCTGCAGATACGCAAGTCTACACCTGGAAACTTTCTCCCTCTTTCTCTTACACACACAGAAAGTATATATAGTTCTAAGGATCATCAGGTTCCAAGCAATATTAGGTTTTTAGAAACACCAGTCTTGAGGAAATCGCTTCACATCCAAGCGAGGCTTCTGGGTAAAAACTATCAGGTTAATTAGCAATACATGTATATTAAAAAGAAAGCAGGAACATCCTGTAATTTGCACAATATCAAGTGGTAGCTCAGTGGATAAAATGTTAAACATCTGACAAAAGGTCATGAAATAAAATCAAAGCACCACCAAGATGCTACTGCTGGACCCTTAAGCACAGAGATGGCAAAAGTACACACATTCTTCACTTAAGTAGAAGTGCAGCTCCTCATGTTTTAAAAGACTCTGGTAAAAGTTCTGACTGCACTTTTAACTTAAGTTAAAGTTTGGGCTCTGACATGAACTTAAGTAAAAAGTATTACTACTACCTGTTTTAGTGTCACGGTGGTAACTGGACCTCACATCATATCAGTGCATATCATTAAAACCTTCTCTGCTGGTCTAAACACTATCAGAAGCACTGACCTACATTTACAACCTTAATTCTAATATTTGTTCCATGAAACTGTACTAATTTATTCCCAACAGTTTATTCTCTTCATTTTGTAGCGTTTCTCTCGGCTGCACTGCTTCCAGTACGTGTACGTGGATGTTAGATTTTTTTTTTTGTCCAATCAGATTTCAGCCTCTATGTGCTGCCATGTCAATCTAATCTGCCCAGGGCCTTCAGAGTCAGTTCTGCGGGCCTTTTACCTCAGTCTTTATAAGAAATTTGTTTGTTTCTTTAACCAATCAGATTTCAGGGCCCAGCTAGCTGGCCCAGAATAGCGTCAGCATTTTTCCGTCCTCTGATTGGTTGGTCGGAGGGGACCTGTTACATCCAAGTTCGACTAGCGAAACATGTCTGTAGCTCTGCACACGTTAATAAATCTGAATTAGACTTTTTTATGCCTACAATGGCTGAAGGAGGAAGAGAAATTTATTTGGTTTCAGACATACTTTAAAAATACATTTTGAAGAAAAGCTAGACATCGTGAGGAGGTTGGAAAACGCCGAAGTTAGCTAGCATCTCTCAGCCCGGTGAAGGGTTTGTTCTCCACTTCCAGACCAGTGAATACGAGCGGTACCACTGAATTACAGCCTCTGAGTGAGCATCTGTGCACCTCTGGTGAGTAGGTTGTATTTTATTTAAATCTTTTGTGTTTTTGTCATGTTATTAGACAAATATTTACCCTGATTTGCTCCAGATGATGTAGGTGGCACAGTTGCAGTTGTAGTGTGGAGGTTTGGAGATTGTTTTAGTAAAATGGTATTCCCACTATATTTACAAACACTGAATCAAAACCAATCAAAAAGCAGCTGTTTTCTGAACACTGCAAATCTAAAGCACTCAGAATCCAGATGTTTTTTAAACACTAGAAATCTAAACCAATCAGAAATGCAGCTGTAATCCAGACAGGGTGATTTTAAACCAATCGGGATGCTGCTTTCGGGAAGACTATAAAATAAGAATCCAGCCGTTTCATGGAAATCATTCTTGCATTTGATTATTTCTATTTAATTGTCCAATGGAATTGCACCGAAGATGTTTGCACATTACTGCAAAATCTTTATTAAGAATTACATTTTTGAATATTAGAGTAAACTCAATAATAAAAATAATAATAATAATATCTCGTATGAATACAGAGCAACACCAATGACAATCTCAGACATTTTCTAATGTATGAAGTTGCCAGATCATCTCATTTGGCTACACTCTCTTCACGTGACTTTCTCCTGTCCTGCTTTCTGATTCAGTCAGTGTGCATGTGCAGAGATATGAGGATGAATAATTGACACATCTGGAGCTTCATTCGGTATTCCGGACACGGTGGCTTGGCTCATCACCCGACAGTGAGGGGAGAATCTCCCTTCATCACCCTCAGAGATGAGGATCAAAGGTTCTTCATGCAGATCAACTGCAAGCCAGACATGTTTTATTAATCAAAGCTGGCCATTTATAGGATTACACCTACACCAACCCCAGTGGGCGGGGCCAGACGAGGACAGAGCGACCCCCCCCCCCCTTTTTTTTTTTATATGATTGAGCAGGAAAATTCAAAGGCTGCTGTCTGTCGTAGTCATGAGCGAGTCTATGGCAGAAAATCAGGCGGTGAGAATTTGTGGGCGTGGCAGAACATCAGTGGCATTTACACAACCCGTCTTGTGTTTGTCTTCGCTTTGATGGTTGGAGGACTCAATGCAGCTAATTTAATCAACAACAAAAGAAAAAGGAACCCTATTAATCAGAAGCAGCCACATTAATCAACAGATTAATAGTCTGGAATACAAAACAGAAGGAAGCATATCAATCAACACCTGGATAAACCAAAAAGATTTATATAACAGAAAATATTTAACCGAATGCCCTGATTTTAGAATGTTTAATACGAATTCTTATTCCAACAATGAACATTTCATGAACATCGAGGTTAGCATTTCTTCTTCAGTAACATTACGTAAACTATAAAGGATGCTACCATGTTGTTTAGTGCCACAGTGGGTGGGTGTGGAATGTTCTATGTGTATTTTTTCTTTCTAACAGAAACTGCAGAACCTGTGAAATGTATATTCAAACAGCTAAGTAAGCTAGCTAAGTGACTAGCCAAGCAAAATGGGAAAAATATTACAGCTTGTTTAAACCAAGCACCAATTATCTTGAGGTTACAGCAAACATTAACAATATTCAAATCACTGCGATGTAATCACCACACAATTTCTTTACATGTACATTTTTTATCCATTTAGTGTTACATTATATATTGTACAACGATTTTGAATTGTGTTAAACTGTACTTAAAAGGTCATTTCTTCATCAGTCTCTTGTATTTCCCTACAAATTATTGAGTTAATCCGAAAACAACATCCTGAAGATGTCAGTCAACTTTATCTCTGGACACTGGAGACAAAAATATATAACATCTACACTGGACAAAAGCATTTGGACACTGACTTTTCCAGACATATGTGGTTCTTCTCCAAATTGTTTCCACAAAGTTGGAGGCACACAATTGTACAGAATGTCTTTGCATGCTGTAGCATTTTCTCTTAACCTCCAATTGGAGACCCAAAACCTGTTTCAGCATGACGATGCCTCTATGAACAAAGCCAGCTCCAGGAAGATCTGCTTTAGAGCTACAACCCTATTGAACAACGTTGGTATGAATTGGAACGCTTTACTACCACTCTTGAGGATCAATGAATCTCCACAAGCACACTCCAAAATCGAGTGACACATCTTCCCAGAAGAGTGCTGCTTATTATAAGAGCAAATGGAGACCAAACTCATCAATCAGATTGGAATAATTCACTCTGTTCTGTTTACATCAGATTTAATGGCACCTGATTGCTGCTGCTGCTGATGATGATGATATTAAGAAGAGCAGCATGACTTGATGATGATATCAAGAAGTGCCCCCCCACCACCCCAGATCTAGACATAGACCCGATTCCTCTTGGCTCTCAGCAGCAGGTGTAACAGGGCAGATGTTGGCACCGGCTCTGCAGTTGCGAGCCAACAAGCTCTCTGAGGTAAATTCGGTTACAGCAAAAGCAATCAAAACAACATTTTTTACTCCATGTCCACCTAGAGCTTTCCAAAATGTTATTTATTGTTATTTTTTTCATCCAGTGTTCAAAGGTCAAAATTAAAAAACTGTGCCAGTGCCTTTATATACTTGCTGCTGAGGTTTATATAAAAAATATAGACAAGTACAAACCTACTGCAGGACCAGAGCTTATGTAAGACGAAAGTAAAAAATAAAAGTAAAGACATCAGTGCAGTTATACTGCAGTTTGTGCATGTTAATGAGGGTGAAATGTTGACGAGGCGGTTTAAGAAAATTCAGAGCAACACTGACTGGCATTATATCTACAACAATCAAAAGGGACCCAGTACCGGGCCATGGGCCAGTGGCTACTGCGTTCTTCTGTGGAAAATATTTATGGATGACACTATAACTTATAGTGTGTTTTACCGATAAAGTGGCACTATTCAGAAAAAATATCATTTAAAAAAAACATCAGTTTCCACTCACAGGTTCAGCTAATTATTAACATGAATGTTACACAAACATCCCTCAAAAGTTTCTTTATTAAAGAATAAGGAAAAAATTGATAGTGAACAAACAGATTGCAAAACAAAGAAGAAGAAGAAGAAGAAGCCCTATCCAAAAATATGATGATTGTATATGGAATATTCTGTATATAATATACATCTCTATGGGCAGGTCACATGATCCATAAACCCCATGTGTCTTATATGAACGTGAAAAGTGTTCATTTAAGGGACATGTAGAACAGATAAAAATGTGCAATTAAGTTGGAATTAATTACAAGTTAACTCAGGACAATCATGTGATTAATTGTGATTAACAGCCCTAATATACGTATGTATACGTATAAATATATTAGTGGTGTGAAAAGTCTCTTAACTTGTGGTTTGGATCACATTACCGTTTTTAAGTCACGGATCAGAAATTTTTTTTAGATCTGCAAAAAAAGGTGGAGGAGACAAATATAATTTGATTTCCATTAATTAGTTACAAAATTACTTTAAAAGTATGCTGTGTATGCAAAATTAAAGCGTAACTACTTACTCATGTTTTTTTTTTCATCTTTTGTATTTATACATTCTGTTGTGTATATAATGTATTATGTCTCTATTCTTTTCTATATTTGCACATTTCTTTTTCTTTGCTGCTGTAACAGAGAAATTTCCCCACTGTAGGACGAATAAAGGTAAATCTTATCTTAAAAAAACTGTCTTTTATTCTACAGTTCACATGCATGCCGAACCGAGAGTTGGACACAACTTCTCTTTCAATGTTTTTTATTTATTTATATTATTTTCATCATTGTTCTGAAGACATCTAGGTGAAATGGTTTTAGATTAATTGCACTGGAGAGCTGGGGAAAAGCAACCAACAGGCACTCAATACCTCTGGGAACCATTGAATTAGAAGGTGTGCTCCACCAGCTGATTTGTGAGAATATTTTTTTTTTTAAATAAAACTGGTCCATGATGTACAAAAGGTTGGAAAACCCCAGACCTAATGAGTGTTTCTACTTCAAAAGCAAAAACAAAGTGCTTATACAGAAATATAGACAGGCAGAAAGATGAGTGGGGAAGATTTACCCGAGTGAACATTGACTAAATTAACTTGGACTCCTGTGTCTCTCACTCATCTGCTCATTTGATCAGCGAGAGCTCCGCTGTGCCGTATCGTCTGATAGACTTCATCCCTCATGTCGCTGATTAATCTTTATGCTGCTCTTCAGACCAATGAGTTGAGCTAATGCTCATGTTCATCTTTCGAAAAAAGCAAAAACGCTGCTTTGTTTTCATAACACACTCGAATTATGCTGGAACAAATAAAGTACCATCCCTTCATCTGCCGTGATGGATATTTAATTCACTGTAATCTGAAATTCATGACGGAGTTTTGAAACTCTGAACAAAAACAAACAAATAAACAAACTGGAGGACGGTGTGCAAACGTGACCCGATGTGCACATAGTGCTAGCGTAGCAACATAAGATCTACAGATTCCTGCTAATATCCTGAGTGACCCACAGACTCAAGGAGGAGATCTAAATAAACCATGAACGGCTAATGGGGAAGAAAAAAATTCGACCAGCTCCAGACCCTAATAATCCGATCGGAACGATCTTCAAAAAGATCCTGATGCAACACTCAGCAATAGGGACAAGACAAGACAAGATATTCCACAGGTCTAATGTTCTAATAAAAACTTCATCTATTCCAGAAGATATCCACAGCCTATTGTCTTGAGAAAAATGTAGGCCAGAATGATTAAATTGCAAGGCAGTGGACGTACAAACTCATAGAAGAAACTCAAGTGGTGCAGTGACTATGGTGAGACCATGAAGCTTAATGGTGGCATGACCGGTGGTATTTGCACATCTGGAGAAGCACTAACCCAGACCTTGTACGTGGTTCAAACCTAAAGATGCTCACTAGACGGGCAATTAACTGTTAACCTGTTAGTTGTTATCTAATAACTGCAAACCCTTCACTTGACCCCTTACACAACTGATAAGCAACAACAGCCAAGAACCGAGTCATCAATACTAGAACTCATTTACAGTCCAGCAACAAGATTAGAGCCTAAATAAAGTAAATCCTACAAGCACATTGGTGGACGAAGTACACAAACCATGTAGTTGAATTAAAGTAGAGATAAATTAAAATAAAATATGACTCCAGTAAAAGTGTCCTTTTAAACTTTCACTTTAAAGTATAAAAGTATTTGCTTTCAAAGTACTATGATTTATTATGGCTATAATGTGTGTTTGACCAGTAGTATTTATCTGCTCATAAATTAAAAGGAATGACTGATTTGACTGACAAAAATGTAATTGAGTAAAAAGAGTAAAAAGAGATTTTACTTTGAAATGTAGTGAAATTTAAGTAAAATTCTCAACGTATAGAAATACTTTAATAAAGTACAGATACATGACAAAGCTACTTAAATTCGGTAATAAATTGCACTGGCCATATCCACATTCTCCAAAAACTAATAAAAATAACAGCAACAACCTGAACCTTACAGCCATCAACGCAATGGATCTCCCAGTGACCTATCGCACTGATATCATTTACTGGATTAGAAACTACTCAGGTTCTACTTTCATGCTACCCTAGAGTGCTTCTTCCATGAGAAGCTCTTGGAAACAGCTCCAAAAAACAAAGATTCAGCTCAGATCCCGAACTGAGAATATAGACCTTTCTCAAAGCAGACAAACTTAAGAAAGCCAGCAGTCGTTGCATTGAATATGCATGGACTAGGCACTAGAGGAAAGATGAGACAGAGCTCTATAATCACGCCAATCTTTACCACCAGAAGAACATCCTGAAGCAGCAAACTGGCAGCAAATGCATGATGTGTAAGAAGCAAAGAAGAACCAGTCAGCCATGGAGTTGCACATTACACGATGCTTGCACAGATGATGTACAGTGAGGAAAATAAGTATTTGAACACCCTGCTATTTTACAAGTTCTCCCACTTGGAAATCATAAAGGGGTCAGAAATTGTCATCGTAGGTGCATGTCCACTGTGAGAGACATAATCTAAAATGTGTTTGGAGGAAGAAGAATGATGAGTACCATCCCAAAAACACAACATTCCTACTGTGAAGCATGGAGGTGGTAGCATTATGCTTTGGGGGTGTTTTTCTGCACAGTTTTTCACCAGGTTTGCACACACTGCAGGAGGGATTTTGGCCCACTCCTCCACACAGATCTTCTCTAGATCAGTCAGGTTTCTGGCCTGTCGCTGAGAAACACGGAGTTTGAGCTCCCTCCAAAGATTCTCTATTGGGTTTAGGTCTGGAGACTGGCTAGGCCATGCCAGAACCTTGATATGCTTCTTACAGAGCCACTCCTTGGTAATCCTGGCTGTGTGCTTCGGGTCATTGTCATGCTGGAAGACCCAGCCTCGACCCATCTTCAATGCTCTAACTGAGGGAAGGAGGTTGTTCCCCAAAATCTCGCAATACATGGCCCCGGTCATCCTCTCCTTAATACAGTGCAGTCGCCCTGTCCCATGTGCAGAAAAACACCCCCAAAGCATGATGCTACCACCACCATGCTTCACAGTAGGGATGGGGTTCTTGGGATGGTACTCATCATTCTTCTTCCTCCAAACACGTTTAGTGGAATTATGACCCAAAAGTTCTATTTTGGTCTCATCTGACCACATGACTTTCTCCCATGACTCCTCTGGATCATCCAAAAGGTCATTGGCAAACTTAAGACGTGCCTGGACATGTGCTGGTTTAAGCAGGGGAACCTTCCAGCTCCTCCCGTGTAGTTCTAGGCTGATTTCTCACCTTCCTTAGGATCATTAAGACCCCACGAGGTGAGATCTTGCATGGAGCCCCAGTCCGAGGGAGATTGACCGTCATGTTTAGCTTCTTCCATTTTCTAATGATTGCTCCAACAGTGGACCTTTTTTCACCAAGCTGCTTGGCAATTTCCCCGTAGCCCTTTCCAGCCTTGTGGAGGTGTACAATTTTGTCTCTAGTGTCTTTGGACAGCTCTTTGGTCTTGGCCATGTTAGTAGTTGGATTCTTACTGATTGTATGGGGTGGACAGGTGTTTTTATGCAGCTAACGACCTCAAACAGGTGCATCTAATTTAGGATAATAAATGTAGTGGAGGTGGACATTTTAAAGGCAGACTAACAGGTCTTTGAGGGTCAGAATTCTAGCTGATAGACAGGTGTTCAAATACTTATTTTCAGCTGTATCATGCAAATAAATAGTTTAAAAATCATATATTGTGATTTCTGGATTTTTTTTTTAGATTTTGTCTCTCACAGTGGACATGCACCTACGATGACAATTTCAGACCCCTCCATGATTTCTAAGTGGGAGAACTTGCAAAATAACAGAGGGTTCAAATACTTATTTTCCTCACTGTATATAAACAAAGATATTGGGTTCCATGTTCCATTGGCTTGGCTACAATACATGCATTTTCCGATTTCATGGGTACAGCCGAGCATCAAAAGCATTTAAAATCTTCTTTGTCTTGTATTTCTTTTTTATGGTGTCAATTAGCGCCATCTAGTGTTTTGGAGGTGTGACATACTACCCATTCTAAAAAAATGTAAGGCTGTAGCATCACGTGACAAAAAAACGAATAAAAAACTCGGAATGGAGAAGACACTTGGTAGGTGGACGTATCTTTACTGTTTCCTAAACCGAGCCAATGGGGAGGTCACATGAGAAAAGAATAAAAAAATGGCAAGATGCAAAATGAAATGACTTGTTAATCTGGAGTAATATAATGTTAAAAATGAACTCATCACTTTTTGATTAGTCTTAAATCATATAAAAGATTCATTCAAAATAAGGAATGGTTTATTCGGAGAAGAGCAGCACAAAGACGACGTTGGTGTCTTTACAGAATGTATGGTCACATGACACTAAATAAGAGGACTCATTAGTTGCAGTTAATATAAAAGAGTCATTCGAAATGAACAAATCATTCTTTGAAAAAACTCTCAGTACAGAGTGATAAACGTCCAGATTCATAAAAGAAAAGAATAATAAAAAAAATAATAATAATCTCTGACATGACTCATTTGTCCAGAGTAAAATAAGAGTCATTTAAAATGAACAAATCACTCTGCAAAATGACTCATTAGTCCTGAGTAATATAATATCAGTGTCAGACAAGGCCTCATATGCTGAATCACTGACTTATGTTTTAATATATTTCTTTCCGTGAAGATATATTAAATAATTCCCAATAGTCAAGATTCTTCATTTCATAGCTTTTCTATCAGATATGCTGCCTCCTGTAGTGTTTATGAGTTTCTATCCAATGAAATTCCAGCCATTACGTTTCCAGGGCCAATAATCTGTAGCTTCAAATAGATGACAATAAAACTGCTGCTTTAACCAATCAGATTTTGAGTTGGTGATACTGGGGCCATCTAGCAGGCGTCCAATAACGTCAGCATTTAATTGTATGGCCAGAGCGCATGCTGGTCCAAACTCGCAAACCGCATCTGTAGCAAACTGCACAAGCTGAAATATATTCATCTGGATTTAATTGAAGAATGAGAATGAGAATGAGAATTAAATAAATTCATTTAGTCACAAAAACACTCACAAGGACATTTACAAGACGGGTTTTTTCAATAAAATCTGGATGCCCAAGCAGTTCAAAACGGTTGTTCAGCTTTTTCATGGACAATTTATACCTTAGTGTTTTCTTTCCTGTAGAATTCACATGAAAGCACACATGAAGTTTCTTGCTTTAGTGATGACCTTTATTCTCAATGTATGAGATTCCTGCGTGTGCTGCAGCACTCTGTTCTACTGGGTTCCTCTATAATATCGATCGATGGTTTCTATGGACGTGGCATTATAATGATGGGATTATGAGGTGGATTAATACAGGTAGAACATCGCTGAAGGCCATGGAGTGAAATGCATGACCTGTATAATATAGTTTAAAATGAATAAAATAATTACTCTCGGGGACGATTTGTTAGTCCAGAGTTTTAAAGAGGAGATTGTTAATTGTTAAACTGGTTGAAAATCAGGTAAAGTTACATTTATGAACATTATTATGAACCTGGACACGGTGGACACGGGGTATATACAGTATTACACTTCAGTCGGATGAAAAAAATAAATGCGTGACTTCTAAAATGCGGCTTACTATCACACGAAAGCAATTACCGTGTTTCTCTCGAGCTCAGGATTTAAAGAATAACACTTAAAGAACAATAGTGTGACCTTCTGTGCTCACCCCTAGAGGGGAAAAAAGAGATAATTTTAGCCATTTTCAGCGAAGCGAGCATCATCGAGGCACTCAGCAGACACTCGTCCATCTTCCACAGTGAAATCACTGGTTATAAGATGTGTCCGGATAAAATGTTGCTCAGTTATCACAGTGCACTTTTTTTTTTATTCAATACCTCACATAATATCGGACAAATCTGTGTTATTATCTGTGATTCGACAAAATGTGTTTTTTGGAAGGAATAAGATATCATTCATACTGCCTCTGATCAGAAAGATAAAATTCACATGGATCATTTTGGTACATTTTAGACAAGAAATCTTTAAGATTCCTCCGAATGAAACAATGCATTTGATTACATTTTGTCGACGTTAATTTTCTCTAATGCACTACGCATGACTATCAATATTCAAAAGCTTTTCTTTTTTTTTTTTCCCCCATTTCTTTTTCTAGCTGAAAAAAAAAAAAACAACAATACCCCCCTCCACCCCCACATCCCTCACACACCCTTGTAAACACCCGGCATGTTTACGAACTCGTTGGTTCAGGGAAAAGCTGTGATTTGCAACGAGACTGCTTTATTACCTCAAATCTACTCCAGTCTCACATGCACAGCGTATTTGCTTATTGGCACTGATGAGAAAATCTGCTTCCTCCTTTTGCCAACTAATCCATTTTCAACTCTGTTGGGCTTCAACAAGCTTCCAGAATCATTTTTAACCCGGGTCCAAGCTTCGGGGGTTGGTTGTTCCAAAAGCTGCAAGAAAACGATTATACTCGGACGATTATGCTCGTAAATTTTATGGATTTGCTCGTTCGAGTGATTAAAGATATATTAGTGGGGTATTAGCCATAAATATGTGCAAATGCCCTCCATTCTAAAGAATCCTCCTGTCTGGTCTCCCGTGACCTGGACACGTCCTCTATCAGGGAGACCAGCAAGCCATATAATTCAAACTGGTATGAAAGTCAATATTTTCTTGGCAGTTTCAACCTCACGACAGGGTGGCTTTGGTTTCTCCGGCCCAGAAATGTTCTCGACCCAACAACCAGAGGCAGTGGGCAGCTGTTCTGTGCTGTGCTGTGGATGCCAGATGCTCCTGCCAAAGACTCGAGTGTGTTCTGTCCTCTTTCCTTAGCCTTGGGTCTTTTTTCAGCCAGCGTTTCCCTTTTTTTTCCTGGAAAATGGAAAATTCAGTTCTGCTGGCAGCACGTGTATTTTTTTAATATCTGATTTTCCTTTTATTATTTACATTAATTATAACTCGAAGTGTTAGATGTTTATACACTACAGTATATACAGTAGATAGACACATTTTTGTTAAAACCTGAGCAGAAGATCCCAGAGATATCATCTCATTCCACATCTAGTCCACCTTTTATTGTTAGAATACCCTCCACTCTTCTGGGAAGATGGTTCACTAGAGTGTGATGGTGGAGATTTGACCAATTTGGTGTGAGTAAAGTCAGGTACTGATGTAGGTGAGAAGGTGAGGAGGCGTGGCAGTGCAGTCAGCGTTCACATTCAACAGGGTTGAGGTCAGAGCTCTATAGAAGGAGATCTTCCACTCCAACCCATGAAAAACAGATCTTTATGGAGGTGGATTTGTACACACTTTCATGCTGGAACAGGTTTGGGTCCCTTAGTTCAAGTGAAGGGAAAATCTAGTGCTACTAAATACAATTGTGTGCCTCCAAGTTTTGGAGAAGAACCACATATGGCTGGAAAAGTCAGATGTTCCGAAGAGTACTTTTGTCTGTATTAAGCGTAAAAAAACCTGTGTTCCAGTTTTCTTGATATCTTGATATATTTGTGCTGTTATAGAAAATTATTAATTACCTTCTGAGAAGAAGAATTAATATAGAAATCAACACACTCACTTTAATGAAAGAAGTTCTCAGACTCGGCTCGTCTCTCGGGTGGATTTGCTTTGCTCTCGTTTTTTCATGTCTGACATTAGTGAAGGGATGTAGAAGGATCAAAAGAGTGCAGTTTGAAGGGTTTGTCACCATGTCAATGTGCTAATCTCCCAGCCGTTTCCTGCGGAGGCGTATATCACATCGAGCCAAGCGCGTGGCCCGGGCCCGTTTCTGCAGAGGGAAATCATGCCACGGATCGGAGCAGTGCGACTTTGTGTTAAATACAGTCGATAAAAAAACTGGCAGGAAAAAATGACGCAATGACGCAGAGATCCTGCACAAGTGGCTGAGGAACACTGACAGAAACGTCGAGACTTCGTTCCGAGTTTCGCGTTTCCCCTGAGATCGGCACACGGCAGCTTCCACTACCAGAACATCTCCGGATGTTCCAGCACACCTAGACGTTCCCAGGACATCCTACGGGCCGTAAAGATCTCCACCATCAGCTAAATGAAGAATCTATTTATAAAAAAAAGTTTCATGCACTCATTCTGCCATAATGTATGAAGGAGTCATCAGGAAGGCAGCGAACACAGAAGACAGCCGACGTGGAAACACAGACCTTCTACGTATCGAAAAGGTCGGAGCGTTTGCATTCTGACAGACGGGCCGAGAAAAGGTCGTGTTTTTGAGGGTTCTGAGTTATTCATCGTGAAGCGGTCGTGTTTTTTTTTTTTTTACGGCGGTTTCACACCTATCAGTCTGTAAGACGAGTGGGAAAATGGATTCTTCTGGTTTATGGATGATTTTCGAGTGGATGTAATTTAGACGGGAAAATGTTTGCAGGAATCGCATTTTTCACGATATCTCCATCAAATCTCTAAACTCAACTCCGGAGGATGGATATTTAAGCCCAGGCTGTTTTCTTCCCAACGATACCTAAACTGTCTGTGAAGCACAATGTTGTCAGGGACTGTTAGTCATTTATTTAGGTAGGAAATTTTCAGCTGTGAATTCCCAAAGGTGGGGGTTTAAAGGGTAAACTAACCACAGAGTTGAAAATGTTTTCTAAATATGTTCTCTTATTAAATTAAAATGATTATGTAAGAAGTAACATAGTGATTACAAGAATCATCCAGAAAAAATATATATATAATGACACATTTGTATAATGTTTTCTGTAATGTGCCACCTCATAAAATATGACGATGCCACAGGGATCCTAAGGTATCTAGAGGTTGTTCCAGTTTCGGTGTGTTTCACCTCATGGATATTTCGGACCTTCAAAGAGTTTCCTTTGGGAGAATCCAGAGGTATTTCGTGATGCACGCGCTCCAGTTGGATCCCAATTTATACCGATTTCAGATAGTGGATACTCAAAATAACCCTCTCCATCTGCTGTTTTTCATTATAGAACATTTAGAAGCTCTAGCATAGAGGAGTTGGTGTTAAATCGATAATGATGTTGAGCTAATTTATGAGTTGCTCAGGAGCTCCTGGTTCTACAGCTCCAACTGACTGTAGAAGACTGTAGTAAGGACATTACTGATCGTCACACACTCCGGTGCTCTGTTTGTAATGTTTTAATGATTTATAATCACACTGTTGGTGTCACCCAGATGAGGATGAGTTCCCTTTTTAAGACTGGTTCCTCTCAAGGTTTTTTCCTCATACCAAGGAAGTTTTTTCTTGTCACAGTCGCCCCCAGGCTTCATCAGGGGTAAATACACATCAATTTAATATAACTTTGTTCTATAATTACTACATTCTGTAAAGCTGCTTTGGAACAATTATATTGTATATATATATATATATATATATATATATATATATATATATATATATATATATATATATATATATATATATTATTTATTTATTTTTTTTATGTCTTTTGAGTGGAAAAAAAAGAGTCAGGCTGGTTTGATTTTCTCTCCAAATTCGAGGTCACCTTAAAAAAAAGATAAAGTCGGTATGAAACCTTTATGGAAAATCTTCTGGAACATCTTCATGGCACATCAAATTAGTTCTCAGTCCAAATGTCCAAAAGTGAATTTGTGAATGTGAATTTCTGCACATCTACAGTTTAGATCCAGAATTGAATCATGTTCTCACCTCACCAAAGTGTTCACTTACCTGAAGAACCACGTCTAAGATGAAAAACCCACCAGCATTCAATTCTTCCAATCAGAAAGCAGGATTTTAAGATTTCCAACTTGATGCAAAACGATAAGATAAAAAAAAAGAAAAAAAAAAAGAAAGACAGAACAAACAAGAGTGTTTGCGTCCTGATTCTTCAGCGTGCATCGAAGCGTGATCCGTTATTGGTGTGACATGAGTGTAAAGTGTAACATATGTCGCTTTCGGCAGAGGCGTGTGTGTGTGTGTGTGTGTGTGTGTGTGTGTGTGTGTGTGTGTGTGTGTGTGTGTGTGTGTGTGTGCCCCGAGTGTTTGCGAGACATCCCTGTATTGTGAAGCAGCGGGAGAGAATCTAGAAGAAAAAAAGTTATAGATGGTACCATCTTAAACATCTCAAGTAAAGAAAATAGAAATCTAGACACACTATATGGAGAAAAGTTTGCGATCATAAGATCTGACCATCAGATTGGTATTTCAACATCCCAATCCACACTGAATCCCCATTTGCTGTTATAATAACCTCACATATCTTCTAAAGATGTTTCACTAGAGTTGTGTGGAGGTTCATGGAGATTTATTCAGCCATAAGGGTGTTAGTGAAGTCACACTTACCATGTTCTATAAGGTTGGAGATCTCAGACTCTATCCCATGTAAAGCAAGTCAAGTCATGTGGGCTTTTATTGTCATTTCGACTATTCACACAAGAAAGAAAGAAAAGTGAAAGAAAGAAAGAAAGAAAGAAAGAAAGAAAGAAAGAAAGAAAGAAAGAAAGAAAGAAAGAAAGAAAGAAAGAAAGAAAGAAAGAAAGAAAGAAAGAAAAGTTAAAAAAGAGAAAAAGAAAGAAAGAAAGAAAGAAAGAAAGAAAGAAAGAAAGAAAGAAAGAAAGAAAGAAAGAAAGAAAGAAAGAAAGAAAAGTTAAAAAAGAGAAAAAGAAAGAAAGAAAGAAAGAAAGAAAGAAAGAAAGAAAGAAAGAAAGAAAGAAAGAAAGAAAGAAAGAAAGAAAGAAAAGTTAAGAAAGAAAGAAAGAAAGAAAGAAAGAAAGAATCACATGTAGTCTACAGCACAGTGAAATTCTTTAAGGCACAGTAATGTTTAGAAGTTTGGGTCAGAGCACAGAGTCAGCCATGGTACAGCGCCCCCTAGAGGACAGAGAGATAAGGGCCATGTTTAGGGGCCCCATGGGTGGCAACTTGGCTTTTTTGACATTTTTAAAGTTAATTCTGAATTGTGAGAGAAAGGGAGACAGAGAGAAAGAATGGTAATGTTTTTAATGCTAATAAAGCAACCTTAAATCTTGAGACAGAAAAAGAGAGAAAGACAAAGCAAGAGACAGAAAGAGAAAGTGAAAAAATGCTAGAATGTGAGCGATGCCAATAAACCGTGTTGCAGATGTAAAATAAAAACGAATAAAACATACGTGTGTTGTTTAATGAATGTATCCAGCGCACCGAGACGTACGTATTTAATGCTGGAAGGTTCCACAGCGATGTTCTCGCATGAATCTCATCATCCCTCCTGCAACGCACATCCCGCCATCCCCGTGACCCGATAACGCCTGCTTCAATATCGGCGGCATCAGATTCGCTCGCAGCAGATGTTCACAGTCCTAATTCTGTTTACTTCACAGGAGAGGAGAGGGAATTGAGGAGGCAGTCACACCGGCTTGACAGCCCAAACAGCTGGTGCAGCGCTCCGGCTCGCGACTGAAATATTAGCCACACCATAAACGTGTTTTTTTATACAATTATATTCATAGATTTTTTATCTTAAAGCTCGGGCCCTCGGCCTCTTGTTCTGTGGGGAAAACGAACGTCGGAAAACGTACATCGAAATGTCAGCAATCGATACAAATTTCTTTTACCTGCTCTACAGAATAAGTAATAGCTGCTTAAGTAACTGCTTTATGGTTTTCAGTTTTGCCATAATGTCGCAGATCAATAATTCATCAGCGCCGCCGTTCGGACTTAATCGCGAACCTTTACGGTGATTGGATTGGACACGGACACGGGAAATTAACATTTTGTTTCCTGTCTGCGATTTTCTCTTCCTTTTTTATTTCAGAACTCTTCTCAATCTAGTATAGAGAGCTCCCCAAAAAAAAAAAAAAAAGGAAGTCAAACAAAAGAAGACAAAGCCGCTATGAAATATTTGTGTTTGACACCTTTGTCCAAACTGCTCCAAATGTCCAGGAGTTGATGAATTTCCACAGTTTGTGCAGCTGGTAAACGGCCTGAGGATTCATGAAATTATGAGGATGAATTTTGAGGATCAATTGAAGGAACTGAATAAAGTTGATTTGGATCTGTTTTGTCTTAAATCTCTTTCTCACTAATTTTGACATGAAAGCTTGAAAATGGGCTTTCTGATGGGGGATGTTTATTGGACTTTGAATTCGTGGGTTATAGTCTCAAGTCCCGGCCATACCAAGCTGCCACTCTTGCGCCCTTGAGCAAGGGATTTAACCCCCACATTGCTGATCAGTTGTGGAAATGAGGATAGAGTAATGGGTGGGTGTCTGATGTGATCGTGTGAAGTGTTTTCACCTATCTAAAGATTCACCCCTGAGACCGAGAACCCTCCAGCATTCCATTCCTTAAAAAAATAACTCAAAGATTAAAGTGTTGGAATTCTGAACAGAAGGTTGTGAGTTCAAATCCCAGCACCGCCAAGCTGCCACTGGTGGGCCCTTGGCCAAGGCTCTTAACCTTCAGCTGCTCTAGGTGTATAAATGAAATAATTGTAAGTGGCTCTGGATTTATGCGTCTGCCAAATGCCATGTAAATGTAATTGAAAGATCTAATTTCCACTTTGATCAAAAACAATAAGATTCAGAGATAAAGGATTATTTCAGAAAGATAGAAGATGCTTGGTCCTACCTCGCCTCCTCGTTTCGCCTTGTCTCGCGTCTCCTCGCCTCACAACACCGAGTGCAAATGTTTGCACGCCGTTATGGTCACGTTTCACTAAAATTAAGAGCCTTCGTTCTGTAATTTTCCCAGGTTTCTATGGTAACAAAAGGAAACAGGAACATGGATGCAAGTGTGGATGCATTAAAGGTGTGTGTGTGTGTGTGTGTGTGTGTGTGTGTGTGTGTGTGTGTGTGTGTGTGTGTGTGTGTGTGTGTGTGTGTGTGTGTGTGTGTGTGTGTGTTCAAGACAGTTCAAAACCCACCACATGCTGCTGTCTTTTCTGTGCCTTAGCAATACCTTTTACAACACACATACACACACACACACACACACACACACATTTGTCTAAACTGGTCATGTTCAAGTCCCTTTTTTTGTGTATGTGTGTGTGTTGAACATATGAACACTTGAACATATAGTAATGTTATAATAGTGTTTTTTGTTGTAACTTTAATAATAAATGAAGAAAATAATGAAGTCTATTTCCCTCCAGAGCTCATGCACCTCTTTACAGGCATCAGGAAGATTTGGCCGTCTTTATTCACAGGAGAGTCTCTCTCTCTCTCTCTCTCTCTCTCTCTCTCTCTCTCTCTCTCTCTCTCTCTCTCTCTCTCTCTCTCTCTCAGGATTTTCAGGAAGTGCACTGATGCAATCATTACAAATATTTGATTTTTATTTCTTTCTTTTTTAAATATTTAGATCTGATGCTTTTATCCAAGACAAACTACTAGTAAATAGTTGAAAGTTAAAGTTTGTGTTGTTTTTGCTGGTTTTAGCTTAAGGGCCAAATATTAGGATGTGAACTCACCACCTTCTGGTCAGTAGCCCAAAGCCTAAACCACTGACCCTCCTCTCATTTCCTCTCCTCTTTATGACACTGCAGCCGTGAATCTGTAGCACAAATCACAGCAGCTGCATGACCTGTTTTGTTCCTCCGCTTGTTCTCAGCATTGTTTCGCTGCTGCATTCCATCTGCTCACATCCTCTAACATCAGATGCTCGCATGCAGAGCTACAATACTACAGACTCACGAATGCCTAAAAGCCGAATCACTAATCATGCCCTGCTACAACAAAGTGACTCTTCAGTGTCACCCAAAATACTGCCCCCTCCCTAAGTTAAGACAGAGACGAATTAAAATCACCTCAAAATCCCCCAAGGCACCAGAATGACCCATGAGTCCTTCCAGAGTCAACCCAAAGTAATAAAAAAGAGTCACTACCACTACCCCCATGTACCCAGATTCACTACCATTCGCCCAAGTCCTCAGATTCACTATCAGTCCACCCACATCCTCAGATTCACTACCATTCCCCCAAATCCCCTGATTCACAAGTCATCACCAAGTCCTTTGATTCATTCCCAGTCACCCTGAAATCACTCTAGAGTCACCCTTGTGTCACTCAAGCCATGCTGAGTCACCTCAGAGTCACCCCCACATCCCCTGAGTCACCAGAGAGTCACCCCAAAGTAACTGAGACTCGAGATGCAAACATTTCAAGATTTGAACACTTCCACTAATGCTTTTTTTTTCCAAAAAAAAACTGGCTCGTTCATCTCTTGTCGCCAAGCTAACAAGGTTTTGGCTTAAATCCTGATATATTTCTACTCGCAGAGGGAGAATTTTAGCAGATCCAGAAAGAGGATGCACACCTAATGCTTGAAAGTATGTATGTGATTAATTTATTTAAATTGTTGTTATTATTATTATTATTAGTAGTAGTAGTAGTAATATTATTAGTAATAATAATTAATGAATAATACATAGTTATTAATTATTAATAATATGTATTATATTGAATATTAATAGAATTAGTAATTAAATTATTAATAATTAATAACAAGTTGTCGCTTCATAAACATTGCATATATAAAAAAGATCAAATTAAGATACTTTTGTAAACAAACGGATAAAATGCAAAACAAACTTAACTTACCTTAAAAGCCTATAAGTTAAAAAGAAGCTTTTTTCTTACAAACTAGTCAGGGTTTATTTCTTCTGACGAGACAGAAATTACATTTTTTCTCCGTTTTAAACACACACCACTTTGTACCAGAAAAATGTGTTACTGGCTTTTTGCCAAAATACTTTTTTTTTGTGTGTGTGTTTTTTTTTTTTAACAGCTGATCTGCCGTAACCATTAAATCCATTTTAGAATCACAGAATGCAATTTGTCTTCCTTTTAGAAGCAAACGGAAATAATCAAAAAGACCACTTTTCATTTTGGAAAAGCGTCCTAAAAAGCTTCTGTGACAAACTAGTTGGAAAAAAAAAAAACACCAAAAATATTCCCACAGTGACTTTAGCTTTTAACTGCACTCAAAGTAACACTGGTGGGGGTGAGGGGCATATTCGTGTCATTGACCCATTTTAAAAGCTCTTTTTTAGTTAATCAATCTGTTTCCATGTTCTCAAGCGACCCTGATTAAATCATTCAGTAAACTAATTAGTGAAACACAAATAGAAGAAAAGTAGACAAATATGTGGACACATATACCAGAACATTTTTACTAACATTTTTAGTTGAGCACCCCAGGTCTCCTCACCTCACCTACATCACTACCTGACTTTACTGACATCCTTGTAGGTAAAAGAATCTTCACAAATCTCCACAAGCACACTCCAAAATCTGTTGAAAGTTGTGGAATCTTATGGTCAAGTGTCTACATTGTTTATTCCATGAGCTACACTATACACAGTTCAGGCATAACATTATGACATTATAACTTTCTGAGTGGTGAAGTGAAGAACACTGATGATCAGGCAGCAAGTGAACATTTTGTCCTCGAAGTTAATGTTAGAAGCAGGAAAAAATGGTTGAGCGTAAGGATTTGAACGAGTTTGACAAATTGTGACGTCTAGACGTCTGGGTCAGAGCATCTCCAAAACTGCAGCTCTTGTGGGATGTTCCTGGGCTGCAGTGGTGCAGTGGTCAGTATCTATCAAAAGTATCTATCAAAAGTTCTCCAAGGAAATAACAGTGAACCGGTGACAGGGTCGTGGGGGACGAGGATCATTGATGCACGTGGGGAGTGAAGGCTGGTCCGTGTGGTCCGATCCAACAAACGAGCTCCTGTAGCTCAAACTGCTGAAGAAGTTCAAGATGTTAATGCTCAAAGAGGTAGAACTGTTATGGTATCAAAAGGGAACCAACACAATATTAGGCAGGTGGACATAATGTTATTCCTGCACTTTTTGAACATCCCAATCTACATTTAGTTCCACATTGAGGTCAGTGCTCTGAAGCAGGAGATCTTCCACTCCATTCCATGTAAAGCAGATCTTCATTGAGCTGGATTTGTGCACAGAGGCATTGTCAGGCTGGAACAGGTTTGGGTCTCCCAGTTCATGTGAATAGAAAATGTAATAGTACCTCATCCAAAGACGTCCTACACAACTGTGCGTCTCCAACTTTGTGCTGGGTGGAAAAGTCAGGGCTCTCAATATTTTTCTCCATATAATCAGTGCTAAAATCTTGTAAGCTTTTTTAAAACTGCTTTCTTTTTTCTAGCTGTTTGGATATAATGTATTAATATTGACACAATAAACATATTTTTCCTGTCAATCATGTTATCATGTCTTTATTTCTATCATGCCCACATTCTCCAGGCCTTTTATACCCCCATGCTTTAAAGTAAAACGCTTCACAACGTCTAATCAAGTCACTCCTTTATTAGTAGTGCTTAAAGCCAAGAATGGACTGTCGTTTTTCTTCCACAAAGCTTTCTCATCTCACCGACAATGCAGGCAGATGTCACTGAAGGATGTGTCTGAGGCAGCTCTGGATTATATTAACTGGCAAGCGCCAGCGCCACTGGGTTGTCACTTTACATTTTATCCGAGCTGAGAGGGGAGGCGGTGAACGTCTCTGAGGGACGGAGACGCTGACGACGCCGGCTCCCAAGCCTGGATATGACTGGCAACCATCTCCAACTGAGCCTGTTATGAATCAAGAGACTCTGTCAGGGCTGTTTCGGATCCTGGAGGAGGCGAGGAGAGACGGGAAGCTGGCAACCCCATTACAGGACGGGGAGACACTCGGAACTGACGTTAAGTCAAGAGTTACTCTCGGGGTGTTGAATGGAGAGCATGAAGCCTGGAGAATGACGTCTGAGTCACAACTGGTTCAGACTGTTCACAGGTCCATAAATATAGTAATGCACTTAATAGTGTTATTTTTATAGTAACACCTCATTCAGAGATTTCAAAACATCACTAATCATTTCTAACTGAGGAGTTAGAAATGAATTTATTAAAAGCCCGTGCAGGTAGGACGTTTTGGAGACGAGGCGAGAGAGACGCAATTGAGATGGTTTGGACATGTGCAGAGGAGGGACATGGGGTATATCGGTAGAAAAATATGCTTTTATAATTTGTTTAGTAATTAAATCATTCACTAAACTAATTAATTAAACACAAATGGAAGAAAAGTAGACAAATATATGGAGGAAACGTACAAGAACACCTGACATTTCCACCCATATGTGGTTCTTTCACAAATCGCTAGCACAATATTCACAATTGTATGGAAAGTCTTTGGATGTGAAAAGACTTTTCACATGTATGAAATTTTCCCTTCATGTGAACTCGGAGACCCAAACTTGTTCCAGCATGACAATGCCCCTGTGCACAAAGTCAGCTCTGTGAAGATCTGCTTAATATGGGCCGAAGAGGAAGATCTCCTGCTATAGCTGAATGGTTGAATGAATCTTCACGAAGCTCCACATGCACACTCCAAAATGTGTTGAAACTTATGGAATCTTGTAGTCAGATGTCTACAAGCTTTTGTCCGTGAGCTACACTATTTGTACACTTAAATTTTAGACTCGACTGCACTTTTTGAACATTCTACATTGAAAAAATCCAGAAGAGGATATTTAAAACTTTTAAAATGGTTCCGAAAATGAAAACAGTTATACTATAAAACTGTTATAGGAAAATGGTGCAATTGCTTCTCAGTCCCAGATAATAATAATAATAATAATAATAATAATAATAATAATAATAATAATAATAATAATAATGCAGTAATGCAATTTGAGACCTAATATGTGTCACATGGTACAATACTGCTTTCACTGTTTATGTTGGGATTGCACCATGTGGACGTGGCGTGTTTATTGTGTGAAGGTGTGCACAAGATTGCAGGACGGACTTAGCAGCCATTGTGTGTATAAATCAGCAATAAACTTGTCAATTTGCACAAGGGCAGGCAGAGGCAAGTGCAGGGCAAACAGTCGTTAACAACCCCGGCCAAAATAAATAAATAAATAAATAAATAAATAAATAAATAAATAAATAAATAACAAAAACATGATTTAGAAACAATACCAAGATGGGAAAAATCTGGTGTGTGTGTGTGTGTGTGTGTGTGTGTGTGTGTGTGTGTGTGTGTGTGTGTGTGTATGTGTGTGTGTGTGTGTATGTGTGTGTGCTTAATCAGGAAACCGTGAGCTGTATGTCGGGGTCGTAGTCTGTGGTGGAATTTGTTTGATGGCCCCTGAGAACTAGAGTTTTGATGTGACCTTCCAGAGCTTCATCGAGTGAAAGCAAAAATCAGAACGAGCTTTAAACTGCCAATTAAAATGCTTACACCTGTTATTCTAGTAAACGTATTATAAGCTGGTCATCTTAAACGGTGGATGCTTTTTGTTCTTCTTTTTTTGCTATAAAGGTGCAATTGACACATCTACAGTAGCTACAGGATGTCTTCAAATCAATCAGCTGCCAATAACCTCTGTGAGTGCTAGTAAAATGTAGCCTTGACGACTGCACGATATCTGTGGGAAGAAATTAGCTTTTTTTCCCCCACATTCTGTCCGTTTCGCATTTTCTGCTTGTTATGAACGCCATCAAGCCAAACTGGAGTTCTTCTGGTGTCAGTGAGCACCATTAATCTGAGTGCAATCGGAAAAAAACAAAAAACAAACAGGAACGGCGTCCTCGTGTACCGACTGTGCCAAACAAAACCCGATATTTCATCTATTACAGAGCGCGCGTGAAGATTCATAGAGTGAATTAAACGTTTCTCTTCTCCAATGTTCACGCTCATTAAAGAGCAGCCAGCAAAGCCTCGCTATCAATCACCGGCTCGATCGGCGGTCAGCGGTGAAATGTTTGTCACTCCTGTGCTACTTAGTCGCCACATCAATCACCACCACCTCCGGCGGCTCCTCAGTGGCTCCTCAGATCACGCTCATGTTCCTCTCAGAGCTCTTGCTGGGAAGCACACGGATCCGACTGAGCGACGAGGCTCGGGTTTTAGGGAAAGGGAGTAAATTTAATGAGGAAGCAAATAGAGAGGGGATTTTTTTGCACTACACGGAAAGACGTAGAGCGTAAAGCCAACTTTCTGTCTCTTTGTTTGATATGGTTTTTGTCCTCATCTTCAGGCTGGTGTTTGATCTCGCTTCTAAAGATAATTTTACAGGGTAAAAAAAAATCTTCGACATATTCAATATTTGGGAACAGTGGTAGCTCAGTGGATTAGATGCTGGACATCGAATCCCAGCATAATTTAGCTCCCACTTTTTTGACACTTGAGCAAGGCCCTCAACTGGAGATCATTCTGGAGAAGGGTGTCTACAAAATGACATAAATGTAAATTCACATTTTTGTGCATTTACATAATACAAGATTTAGCTCTTGTATTACATTTACCTATGAAGAGCAATGCAGCGGCGCTTTAATTCAGTTCGTTTTTATTTGTAGAGGATAATAATGGAAATTGCCTTAAAGCAGCTTTGAAGAGATCAAAGAAAATGTTCCTTATAATTGTAAGTTTGTCCCTAATGAGAGACCCAGTGGGGACTGTGGTGAGGGAAAAATCCCTGAGGTGGCATTAAGAAGAAACTTTGAGAGGAATCAGACTCAAAAGAAAACCTGTAATCATCATCATCATCGAATGTCTATTCATTACAGTTCCATCATTGTTAAGATGTGCACTCATGTTGTTATTAATTACAGTCCAAATCCATCATCAAAGTTCTTCTTCCTTTAGTCTCTCTGGTTCTCTCTTACACTAATAACACCATCAGGTTTAACATTTGGTAGGACATCAGCGTCTTTGCAAAGTTGAACAAAAAGTGAGTGAGTAAGAACTAAGAAGTCTTTGCTGTTTTATTGTATTTGGTTTCTAACAGTCAAACCTAAGATATTTTCTTCAATTTTGTGGATTGTAGATGAAAAAACATGAATGTTAAGAATGTTAATCTTTTCATTTTGCTTTTTTGTAATTAAAACTTGTTTTGGGATGCCGTTAATTGAAGTTAATTAAGGTTACATTAGACACTTTCAGGAGGTCCTTAACTGGACAGCTCCTTTCTCACTCCCTTTTCTACATCAACCTTTTTGTTTGTTATCCAGAATGGTTTTATTTCTGTCTCTTGCATTTTGTGTACATTATTTAAGATCTTCTTGAAATCAGTAGAAATTAAAGCCAAAACTGTTCATCTTTTCAACCAGACAAAAAATTATTCTCCTTATTCTCCTGCTTTGTCTCCTGGTGTGTAAATATAGTGTCCCCTTTAAAAGCCATTCATCACGGATCCGTTTTTTCCCTGGGTGTCACATCAAGCATGTTGGTCGATGGTTGGTCTTTGTCACGCTGAAGCTGTCTGTTTATAATTTTAGATCAGCCTTGGGTTATTTTCAGCCTATATTTTCTGAACCTGAGCGAATCTGAATAGAAGAATTCATGAGCACCTAAATGTCACATAACCGTCCTGCTTACTTCCTGGTTTTACTTTAACTGTATCATTTATCACACGGTTGCATTTGCAGACATTTTGTAGATACACTGCATAAACAAAACTATTGGAGCGCTCAACTTTTCCAGACGTTTTTTTGTTCTACTTCAAACTGTAAGCTTAAAGTTGGGGGCGCACAATTTCATGCTCCGGTTGCCAGAGCGTGATATTTTCCTTTGAGACTCAAACCTGTTCCAGCATGACAATGCCGCTGTGCACAAAGTCAGATCCATTAGGATTCTTTTTTCCGTGGGTTGTGGTGGAAGATCTCCTGCTATAGAGCATCATCACTGGAGTGGAGGTTTTTATACAGTAACAGGAAATGGGAACTAAATGTCAAATGTGATGTTCAAAAAGCATGGTTAGTTGTGCACAAATGTTTGTTCATGTAGTGTATCTATTTTGTCCTACTGTATATTAGGCAGGACCAGGAAGGCTAGTCACAGCACCAAGTGTTTTGGCCTTTGCTCTAGTTGAATTCTAGGTCAATAAATTCATTTTTGCCAGATGAGAAACTTGGGGAAAAAGTAACACTAGGAGATGAGCATTTTATACAAACAATTACAGGGATGAAAAGTAAACAAATATCATGTGGAGCCCACTAGTAGCGTGTTATATACAATTAGTAGCGAGTAGCGCTGTTGGTTGATTGATTAAATTCAAATGTTTTGCTACAGTTGCATTCTGAGGTTACGCCAGCACCAGTCGTCTCCCACCTCATGAAGATTATGGACCGTAAAGAAGAAGATGCCGACGTGGCAAACATCCCGAACCATCTAGAGACGTACCAGCGACAATTGGATCCCATTACATGTCGAGTTTTGATATTGGACCTCTTTAAAATGTGTTTAAAGGCTCTGGCATGCAGAAGCTGGTGTTGGATCTGTGATGATCGCAAATGTTGAGCTATTTTATGAGTTGCTTAGTAGCTCCTAGTTTTATAACCATAATGAATGTAAAAAACTGTAGAAAAAACATCACTCATAATCTCACATTCCAGTGCTCATGTTAGTTCTCACTCTCCAGTGTTCTGTATTGTTTAAAGACTATAATCACACTCTTGATGTCACCCAAATGAGGATGAGGTTACCTTTTTGAGTCTGGTTCCTCTCAAGGTTTCTTGCTTATAACATCTAAAGGAGTTTTATCTTGCCACAGTCTCCATGGCTGCTCATTAGAGATAAATGCACACTATTCACCTTAACTGTTAAATTCTGTAAAGCTGCTTTGAGACAATGTCTGTTGTGAAAAGCGCTACAGAAATAAACTTATATATAATATACATTTATAAATAGCATGTTTAATCATCCACGTAGTTTTTCTTTAATACACAGAACAATTACCTCGATTTCGTATTAAATTAATTGATGTCTTAAATCTGATCTAATTTAAAAAGTTTATTTTTCATGAACCTGAAAACATCCTAAAAACTAATCGCTATAGCTTTCAAACACTGGCTACAGTGTGTAAGTTGTAGTTCTGAAATATGGACAGTTCCCTGATCTCCTGCATGGCCAAGCCGTCTATGTTCTGTCTCGCATGTGATATGACAAAAAACTATGACTTTTATCAGTGACTGAAGCACTTTCCTTACCCATCTGCACTCAAACGTAATGCCATTGTCATGCTACTTGTGTAATAAATGGTAATAATAAATCTGATTGACTATTGATCAGTAAGAATAGTTCAGAATAGTAATGGCAAGATCCGATCGTTTCTGTGACTTTGTTCTTTGAATCTCGTTTATTGAAATTAAAGATTATATTGATTTTGTTCCTCTGTTAAAAAATATAATAAACTGGGAAATGTTCAATTAGCAGGTCCTTCAACATGTCTACATACACCAACTTTGACTATAGTTCCAATAATTTATATATAATATTTATATAATATATATATATATATATATATATATATATATATATATATATA
>NC_139599.1:1800968-1808468 GCF_946808225.1 Silurus aristotelis
TACTTGGCCCCAGGAGCACACAGCCACCCGGTAGCTCTCGCAAAGTCAGACTGAGGCTAAAGAGACATTTGTTTAACGATTTCACCCCAGTAGGCCTTCGTTCTATTTTTACAGGGGAAGCTGGTGGGAGCCGGAATCTCGTTGCACTGAAAACGCCATCCGTGGGGATGAGAGAAACAAATGAGATTCTGGCTTAAGTTCTGCGTCCGCTGTGTTTGATACGATCTTCCGAACTCTCGAGGGGTGTCTCTTTTTTATTATACATTATTATCATTATTTCACAGCGAATACATTTAAGAGAGTTTTGCTCGTCCGAGGATGACAGCAGAGGATGTTCGCCAGCATACAGACTTTAGTCCTGTTTAGTCCATGTTTGCTGAGACACACACACACACACACACACACACACACACACACACACACACACACACGTCAGAATGGTGCAGTACGGCTTGTACTATTGAGCCTGCATAGATCTCTGCTGCCCCCTACAGCTAGACATGTTAAAAAAAATTTTACCAAAATAAAAATCCATTACTTTACATTTCTATGAATCCTATATTTTCAATAGCATTGGCATTATAATGCAGCATAGAACAGCCATACAACCATATTAATATCCTGCGAAATACCTGTTATCATTTATGCACACTGGACCTCAAGATTTAGCCCTAGAATCTAGGCACAATCAAAACGTTATAGCATGTGTCCATAAGAATATTATAAACAGTCAAATATCAAATATCCATCCTAACAGACATTATAACGTCATGTGCTCATGTTATAATGCATCACAACCCAATACACATATATGTATTCAGCCTTTATGTGGACAGGCACCATATTGACATTTTACAGGGCTATGTCTCATTATAAGGTGTTATGGATGATGTATGACATAGCTGAATTTATAATGCATTATAAACACATTTTTTAAGTCATAAATGTTATAAACATAACCATAATGAAATGAGCATATACACAGGTTTATGTCTCATTATAATGTATAATTGATGCTATATGACATGCTATTTGACATTTATAATGCATTATAAATAAAAGAATGAAGGTTAGAAATTGTACCATACAGAAGTGAAGGTTTATACAGGTATATGTCCATTTATAAAGTAACATGGATGCTATTTGATGATACAAACACCTTTATGAACACATTATGAAAGCACAAATCCATAATTAATTAAGCATGTATTCCAAATATTATAAATGCATCATAGAATGTTATAGTTTTATTAATAATGCATTATAAGTGATATTATGATGCCATTATTGTCATGCATGTAACTATAATAACATAAGCATTTATACAGTAATAAGTCTTACTATGAGGCATTATGGATGTCCTATGACACTTTACACATTCAGTTATAATGCTTTATAAATGTAAACTATATAAATGAAGTTATAAATGTTATGCATGCAGCTGTAATGACCTGGGCATTTATACACATTAATGTCTTATTATAAGGTATTATGAATGGTCTATAAAATGTTATAGATCCATTTGTAACGAATCGGAAAAGAAATTTTGACTTCATGCATGTTATGTATGGAAACATAATGAAGTGAGAGTTTATATGGGGTTATGTCTAATTATAAGGTATTATAGATGTTATATGACACGTATTTATAATGAATTATAAATGGCATTATAAAGGTGAAGATGTTTTATATATATCCAAATCAAAGTAAGAATTTTTACAGGTGATTATGGATGATATATGACTCATTTATAATGCATTATAATGCTATACACTTGAGTGACATGTAGCATGTAACATATGTTGTTTAATTGATTACATCATGGCTTGATGAAACCATGACTCTATTCAAACTTAGATTGTTAAAACTCATTGCTAATTCATTACCATCCTTTAGTTTCACCAGGATAATCTTCTCACCTCAAGACGTCCTTTAGAGAAATAAGTTCGAAAGAACAGTATATGTCTCTCTGGAGAAACCTACAAAATAAGAGACAGAAAGATATTGAGATCTTTTTTTTTTTTTTTTTTTTCATTTTTAAATAAAAAATTACAAATTCAAGCACCTAGAAGCAACAAATACGTCCTGGGCTGCGCCTCCAGGAACAGCTGCACGGCGAGATAAACCTGAAGAAGTGGAGGACTGTAGTGGGGTAATAGGATTGCCTAAAGCCGAAGATGTCGACATGAAGTGCGGGACCCTGATAATCTTCACTCAAGTGCTCCCCTACCACTTCCAGGCTCGCTCTTCAAAACTTGCAAATGTGATTGCTACGCGTCGCCCGCAGCACCTACGACACTTATTGGAAGACTCAATCGTGAAAAAAAAAAAGTGATGGTGGGCTAAATGAAGCCAGAGAGACGAATGGATGAATGCGGTGTGACTTCAGGGACTACTGAGAGGTACATGTGGCCTGAGGTCTGTAATATGCCAGATTCCTGCTGGGAGAGAGTCAGTCTGGGAGTCACGAAGGCGCAACAATGAACGTAGGTTTTTTCGTTTTTGTGGTATTTGTACCAGTGCATTAAATAATCAATCATGAGTTTCTCGTCCGCCTCGGGCTAAGCGCCTCCACGTCGCCGCCGTATTCGGTGAACGTGACAAACTGTTTCTTTACAAACTTAACATCCACAATGCCATCAATCCCATGACCTTAGAGTGCACTAAACCACAGTTATTAATCACACAACACTGAGTAACGCTGAGTAATAAAATAAAAGACTTCATTTCTACAGACTTCGCAAAATCAATCCTACATACTGTTCACAATTTAATAGGAGATACGCAGTTCTATCGCACGTCTTTATATGCAGCTGCATTAAATTATCCCTCCACTTGAACTTGGAGACATGAATCTGTTCCAGCATGATGATGCCCCTGTGCACAAAGTCAGCTCCATGAACATCCGCTTTCCATGGGTTGGTTTGATGATCTCCTGCTATAGAGCTCCAAACCTTTTAAACACTTTTGGGATGAATGTGAACACTGACTGCACCCCAGGAACCTCCTCAACTCAACTCACCTCTATTTTGTCGTATAAATGTAATAATGTTCAATTAATGTGGTGTTGCAGAGTTTGTTTGTGTTATTTATTTTTTTATTTATTTATTTATAAATAAATAAAAAAAACGAATGTTTATTAGTTTGCTTGTTGGTTTTCCTTTTTTTCCTGATTAATTAACCGATTAATTAATTAATTGATTGATTAATTGATTGATTGATTGATTGATTGATTGATTGATTGATTGATTGATTGATTTGTAACACATATATTGTTTTTGTTTGTTTGTTTGTTTGTTTGTTTGTTTGTTTGTTTGTTTGTTTGTTTGTTTTGATGTATTTACGTCATACAGCCATGTTCATTTATTGCTGAATTGCAGGGTTTCATTATTCATTTGTTTTGTTTGTTTGTTTGTTTGTTGCTCAAAAAAAAATTTATTTTACACACCAACAGCAGATGCCATTCATTGACTCGCATTGCATGTTTGTTTGTTTTTTGTTTGTTTGTGTGATTAAACATTATAAACAAATCTTAATAAACAGGACGACAAAATACATTTCAATCTAGTTTTTCACAGCGGTCTTCATAACGGACCATGTGGCAGTTTGCGGATTATTTACTGATTGATTGATTAATTGATTGATTGATTGATTGATTGATTGATTGATTGATTGATTGCAACACCAGTCCTGTAACACCTTGCCCGAGCATGTGATAGTTTGTGGATTATTAATTAATTAATTAATTTGTTTATATATATATATATATATATATATATATATATATATATATATATATATATATATATATATATATATATATATATATATATATTAAATGATATGATTATAAATGGGATTGTAAATGGATATAAACATCATCTAGTCATTCTTTTTATCTCAAAAGTTATTCTTCGCTCCTCCAAATGTTTGCTTCCGAAACCACAGAGACGTCATGTGATTGGTGAAGGTCCACAGCCGGTCACCTCAGCGATCCTAGAAGGACGTACCCTTGACATGAAGCATGGCTTGTTGCATGTGGATCATTTTATTCCCTGGTTATAAAAGGCTGCTGTTATCCTTCTTGAATTAAAGAAAGTAAATGCATGCCCACTATTTTATTGGTTTCACTTAAATTCACTTTCACGACTTAATGCCTTTGGCTCGAGTCCCGAGAGAGGGATTTTATACTCAGTGATGCGACAGAGAAGGGCCAGAGTCCCCAAACAGGATGTCAGGTTTTCACTGCAGCTTACGAAGCTCCATTTAATGCCACTGAATGCTAGTGAATGCCATTCATCTACTTGTTAAAGTTCCTGTCTACTCACATGAGCTGCAAAGTCAAGTGATGATCTTCCTGTTTTTTGTAATGACTGAGCTGTTAGAGGAACAACTCAAGTTCAAGTCAAGTTTATTTCTATAGCACTTTTCACAATGGATATTGTCTCAAAGCAGCTTTACAGAACATAAGAATTTAAGTGAATGGTGTGTATTTATCCCTGATGATGAAGCCTGGGGCGGCTTATGTTCTGTAAAGCTGCTTTGAGACAATATGGCTGTGGCAAGGAAAAACTCCCTTAGATGTTATGAGGATGAAACCTTGAGAGGAACCAGACTCAAAAGGGAACCCATCCTCATTTGGGTGACATCAAGAGTGTGATTATAGTCTTTAAACACTACAGAACACTGGAGAGTGAGAATTAACATGAGCACTGGCGTGTGTGATTATGAGTGATGTTCTTTCTACAGTCTTTTACAGTCATTTGAGGTTTTAAAACCAGGAACTACTTATCAACTTATAAAATAGCTCAACATTCGAGATCATCACAGATCAAACACCAGCTACTCCATGCCAGAGGTCCAATTACTCTACATGAAGTGGGATCCAATTGGCGCTTGTACGTCTCTAGATGTTTGTGGGGTCGGCATCTACTTCTTTAAAGGTCCACAATCTTCATGAGGTGGGACGTAACTGGAGCTGGAGCAACCTCAGGGTGTCTCGGGATGGGGAGAGAAAGAGAAGCAGTGGAGAGGAATTAGCGTAGCTGCTGCTCATGATATTAACAGCACAAGTTGATAATGTGCATATGATCAGATGTTCTGGAGCACAAGGTTATGATGTGATGTGTGTTATGTGTAGGCTTTGCTTAAAAGATACGTCTTTAATCTGCACTTAAACTGGGTGAGTGTGTCTGAGACGAACACTTTCAGGGAGACTGTTCCAGAGTTTAGGAGCTAAATGTGAGAATGTTCTACCACCTTTAGTGGACTTTGCTATTCTAGGAACTACTAGAAGTCCGGAGTTTTGAGATCTGAAGGAGCGCGACAGATTGTATCATGTTAGAAGACTGGAGAGATACATGGAGATAAACCATTTAGTGCTTTGTAGGTAAGAAGCAGTAGTTTGTAGTGGATTCGAAACTTAAAAGGTAGCCAGTGTAGGGATGAGAAGATTGGGGTTATATGGTGATATTTTCTCCACCTTGTGAGACTCTCTTTAATTCTTTAACACGCTCAGTTAACCTGGTCAATTGAGATGTTTCGTCTGGTTGTGATGATGCCGAAGAACTCAAGCCCTTCACATCGGTTGTCTGTGTTGCCGTGGAAACGCACGTCATTCATTATGCAGTTTGACATATACATAGCTAGATATCGTTAGCAATACCTTTGCGTTTATTTCAGAAGTGTCCCAAAGCTAAACCGTATTAAAGTTAAAATATGACATCAGGCATCGTTGTGACACGCGGTTCAGGATGCTACTGTGCGATATGGGACACGGCCTTAGTCTGTGTACAGAACGATTAGTTCACCGTTGTGAGATAAAAATCGGAGGTCACCTTGGTCAAGTATATCCATGTGCTCTGGAGACACCGAGGCTGGCACCCACGCCAGGAAGCGCAACGTCAGCAGGATTTTCCGCTCCGACGACTTTTGGTCTCAGGTGCCCTCACGCTTCACAGCGAGATCCCGAAGACAGAGGCCAAGCTCAACATATGCTGCCTGGAAGTGAAGCTCCGATCTCAGGCCAGAGCGAATAGAAGCCTCCAGGGGGTTGAAACTATGCAGAAATAGACCAGGATAGGACAATGCAGTGCAGAAATGAAAGGCTGAAATTACTGTTCCTGCAGCAGCACTGACCCACTGTCTTATCTACCAGTACACCGGCTCTGGAATGGAGTGAGATCAATCCAACAACCTCAAAACATTGCTTTCTCTACTTTTAGACCTGATCGAAGCGTAAACCTGAGTAAAGGTCTTGCTGAGGGATCCAGCATTGGAAATATTGCTGCAATTATGTTATAGGACAATATTAAAAGTTCGGCTAGTCATTCTTTTTTTCTTATTCTCCCTTTTTTTTATTTCTATCTTTAATTTTCCAACTACAGTAGTAGAGCTATCAACCAGGCCAAAATCTAACACATCAAGCTTCTTTCACAACACAAGAAATACAACCAATTACATCTTTTCAAGCTTGTGGCCTGTGGAGTGATGGGTTGGGGAATGAGCAGTGTTCTAAAGAGAAAATCCTTTGAGAGATGTTAAGAATCAATACCGAGGTGTATCAAGGGATCAAATGACAACACAAGGACGTTTACTGGTGCAAAAAAAGAAGACAAAATTCGATGATTACAGAAAAGGAAATGTGCTGAATTATGCAACATGATTCCAGGCTATGAAGTAATCAATCCTCACCTTTCCTTTTTCCTTTTCCTGACAAATAATGGTCTGATTTATGAGGAATGCTCCGTGACTCAAGGGGAGAAAATAGCATACAAAAGATCTATAATATGAGTCTTGCTCCTGCAAAGACTTCATCTACTGACCCTACAGTTCATCACAAAAAAAGAAAAAAAGAAACGCCAGAGAACAGAATTCATAAAACATGGCTTCCAAATCTAGCTCCTGGCGTGCGTGCTCACCTCATAAATCACACACTGTATTTTTATGACCAGGCAGGTTCGAATTGTAATAAAGACGACGAGTCAGCACTCTGATTTATGGCTCGTTGAATTATAGACACAAAGGCCGGCGTAATTTTGGCTGGGAAACAGTATTGAGGTGGTATTAAGGCTTTTGTGTAGAGTCGTAAACAAATTTGCATAGCCTTAGCATTAGCTTCTAGCTATTAGCTAATTGGTTTGAATGAATTCAAACGTAAGTACTGGAAAACTAGCCGACTCAGTGTTTAAGTTTGGGCGTTTTTATTATTCTGTGACCTCTACTTTTTTTTTTTTTCATCATTTCTTCTTCTCTTGTTTTTTTTTTTTTCTGAAATTTTGTTATTTACTTCTTAAAAGAAGGACTTTTTGCCATGGGTTCAATACGCAATGTGCTCTTAAGTAAAAATTAAAAAAAATGTAGTAGAGATCATGTTGCTGGTTAAGACATTTATCAAAACAAAAACAAAAAAAATCATCCTATTACATTGTTACATTGGTGAAAAAAAAGAAAAAAAAAAAACAAGATAAAAAATAAACAAACTGAAAAAATACACAAATG
>NC_139599.1:1810968-1880968 GCF_946808225.1 Silurus aristotelis
TTTTTTTTAATTCGTTAATAATGTTATGCCATCTTGATTTTGAAACAGGATTAATTTATTTTACACATTATTCATCAGGTTTTTTTTTTTTTTTTTTTTTTACACGATTCATAAATTTTACGTATAATTTATCCATTAGCTGGTCGTGCATATCACACCTCAGTATTGGTGTCCCACCTGAATCAATCCACCTTTAAATCTCATCATTATGACACCATGTTTATAGAAACCATCAACATTATAGAGAAGTGCAGAAGAGCAAAGCGCTGCATCACACACATGAATCTCATACAGTGAGAATGAACACAATTCAACACATCTCCTTTCACTGTAGCCGCAGCTGCACCTCCACATACATCATCTGTAGCAGAAACATCGATATTCACCTCATCACATCTCCTCGGGGTTTCCCTGCTTTTTTTTGTGCGTTAATTAGATCCATATGAACATATTTTAGCTTGTGCAGTTTGCTACAGATGCGGGTTGTGAGCTTTGACTAGTGCGGATTCTGACCAATCAAATGAGGTGAAAATGCCAAGGTTATTGGACGGCTGCTAGATGGCTCAAAATCTGATTGGGTAAAGCAACAGCTTTGTTGTCATGTATTTGAAGTCAGGCATCTACATTGTTGGTTCCAAAAGTCTCAAAGCAACATCTGAATCTGCAATCCGATTGGATAGATTGGACATGCGCTACAGGAAACAGTGTAACTAATTGAAAAGCTATGAAATAAAGAGAATATGTTTTGGGGAATAATTTAATAGATTGCAGAGAAGAAATTGCATTGATTAATTACATTTTTGAACACAATTAATTGATTTCTGCATGTGATTATTTATTTATTCCTATAAATGAATCATATTTTTTTTTCATATACAGTATAACACATAAAACTTGCTTCATTTTTCCCCCTGATTCATTTATGTTCACATGCAACTTACTTAATTATTTGTTCAAATTGGATTTGATGAAATCCATCAGATTTTCAGATGGTGACCTTTCTTTGACCTTCCTTCCATACTTTTACATATACGTGTGTGAGGTATCTGATTTTGTCTATTATGCTCCCATGCCTACTGTACTGAGTGTTGAAAACGTGTTGGACACATTGTCGATTCCTGCTGGTGTTTCGCTGATTAGTCAAAATAAAGGACTTCGCATGACAGCACGCTGCGGTGCAGTAGTTTGTGGCAGGAAGACAGTAGTTCACGGCAGGAAGTATAATGAAAAAATTCCCAAAGATAGATGTTGGTAATAAAGCGATGTCGGGATCGGGCCCCTCGCTCTAGCGCTCTTTTGTGACAATGATCAATGTGAAGTGACCGGAAAGATCAATGGACTTCGGAGGCTGATGAACCGCAATCGATAACAGCCGGCTTGCTGGCTCTTTCTCTTACCAAGGCTTGGTGGTTTCAGAGGCAGTCTCAGGGATTGCTGGGTAAGTCAGAGATGGAAGGGGCAATTACGAGATGGTATTGTAATCTGAGAGAGTGTGTGAGTGTGTTTGCTGAGGCTTTTTTACTCTCTCGATGCCACTCCAGCTTTTTTCTTTTTCTTTTGTGCTGCACTTCATACAGGAGTGCACACCAAAATTTGCAAAAAAAAAAAAAAAAAACAGCTGGTTTATTTTGTTTAAACCAAAATATTTGATTATATTGAGTGGAACTGGTTTAATGGCTTTATATTTTTGTAGTAAAAGCTTGTTCACATTTAGCAAAATCCATGACATTAAAAAAGGTAATAAAGGCAAATATTTATGGCATTTTGCAGGCAAATTCCTTAATTAGAGTGAATTGAGGTTATCACGGGTTTACAGCTGAGCAATTAAAGGTTAAGGCGAGCAGGGGCACCTTGGTGGTGCTGGGGTTTCAAACCATGACCATTTGGTCAAAAGTCCAACATCTTGTCCACTGATCTACGACTTCCTCTTAAATATAATTATCACTCATATACTATATTGACTCCAGTGTGTCCAGTTCTTTGGATTGGTCAGGGGTAAATCTGCAACCTTTTTCCAACATCTTCAGAAATGAAAAGGTTGAAAATCAGTATCATAAAATATAAAAACTCTGCTTTTTAATCTTTTAATTATTGTGAAAAAACTGATTATTGTGAGTTAAGTGATTATTTATTCTATCAAATTATTAGAAATGGTTTAGTGGCTTTACACTTTCTGTAATAACAGTTTATTCACATTTGTAAAAATCTATGACTTATAAAAAAAAGTAATGAAGATTAACATTCATGGCATTTTGCAGACAGAATCCTTAACCAGAGCGAATTACGGTTATCTCAGTTATACAATTTAAGTAATTAAAGTAATTATATTGTATAATTTAGGTTAATTTAATTAATTTCTGTATAAAATGACGCAGACACCCTCATTACCCCCTGTATTGTGTTGCTAATACAAAACAATTTTTACTGTATTTCTAATAAATTCAAAATTTTGTGCCTCATTGATTTCTTGTTAATCACGGTTCGAATCATCTTTAATGATTGGCAATCCATCGTCCGACTACCGTAAATCCGAAAGCACCACAATTTCACCATTTTTATGCTGTTGTATCGTCACCACATTATTGGAGACCACTCGCTGCAGCAGAGGCTCGTTCCAAATGACCAGCCTAAAGATCTGTGGAGGATTAACCTCCAGACCTGTGAAGATGGATTCGGACTGTAATTAATGTAAACAGTTTGCTACAATGATTTAGGACTACAGTTCCATGAACAGTGTCTCTGTAAGTGAACAGTTGATAACCTGAACAATGATGAAATTATAATAAATAGACTATTTGGGTCTCTCAGGGTTTCTTCCTTACACCATCTCAGGGAGTTTTCCCTCAACATTGTCACCACTTGCTCATTTATTAGGTACAATGTCCATTGTTAAATTGTTAAATTGTAGACAATTTTACAATGCAAGTAAAATTGAATTGAAATGTTTTCCAACAATGTAGCATGAAGCTGACTAGAACCAGCATTAGCATTAGGAACTTGTTTTTTAGCCTTTTTTTTTACATTTTGGAGCTAGAAATGACTTTCTATGTAACATTATTACTCTTTTGTATGTTGTAAAATTCATCTTTGTGTTGTTGTTGTTTTATTGGGGTTTTTTTGCTGATTTTTATAAAATCTGCCCAATTTAAAACTTTGATTATGAACAAACAGTGCACAGTGAGACAAAAGATATACATGGAGGAATATCTGTATTTATATTTGTGATCCACAATCCTTTGAAGGACACAACATACAACCATACATTCAGTACAAACCTTGATTGCTGTTGCTAACAACACGATGGTGTATGCAGCCATTTAGAGGTTATTAGTGATTTACACAATCAATCATATATCTGAATAAAAAAAAACGATCCACAGTGATATAAGAATGGTAACACTAGCTTTTTATGTTTGTTGCTACTGTAACTTGATTGCAGCTTCATGCTTTCTTGCTTGCTCTTTTCCTTCAGGTTTCTATGCATTGTCTGTAGACAGAAACCCAACCCCCCCCCCCCCCCCCCACCCCCACTCAGAATCCAGGTCACCACTCCTACACCGGCTCTGAGTACTGCACTTTTTTCACATTGCAACTCTTTGTGTCAGCTCTTTGCAGTGGTTAAAGTGTGGCCGTGTACACGGACGTCTTGCTGTCCTTGCTTTTTTTTTTTTTTTTTTTACTTTCCTCAGGTTGAAACTGCTGATGTTTCCTCACCTGGGGACTTAACAACTAATTCTGTCATCCAAGGGCATTTACGGGCAATTTTAGTTTTCGGTCGGTTTCTGTCATTTTGCTAGTTAAAAAAAATTAATTATTTTGGTTTATTTTAGATTTTACAACAGTCATATTTTCTGGAAAATGATCAATTAAAGGGGCGGAGTCATGAAATGAAGTCGCTTTTTAAAGCACAAATTGATTATACAGAAGTGTTTGTTCATTCTTTATTGCCATTTCAGCCACATACAATACGATACACCGTGAAACGAAACACCCGTTCTCCTCCAGGACCAAGGTGCTACATGAAACAACACAAAGTAACACACGACAACACAAAACTAGCTACAGCAAACAGACCTACACACAAACGGCTACATAAAAAGCCCATGTGCGAACAACATTTAATGCAACAACACAGCACAACACAACAAAACACAACTGCATCAGTGCAGCGCTGAGCTTAATGGGAGTAATACAGACATATAATAATAAATACAGTACGTGTAAGCATTTTTTTAATGATTTAGAATCAGTTATCTGCAAAAGATTGCAATGTTTCAATGTGTGTGTGTGTGTGTGTGTGTGAGAGTGCGAGGTGTGTGTGAGGGTTGTGTGTCATCAGCTACAATGCAAGTGGCTTTTGCGAATGCGAAATGTGGTGTCCTCGTAGACTACAGCAAAAAAACAACAATTACGGTGTACCATTTATTATCCAATGATAAACATACAGTTTCATTCATTTATGACACTTTGACAACTAACGACACCAGTTATCTGTGGCACCAACTGTAAAACACTGTAATAACAATCTAATAAAGACATAAGCCTTTCATGACACCTATCATAACCCTACGTAAACATTCATAAGCCTTACTGTGATGATGCTTATAAAGGTTGTAATAACTTTAGAACTACACTACACGTAACAATAACTTACAATAGCTTGAATTTAAAAGGAACAAACAGCCAGCCTTTATAAATGCTTATGTAGGTTTATGTCACCTCAGGTTGGATTTAAAATGATTGGATGCGACCGGTGTATAAGCAGACTGCTAGTATAGTATCACCTAACAGAGAAGTGGAGGTTCTTATAACAGCAAAAAAAATTGAGAATAAACTCACTTCGAGAATTAAATCTTGAACCGTTTCGAATACAAAACCCTGAATTATTCTCCCAAGGCATGATGTATGACTCCTGCATAGCTGGAGGATGGCTGGATGTTTTTTCTTCCTCCACACAGAGTTCTCAATAACCCCAGACTGTCATCCATCTTGCGTTCAGCTCATCTCGTAGCTGTCGGCGCTGTGTTGGAGCTCTCGCTCTGACCATGGCTAATGCTTCTCTCTGAGGGAAGCTGGAGAATCTTCTCTTCAGAACACGCTATTGATCAGACTGTCACTTCTTCTAGTTAGCACTCGTGATGCATCCGCTGACCTCTGTGTCTTCACACACTATTACAATCACGGATTAAATCAAGACCTTTATCCTTCTGCTGATGAGAAGAATGACAAGAAAATGCTATTCATTGAATTGTAAAACCAGCGTATTGTGGCATATAGTATGCTAGCATCGTAAGGTACATTAGACCTTCATAAGCCTCCATACAAGGCCTTCAAAGCCCTTTATGCCAGCTGACATAGAATGTATTAAAAAAGATTTATTCCAAAAGGCAACAACATTCATAAGTAGTACCTCAATTAGTGTCCCATATGAGGCCTTCATATGCCCTTTATGCCAGTTGACATAGAATGTATTACAAGGCGATTATTCCAACAAGAGGCAACTTTTATACTGGTTGTAGTGGTACCTTTTTTATTATCCATTTGTCTGCCTGGTCTGTGTTCAACTTTGAGGTATAATAGACCTTAATAAGCCCCCGTAACAAGCCTTTATGCCAGTTATTAATACACAAAATGTATTAATGCCTGATTTTCCCAGAGAAGGCCACATTTATAAACATTATAGTAGTACTCTAATTGGCCCCATTTGCTTGATGGTTTGTGTCCAGATTTGAGGTACATTAGACCTTTATAAGCTCCCATATTAGGCCTTTATAAGTCCTTTATACCAGCTGGCATAGAATGAATTAAAAGCGGATTATCCCAACACGAAGCAATTTTCATGCAGATTGTAGTAGTATGTTAATCAGTATCCATTTGTTTGCTTGGTCTGTGTCCAGATTTGAGGTACATTAGACCTTCATAAACCTTCATACAGGGCCTTGATAAGCCCTCTACGCCAGCTTATATAGAATGTATTGTATTACAAAGGAATTATTATAACAGGACATTCATAAAGATTGTAGTTGTACCTCAATTTGTTTGCCTTGGTCTGTAACTCGATTTGTAGTATATATCTTAGTATAGCTGTATGAGTGCTTTATAACATGTTATAGACACAGCTGTAAGTTCTTATACATTCTGCATAGATTTTGAAGGTGTCTTTCTTTGGCTTTTGTAATCGGGGCATATATAAGATGTACAGTTTCAAATCTCAGTACCACTAAGTTTCCTATGTGGGGCCCTTGAGTAAGGCCCTTACTGTTCAGTTGTACGTTTAAGGTAAAGCGCACTTCATAAGGGCCTCTGCCAAATGCTAAATGTACTCACATTTATTAACAGTGTACACTTTATTATAGCTGCGCATATGAATATCGCTGTATGAATACTGTATACCATGTCAGAGATACATCCATGAGCTGTTATACATAGTGTATAAGCCTTTAAAGGTGTCTGTGTTGGTTACTGTGTTGGCCTGAGACGTACACGCTCAGTTCCATATTTTAATTCCAAAAGAAAGTAATATGACAAATAAATGAATAAGTTACACTAACCTAGGGATTGGTATCACTAGAGGCCTAAACCTCTCCCGAACTCATCATAAAAGACAATAGGAAAAAAAAAAAATTCTTTCAAAGTGTTATACGGCGGACTCGGGAGACACGGCATCAAAGCCGTACCCTTCCTGACTGCCTGACTTGTGCATGTTAGTTATTCTAGCCAGGTTTGGGAAGGAAAGGTGACTGTGGGAGAAAGGAGAAAAAGGAGAAGGAGAAGAAGAAAGAAAAAAAAAACACACAAAGTTCATATTACTCCATGTTTTATTCATACTCGCCTGTAACCAGGACAGATAAGCCGTGTCGTGGATGTTTATGGACGAGTTTTATAAATGAGGGCTCGCTTTCTCCTTGGCTGTGTACTCCAAGGTACATCTTGAATAAAATTACAGCATGGATAATAATATGAAATCATGTCGTCTGTGCGGTTTCTAACAACATGATGTTGCTGCAGTAATTAACAGAATTGGACCAAAAATATATTTTCTAAAATTAACCATTTAGTTTAGCATTAAGGCTAATAACTTGCTACCCCAACTGATCAGCACAAAGGACATGAACCTGCAAATGTGATGACAGAAATCATGCTTTCTAAAATGGCTTGCATGTTTCTACAAATGTTCTTATCATGTTATAATGCAGTCATAATGTATTATGCACATTCCTGCATCATTCTTTATAATGCATTATGTATTGGTGATACTATGTTATTAGAAGTGTTTATAACAAGTTATAAAGCATACAAAATCCACTTTATATTCATAGTGCATACTGGGATGATATAATGATGATAATAATACCTACATATTGTACACAATTGAAGTCTATCATTTCATAAATTAATATCAATTATTATAGAAATTCCTTATCAACGCATTATAACCTGTTAAAGATTCATTCATAAGTGTTTCAACATACAGTACTATATGGCCGTCATGAAAGTGTTACTGAGAATCATGTGCATTTGTTTCTTTTGTGTCTATATTTATGGTATGTACCTTCTAATAGCTGTGTTTAAACGCTGCCATATGAATGCATTACAACATGTTATAAATGCATTCATAAGTCATTATTCGTATGGCTTTAGTAAAAAGTGTTCGCAGAGGTTTATCTTGCCAATGATTTCTTACTGAGGATACTATACATGTTCAGATGTGTAGTATAGACTTCATAATTCCAGTGCGTAGTGGCTTATAACTGCATTATAACATGTTGTAAATGTGTTCACAAATTATGACTATCACACATTGAAATTGTGAAGTACTATACATACTATACTATACATCTGGACATGAGGGAAGGAAAAAAACAACAAAATTACAAACAATACCCTCAGCAACACTTTTTTACTAAAGATATATGAATAATCACTTATAAATGCATTTATAACATGTTATAAGGGCTTATGTATTCAAAAGTCCTTATACATACAGTATTAAAAAATTTTTTTACCAAGATTTCCTAGGGTTTTGTATGTCATATATACCTTACTATAGCTGCATGTATAATGCCTTATGAATGCATTATAGCATGTAATTATTCAATTATTCATGGAATTATACATACAACAAAAATTACTAATCATTTTCTCTTGCTCTTTAGTTTTTGGTCTTGTGTCCAGATTTATTGTACCCCATTGTTTGTAATAGCTAATGAATGGCTTATAACCTGTAATGAATCCATTCTTTAGTCCTGCATAAAAAGTGTTTGTTTCTTCTGTGTCCAGATTTATGGTGTATTCAGAGCTGGGATTATTACAGACAAAGAAAATACAAACTGAAAGTGTGTGTGTGTGTGTGTGTGTGTGTGTGTGTGTGTGTGTGTGTGTGTGTGTGTGTGTGTGTGTGTGTGTGTGTGTGTGTGTGTGTGTGTGTGTGTGGTAGTAGTTTAGCACATATCATTTTTAATATTCCTTCGATGAGACCTCGTGCTCCATCCTAATAGATTCATTTCGGAGCTATTGTTAGATATTAGATTTGATCTTAAATGTAATTGAACTGGCTTGAAGCCTTGGCTGTGAATTTGATTTCTACCAAAACTCTACCGGGAAGGAGAGAGAGAAGGAAAAAAAAAAAAAGCAGTGGTTGCAAAATCCTTACCGTTTTTCACATTCTCTCACTCGACCTTTCTCTTCACCTGCTGCTTTCTCACTGCGCTCCTGCGTGTTCACTCACGAGTCAACACTGCCCCCTTTTGACACTTCGAAAACCTTGCATTTCATTCGCCAGGCTTCAGGTTCAGGCTTAAAATGAAGGCCAGTGCTAAACTACTACTATTGGGACACCTGAATTTTCCAGCCATATGTGGTCCTTCCCCAAACTGTTACCACAATTTTGGTGACACTATCATTGCATTTTCCTTCGCTTGAACTAGGAGACCCAAACCTGTTCCAGCATGTCAATACGCCTGTGCACAAAGCCACCTCCCTGAAAATACTGGTTGAGGTGGAAGATCTCCTGCTAGAGAGCTGTGACCCTATGTGAACACTGACTGCACCCCAGGCCTCCTTACCTTCTCACCTACATCAGTGCCTGACTTTACTTACACCCCTGCAGCTGAATGAATCTCACACAAATCTCCACAAGCACATGCCAAAATCTAGTGGAACATCTTCCCACAAGAGTGGTGGGTACTAGAACAGCAAATGGGGGCTAAATGTAGAATGGGATGTTTGAAAGAAATGTATGTTTAGGTGTATTATGCTCAAACCTTTGTCCATATAGAGCGGTGTATACATCAATTAACCAATTAAAAATGAAAGCATATCAATTGTGTGGAATTTTGGGATCAAAAAAGAAAAAAATCCATCCGAAAACTGCGTATTGGGTTAAAAGAAAGTTTGAAAGCTGTGTTAAAGCACATTCCAAGCTGAAGAACTTTAATGCTAAGTGTTTATTATGAATGAATAATGCCATGAACGTGCTATTCAATCCAATTCTTTTATTTGTATAGACAGTTTTACAATGTTCATACTCACAAAGCAGCTTTACAGAAATATAATATAAATCCCAGATATAAATTTGTCCAGATGACATTGGTGAGGAAAAATCCTCCAGAAGAGCCCTCGAGAGTCAAAAGAGTGTGTTTATTATATATGTTCCATTTTACCTTGTTTTGTTATAAGGTCATCGTACAGGTATGAGACGTTCTCCAGAATCCACTGATCCAGTGTCACAAACACTGTGTAACCTTGTGCTGGATTCGACGTACCTCAGAAATGCGAAGTGTGTGAATTAAATGTTTGAGTTCTGCATATTGAAGGTAAAAGTTAGGTGAAAAAATGTGAATGCCTTCATGTTTGTTTCTTTTGTTAGTGAAAATAAAACATTTCAGATTTGTTGGTGTGAGCAGCCATGTTGATTTGATATCACTGGCTCAACTCGAGGTGTGTGGAAACCTGAGTTTCTGAGGATCAAAGTTAGAATTCTGAGGTAAAATATCAGTTTTCTTGGGGGATTTTTTTGAGTTACAAAAACACTAGTTGGATTAGGTACTACTTGTTCCATATATATAATTTTAGAAGACCTCCAACGAGCTCAACCTGCAAAAATGTCATAAACCAATCAGCAACTTGTGCATGATGATCTTTGGAGAACAATCCACATGATCTCACTTCTGCACCCACTCTACCAGCCAGTTTGGCTCCTGCGGACTTGGCCCTTTTCCGAAAGATCAGTCTGAAATGTCCCTGCGGAGATCCGGCACAAAAATTTGCAGGAGATGCTTGACACGTGTCAAAAAGAAGACTTTCAGGACACATTCCAGAAGTGGCAGGAATGCTGGGAGCACTGTTTTGCTGTGCAAGGGGACTATTTTGAGGGTGATAGTGTGAAAACGTAGATAAAATTAAGTACTCCATCTCACTTTCATTGATTTCACCTGAAGAAGAACAGAGGACTCACTTGCATGCACCTGTTCCTTGTGACATTTAATTACACACTGGGTGGCGAGCATGTAAGGATTAAATTGTAAGGTATTTAACAGATGCGTCCCGTTCACTGGAAAACTGATGCCAACCCCATCATGCTGGTCATTCTTCTGCCACAGATGACCGGAAAAAAAACATGACCCAAACAGTAAGTGGAATGAATGGCCCTGAAGCCATTCAGGGATCAGAAGGAACTTTTTGAGAACATCTGATCAATATCTCAACATAAAATTCTAATCGCTGTCACAGTGGATGAGGAAAAATGGATGCAAGTGCGGGTAAAGAGTTTTTAATATGATCAATTAGACAAATCCAGAAAAACTATCCAGGTTCATGTTTAGACAATTGGCAAACAGGCACTAACTAGACTACAGAATGTTATGAACGGAAATAGAAACAAGTTTGGCAAAGAGAGAAACAACAGAAACAAACGGCTTTGAAATATTAGAAAAACATATGTAAACTATTCAAAGAATTTTCAGTTTTTTCCAGTTTTTTGTGTAATGGAGAACATCTACGCTAAAATAGTAGATCAGTGACTGTAAGCATTGTAGAGAGTTGGAACTAAAGTCCATGGCGTCCATGTTCGAGAGCCTGAAAAACAACAGGTTTATAATAATGTTCATGGGGAAGGGTTTGCTCAGTGTTTAAGATGTTTGACTTCTTGTTAGAAGGTCATAAGTTTAAATCCCAACACCACTACGCCACCACTGTTGGGCCAATGAACAACACCCTTGATCCTCATCTGATTATTGTATAAGTAAGATAACTGTAAATCGCTTTGGATAAGGGAATCTGCCAATTGTGTTTCTGTAAACGAGATGTTTATGTGAGATGAGACTGAAGAACAGATGCTCATAGCTGCTATTGCTCAAGAAGATATTCTTACCATAGGTTGAAATGGATAAAGCTCCAACCCTATTGAACACCTTTGGGATGAATTTTTCATGCTGACTGCTCTTCAGGCCTCCTCACCTGTATCAGTACCTGACTGTACTACACCCCTGTGGCTGAATGAATCTCCACAAAAAAACTAGTGGAACATCTTCCCAGAAGAGTGGAGGTTATTATAACAGTAAATGGGCACCAAATGTGGAATGAGATGTTCAACCAGAACAAAATATCGAAGCCAAAATATCATCGAACCCTAAAAATGTCCTAAAATGCCCAAACACTTCGACACTACGAAGCACATTCACTTCATGCGATGGGAAAAGTGTGGGAAATGTAATTGAATTAGTGGTTTGGTAAACCTTCTTGGCAATTAGATGCAACATCCTACTTGGGTGGTTGTACAATTATCCTAAAGCTCGGCTTTTCGTTCCAATAATTAGCCACTAGGTAACAATAACACTATGGTGCAATACTGTATAGTGCAGTGATATGGATTTTTCCTATTGCTTAATAGAATTTGTTTTGATTGGATTTGTTTGACCTGCCCAGTAAAATATAATCCGATTTCTACAAAGTTCCTATTGGTTTTGTGTCCAATGTTATTCATTGGAATGTGAATTACTTACATTGTGGTTTATTTCTTTAGTATTTTATATAGATTTTTATAACATGTATAACTTGGGTACATTCTGGTTTCTCTCAGCATTCCAGGTGGAGTTTTATCAGAACTTCTGGATTTCTGTCCTGGAATTCAACATTCATCTTTACTTTACAGAGGTGGAAAGAGTAATAAAATATTCTACTCAAGTAAAAGTTCAGTACTGGTACTTTAATGAATTTTTTACTTAAATGCAAATAAAGTGAATGGACTAAAAATCTGCTCAAGTCAAAGTGAAAAGTGGTTCATTTAAAATGTGGAGGATTCTTGTGATGTTCAAAAAGGACAATGAGATAATCTCAAACTAGTTGTTTTATATTTGAAGGAACACCATTATAAATTAAAGTGCAATATTAAAAAAAAAAAAAAAAAAAAAACATTTCAATTCGTGACTTAAGTCTAATGTGAGTTCTGCACTTTCGCAGCAAAAAAATAAATAAATCTACTGTTGTAATGTCATTTATGCTAATGAGAGAAATTTCAATTCGTCTGCATTTCGCTTTCAGCTGCACTGGCATCTGTCTGGTCCATTTCCATCTCTCTTTCTCACGAGTTTAGAGTTTAGTTTCCCTTTTACATTATTTATATTTATTTCTTATTTTAATCAGTAACAGATATGATTTAAAATGTAGTTAAGTCCAAAAAAAAAAAAAACCCTACTCAATTACAGTTCATGTGAGTAAATATAATTTGTATATGTAATAATAACTTTTCAGCTCTAGTACCATAAATGGCATTACATTTAAACCAAATCCTACTTTGATTTTTTTTCTAAAGTCTTAGTTGCATTGGACTTTGCCCTGGAATATTTTTGGCATCCACTGGAATCTGGTCCTGATCTACTGAATGTTTATGGGTTGTTTGTTTTATTTTTCATCATTTATATCGAATTTGATGGAATATGAGAGTTTCGTGCTAAAGTCCATAGACACAAATGTCCCACCTTTTTTGTGTCACTGAGAACGACTTTCTATGTGATGTATTTCTGTGACGCTGTATTGTTTTTTTCTCATTCGTTATTGCTTTTTTTTTTTATCTTCAAGCGCCATTATTTAACATTCGAGCAGGTTTTTAGCAGATTTTATTGTGTAATATTTGGTAAGCTATTTGCTGATATTAACATCACCTGTGGTTCCTTCCAGTCAAAATACTATAAATATATTCTCTCAGTTAATTAAGGAAACTTCGTTAATTAGAGACACACACATTTATTACAGAATAACCCCAACCCTAACCCCATAGATTACCTTTAGCATTTGTCAGTATTACCCATGATCCTTTGCCTCTATTGCTATAGAATCTGAATATTATCAGATTAATCAATTATGTAAAGGGTTTCTTTTAGTCCTTTGGCGTCTGGTGAGTTTTAATGGAAAGCTGCATACTATGATTTTTTTTTATGGATTTCCATGAATCCATCATGGCATCTGGTGGAGGAGCTTTATAATTCAACCCACTGCTACCAATCCGAATCTCAGTTCACCACTAGAAAGGATTAGCAGAGTCGCTGTGTTTCCAGACACATTTTCTAAGCCGATTTTCCACTCGGTGCTCCTGCAGTTGCACAACTCTGCACTTTTAAATACATTTTAATGCGCTCTAAAACGTCAACTCATTAACTCGTTACCGTTCAATTCCATACGTTCAATTAGGCATGAGAGCAGAAAACATAGTAAAGGTGTAAGGGGGGGAAAATGACAAACATCCTGAACATTTAATAAAAAAAAACTTTCCTTTATTTATTTATTTATTTATTTATTTATTTATTTATTTATTTATTTATTTATTTATTTATTCAGTATTCATATTTCAATTGGATAAATTAAATTTAGAAAATGCATCAGGTTGTATCTCTGAGGGAGGTTACCATACCAATAACCAGCCCCCCCACCCCACCCCCACAAGAGCATACAAACCAACTTATTGTATTGGTGCCAAAAACCAGGTATCCCAAATCTAAGACACAGAGCTACATTTTATTCTGCTAAATGATTCAGAGTTTCTCTCCACCCTCTGGACCACTTGCACTACGTCCACCACCTCCTGTACACCTCCAAACCCTCATTCCTTACTGCAGTGTGTGACTGGGATTGTTAACAACGTGTTCTGTCTCTCTTACCAGTAAAATGATATGAATGTGTTTTTCTTCCAGCACGGTGTAGCATCAAATGTTCAGTAACAGATGTTGCACTGACTGTTCACGAGAATCTCACATCATCCACATCATCTGTGCAGCTGCGCTGTTTCTGTAATACTCTGGATTTATGGGAGGCACAAGCTTATTTCCTGTTTAGCTCACAATTCTGATTGGTCATAATCTGATCTATAACTGAGAGGTGTGCTGGCTGTCACTCAAATCATCGACTCAAACGAATGCATTCAGAAATGATATTAATAATAATAATAATAATAATAATAATTAATAATAATAATAATAATAATAATAATAATAATAATAATGGAAGGAGTCTCTAATGTCAGTGCTTTGTAACAGCTGGAACATCTGTTATATATATATATATATATATATATATATATATATATATATATATATATATATATATATATAAATTATTATTATTATTATTATTATTTTATATTTATGATTTTAACAAATATTTTTCAATCCTTCTATCTTTCATTCATTCACTCCCTCGATATGTGGTATTGTCAGAATTTACGCTAAGGAATCCAAAGCACTAACGTCAGCCATTAGCAAATTCCTGGTTAGCCGCTAATGCTAACGTTATGGAATCTTTAGCGTTTTCATTCATGTGCAAAACAAATCTTATTTTTGGTACGGAGCGAGCAGCCTCAGTGACACTGCGCAAACTGTGTATGTTTTCAAGTTTAATAATAAAAATACAAAATTTGCTCTCAAACTGTGAGGTGGAGACTAAACATACTTGTGGTACACCTTTTAATATGTTCCTAAGGGAACTCAGATTTAAACTTAGATATTCCACATCTAAAAAGGAATCTTCCCTGTACAATATGTGTTATATACATATATAATTTACAATTATTTCTTATTATTAATAAAAGAAAACTCTTTTATGCCCTGTCTTTAATACCTTTCCACATCCAGCAGTAACACACACACACACACACACACACACACAGGATGGAAACACAGGTGTCCACTTTCAGGAATCCGAAACTCATGACTCTGCTGACTCGTTAAAAACCCCAGCGCCTGAGCGAGTGCGCTCGCGGACGAATATTTCATCATGACATACAGATAATTAAGGCCACTCATTTTTTTCTCTTTTTCCCCGTCTGTGCTCTCAGCATCCTCGCCACATTGCTTTTTGTCCATGTAGAGCAGATACAGTCGTCCTCGACCTATTTTCTTTCATTTTCATCCATTTACATGCAGTCAAGTCTATTACATGATGACGCAGCAGAAGCTGGGGATAATGGCATGGAGATGGTGGCTGATGGTGCATTGTCTGGCAGAATGTTGGACATCAAGCACACACACATTCATATACACACACACACACACACACACACACACACACACACACACACACACACACACACAAAGTGTGATATGCCCTGGATAAAACTCAACTCTCACACATTTTTCATCCAGGATCATCGCCGGGCAGTGAAATTACATCTCACGCTTTTGCTCCTGTCTTGGTCCAAATTACATCACGCATCCTGACATTCCCTGACAGGCGTCCTGCCTCATTAGCGTGCACCCTGACCGACGTGCCCAAAGGCGACATGCTGAAAAGCATCTCTAATGACCATCGTGCTCAAGTTTGTCATCTAGACTTGTTTATTTTGACTCGGCCACTAGGTGGCGGGGCATTTTTAGGTTTTCGTCTTCTCGTTAGTACGGTATCGAGCAGCTCGAGTGGCAGAATGTTTGCAGAATGTTATTTATATGGAGTTGTCGCAGCCATAAGAAGATTAACTGATCCGATTGTGGAATCGATCCAAACGGGGTCAAGGTCACAGCAAGGTCAATGTCTGTGTAGGTGGAATCCTAGTCAGAGCGGTCTGTTATTTTTTTCTGTAATTCAACCAGTTAAATCCCACCATCGCCAGGGTCCCGAATGTGAAGACCAACATCTTAGAGGAGGCACAACATCATAACCCACTGTTTACCATCTGCCCTCTTCCATATACACAAGCTCAAAGATGCCCACAACTGGTTAGGAGACATGTGAGAGCAAATAAACCCTTCCCACCCAGTTTCTTCTCTGTAAACAGAGACTTGTAAACAGTTTCTTTCTTTCTTTCTTTCTTTCTTTCTTTCTTTCTTTCTTTCTTTCTTTCTTTCTTTCTCTTTCTTTCGTTCTTTCTTTCTTTCTTAGTGAGCAATGAGATTTATGAGCAATGAAAAACCAGAATAAAAGAAATACTTCTTTCCACGTGATTTTCAGAGACATCTATCATGTGAGCTTTAATTTAATATCAGAAATGCTGCACGCTCACGTGCTCGGCTGCTTGACTTCAGGTTTAAACGTGTGATGAAATGAAGTGTGCACAACTCGAAATATGGATACGATGTCCCAGTGCAGCTCGACTCACAAATCTGCTTTGTGTTTCTCACAAAAAGAGGAAGTGTATTCACCGTGGCAACGCTGACTGCTTCTAATTTGTCACTCGGTTAAACCCATGCAGCGAGCATATCGCTATAGCACAAGATCTTTAACGCTGTATATGCATATAAACCTTCAGATTCCCATTTGCAGGCGAGTTTTTTGCAGCAGCCTCGTTATCTCTGAGAGACGCCGTAACCTTGATGATGTTCATTGACGATCGAGCTTCATGGAGAAAACCGTAAATGCGTTGTGGTATAACAGAACACAGCAGATTTGCATAAACAGCCAGATGTTCACGTCAGCAGAGAGAGAGTTAGTGTCAACGGGCTTTATGGGTTTAATGGTACAGAATCCAAACTGGAGACATTTTATTTAATAGAAAGAAAGAAAGAAAGAAAGAAAGAAAGAAAGAAAGAAAGAAAGAAAGAAAGAAAGAAAGAAAGAAAGAAAGAAAGAAAGAAAGAAAGAAAGAAAGAAAGAAAGAAAGAAATACCTAAAACAAGAAAGACATACTTAAAGAAAGAAAGAAAGAAAGAAAGAAAGAAAGAAAGAAAGAAAGAAAGAAAGAAAGAAAGAAAGAAAGAAAGAAAGAAAGAAAGAAAGAAAGAAAGAAAGAAAGAAATTCTTAAAACAAGAAAGACATACCTAAATAGAGAAAGAAAGAAAGAAAGAAAGAAAGAAAGAAAGAAAGAAAGAAAGAAAGAAAGAAAGAAAGAAAGAAAGAAAGAAAGAAAGAAAGAAAGAAAGAAATTCTTAAAACAAAAAAGACATACCTAAAGAAAGAAAGAAAGAAAGAAAGAAAGAAAGAAAGAAAGAAAGAAAGAAAGAAAGAAAGAAAGAAAGAAAGAAAGAAAGAAATACCTAAAACAAGAAAGACATACTTAAAGAAAGAAAGAAAGAAAGAAAGAAAGAAAGAAAGAAAGAAAGAAAGAAAGAAAGAAAGAAAGAAAGAAAGAAAGAAAGAAATTCTTAAAACAAGAAAGACATACCGAAAGAAAGAAAGAAAGAAAGAAAGAAAGAAAGAAAGAAAGAAAGAAAGAAAGAAAGAAAGAAAGAAAGAAAGAAAGAAATTCTTAAAACAAGAAAGACATACCTAAATAGAGAAAGAAAGAAAGAAAGAAAGAAAGAAAGAAAGAAAGAAAGAAAGAAAGAAAGAAAGAAAGAAAGAAAGAAAGAAAGAAAGAAAGAAAGAAATTTTTAAAACAAGAAAGACATACCTAAATAGAGAAAGAAAGAAAGAAAGAAAGAAAGAAAGAAAGAAAGAAAGAAAGAAAGAAAGAAAGAAAGAAAGAAAGAAAGAAAGAAAGAAAGAAAGAAAGAAAGAAAGAAATTCTTAAAACAAGAGACATACCTAAAGAGAGAAAGAAAGAAAGAAAGAAAGAAAGAAAGAAAGAAAGAAAGAAAGAAAGAAAGAAAGAAAGAAAGAAAGAAAGAAAGAAAGAAAGAAATTTTTAAAACAAGAAAGACATACCTAAATAGAGAAAGAAAGAAAGAAAGAAAGAAAGAAAGAAAGAAAGAAAGAAAGAAAGAAAGAAAGAAAGAAAGAAAGAAAGAAAGAAAGAAAGAAAGAAATTCTTAAAATAAGAAAGACATACCTAAAGAGAGAAAGAAAGAAAGAAAGAAAGAAAGAAAGAAAGAAAGAAAGAAAGAAAGAAAGAAAGAAAGAAAGAAAGAAAGAAAGAAAGAAAGAAAGAAAGAAATACCTAAAACAAGAAAGACATACTTAAAGAAAGAAAGAAAGAAAGAAAGAAAGAAAGAAAGAAAGAAAGAAAGAAAGAAAGAAAGAAAGAAAGAAAGAAAGAAAGAAAGAAAGAAAGAAAGAAAGAAATACCTAAAACAAGAAAGACATACTTAAAGAAAGAAAGAAAGAAAGAAAGAAAGTAAGAAAGAAAGAAAGAAAGAACGAAAGAAAGAAAGAAAGAAATTCTTAAAACAAGAAAGACATACCTAAAGAGAGAAAGAAAGAAAGAAAGAAAGAAAGAAAGAAAGAAAGAAAGAAAGAAAGAAAGAAAGAAAGAAAGAAAGAAAGAAAGAAAGAAATACCTAAAACAAGAAAGACATACTTAAAGAAAGAAAGAAAGAAAGAAAGAAAGAAAGAAAGAAAGAAAGAAAGAAAGAAAGAAAGAAAGAAAGAAAGAAAGAAAGAAATACCTAAAACAAGAAAGACATACTTAAAGAAAGAAAGAAAGAAAGAAAGAAAGAAAGAAAGAAAGAAAGAAAGAAAGTAAGAAAGAAAGAAAGAAAGAACGAAAGAAAGAAAGAACGAAAGAAAGAAAGAAAGAAAGAAAGAAAGAAAGAAAGAAAGAAAGAAAGAAAGAAAGAAAGAAAGAAAGAAAGAAATTCTTAAAACAAGAAAGACATACCTAAAGAAAGAAAGAAAGAAAGAAAGAAAGAAAGAAAGAAAGAAAGAAAGAAAGAAAGAAAGAAAGAAAGAAAGAAAGAAAGAAAGAAAGAAAGAAAGAATAAAGATTTCAAGTAATATTTAGACTTAATAAAAAAGTTTAAGTTGAGTTTGGTTTCTTTAATAATTTACATACATTTGCATAAAGCATCAATATTTGTAAATGCAAATGTTAATTAGAATAATAAGAACATGAGGTACATTTAAAACAGATAATGTGTAATTAAGTTCCTTCCTACCTTCCTTTCTTCCCTCCTCCTTCCTTCCCTCCTCCTCTCTCTCTTGCCCCTCCTCACACACACCTTTTTGCCCTTTATGAATAATAAAGACCAGACTGTGAGCTGTGGAATATAACGATGGCATTTCCAGGTTGAAACTCCAGCCCTGTGAGGTCGTGATCGTGAACGACGTGTCCGGGTCGATAAACTCCTTCTGATAACCTGAAATGATTTACTTACACACTCCCATTTTTACTGAATACACATGGGGCGTTTATCGTGAAACGAGCGTGAAGCGATTAGCTGTAGCGTCATGCTAGAACAGATTTAATATGCGCACCAGACGAGAACGGCAACCGATACGGCGCGCGCGACACGCTCGTCTCACGTATTCATTAACTGATAGCGATCTGAGAGCGTGTCAACACCGACTCGACCTCCAGGCACGGCTACTAACACACACACTGCACCTGTACACACTGTGTTACAGCACTCAGTTACACCACAGCTTCAGGTTCTGTTACGGAGAACAATCAAAGAACCTGTTTTTATACAATACAGAAAATATGACGATGATGATGATGACGATGATGATTTTGATGATCACCAAGGTTTTGTTTTTTTACGGAAATCACAGAAGAATTTAAGGAATCTGTAAATATACCGTATACAGGTTCCTCTAAAGTGAAAATAAAAACCTTTATTGCCAAAAGTTTGTGGACACCTGACCATACGATTGCTCCGTTTTGATCATCGCGTTCCACATTTGGTCCTTTTCTGACAAGATGTTCCACTAGAATTTGTGAAGTCCTGATGGAGGTGAGGTCAGGAGGCCTGGGGTGTATTTTTCCTATAATATCTCCACAGTAGACAGTCAAAGGTTTGTGGACACCTGACCATAAGATTTTTATGAACTCCTTTTTTGAGCATCCAGCTCCCCATTTGCTTCCCACTAGATTTTGTGGAGGTTTGTGAGATCTCATTCAGCCACAAGGGTGTTAGAGAAGTCGGATCCTGATGGAGGTGAGGTGAGGAGGCCTGGGGTGCAGCCAGCCTTCACATTCATTCATTTAATAGGGTTGAGGGTCAGAGCTCTATAACAGAAGTTCTCCCACTTTCACCCAAGTAAAGCATATCTTCATGGACAGTCGTATTGTTATGCTTTTAGTCCAGGTGAAGGAGAAATATCATGGTACTGCATCTAAAGATGTCCTACACAATTGTGTGCATCCAAGTTTGTGGTAATAGTTTAAGGAAGAACCACATAAAGTCTGCTGTCCCAATACTTTTGGCAATATATATATATATATATATATATATATATATATATATATATATATATATATATATATATATATATACAAATCAGTTAATTAGGTCCAAAGCTGGTACTTCAGCTGGAATGCGTGTGTGTGCGTGTGTATGTGTGTGTGTGTGTGTGTGTGTGTGTGTGTGTGTGTGTGTGTGTGTGTGTGCGTGTGTGTGTGTTGCTCATGTCAGCAGTTGCAAATGAGGCTTGAGGCCCCGCAGACAGATGACGGCGAGGATATAATTGCAACTTCCTTATGTTCTTGCCTCAAAACACCTGCTTTTGTAGCTTCCATAGAATTATGGAAAGAACACACATAGCCATTTGTCACATTCCTGGAGGAAAACACACACACACACACACACACACACACACACACACACACTCACAGGCGGTGCATGACGTGAGATCGGAATGCATCTCAGGCTCTCCAGTGAGACGTGTTGGTGTTCAGAGAAACACTCACAGACTTCACGTGCCAATATAATCGCGTCAATCAGGTGACACACAGGTGCATCTGAATAAATTAGAATATCATTAAAAAGTTGATTTATTTTAATAATTCAAAACAAAAAGTAGAACTGGTATATTATATAGATTCATCACACACACACACACACACTGATATATTTTAAGTGTTTATTTCTTTTTATTTGATGATTATTACAGATAAAGGAAATCCAAAACTCAGTATCTCAGAAGATTTGAATATTGGAGACTCGTGATGTCACACTCTAATCAGCTCATTAAATCCAAACACCTCAAAGGTTCCCGAGCCTTTAAGTGGTGTCTCAGTCTGGTTCAGGCTACACAATCATTGGGGAAGACTGCTGACTTGACAGTTTTCCAGAAGACGATCATTGACACTCTGCACATGGAGGGTGAGACACAAAAGGTCATCGCTAAAGAAGCTGCTGTTCACAGACTGCTGTATCCAAGCACATTAATGAAAAGTTGAATGGAAGGAAAAAAGGTGGTAGAAAAATATTAAACGAAGCTCATTCAAGAATTTGGGGAGATTCACAAAGCATGGACTGTAGCAGGAGTCAGTGCTTCAAGAGCCTCCACACACAGACGTATCCATGGGCTACAACTGACACGTTCCTGGTGTCGAGCAGCTCCTGAACCAGAGACAACGTCAGATGTGTCTTACCTGGACAAAGGACAAAAATGCTGATGCTGATGATTTTCCAGCAGGATTTGACAACTGCCCACACTGCCAAAGCACCAAACGTTGGTTAAATAAACATGGTGTTGGTGTGATTGACTGGCCAGCAAACTCACCAGATAGAATTCTTTGATTTTTTTTTTTTCTTTTTTACGTTCATTTTTACAGTTTATATGTTTTCATATATTTTACAGTTTATATATAAATATATATAAAAAACTATATATATATTTATTTTATTTTATTTGTTTATTTTTACACACCCAGTTTTACACATCATTGACATGTATCTCTTTTATCATGCCATATGGAAAAGAATGACTTTTTTTTGTTGAGATTTTATCCACTTGGCATTATTTATTTAGTTAGTTAGTTATTTCATTAGTTTGTTGCTAAATTAGTTAGTTATTTTTCATGCTGTTTATTATTACTGTTAGTGCTGTGAAAATGAAAAATTGAACCTGAAATTGGAAACTTTAAAGCAACACACATTTATTCACAACGTCCTTTTTTTTACTCAGATATAAAAAATACAAAAATAAGAAAAAAAAAAAATTAATAATAATAATAATAATAATAATAATAATAATAATAATACAATAATAAATAGATTTTTATTATTATTAAGTTTACATATTGTTCTTTATTTGTATTTATTTATTTAAATATTATTTTATTATTATTATTATTATTTTTTTTTTTTTTTTTTTTTTTTTTTTTTAGAAAAACAATAGATGTGCAGTTTTTATAAAATTGTTAGCAAAATGCATGAAATGAGTTGGATTTTAGGAGAGGACCTGGAGCCAGACTGCACTTGGACAATCAACTGAATTGAAGTATGTGAGTCTCTCTCTCTCTCTGTGTGTGTGTGTGTGTGTGTGTGTGTGTGTGTGTGTGTGTGTGTGTGTGTGTGTGTGTGTGTGTGTGTGTGTGTGTGTGTGAGTCAAAGCTAACTCTGATGGGGTTCACCGGATTTCAAATGAAGCTTTTCATCACGAGGAGCAGGCACCGGGCTCAAAGCCCGATCCTGGCGGGTCACACAAAGGATACGCATGATTTATGCATCCCGAGGCCCGGTGAGCTCTTTATATTACTCTGCCTTCATTGGAGAGTAATCGTTGCCTGTTGTGCACTTTTTAGAGTCACCTCTGGCTTTTGTTCCCCCGAAACTAGAAAGCAGAAGCGAGGCGGGGGTTCGGCGGTGCGAGGTTTTGCCCCGTCATCCATAAGGCATGAGCGTTTCATCCTCGTGCAACACGCAAACAAACAGACAAAATGAACGCTGGGACCTCATAAGGACTGAAGGTTACTGTGCATCATTCATTACCTGCTAGCATTTTCATTATGCTACAAAGACTGCACCTACACAACACACACTTACACAACACACACACACACACACACAATATCACACACAAACAGAACCCAGGCAAAATGATTTCTTTAAACTCTATAAAAGAAATGAAGCAACGTTTTTTTTTTTTTATTATTATTATGCTTTTAACAACACCTGTTTAATTTAAATAATGTGAAGTAAAGAAGACAAGAAAGTCTTCGGATACTGTAGATTGAAAGTTTCTCTTCACCTGAAATAGGAGACCCAAACCTGTTCCAGCATGGCAATGCCAGCTCCATCAAGATCTGCTTTATACAGTATGGGTTGGAGTGGAAGATCTCCTGTTATAGAGGTCCAAACCTATTGAACACCTTCAAGATGAATGTGAACACTAGCTGCACCCCAGGCCCCTCCTCACCTTCTCACCTACATCATCATCTGACTTTACACTCTTGTGGCTGAATGACTCGCCACAAATCTCCACAAAATCGAGTAGAACATCTTCCCCAAATAGTGGAGCTTATTAAAACAGCAAATGGAGTCCAGATGTGGACTGGGATGTTCAAAGAGAAGTAAATACCAATCTTCTGGTATGGTGTCTACAAACTTTTGTCCACTTCCATTATCATCATGAGGTTACCTTAAATGAACCACATTCAGTTCATTACATTGCCACAGTAAACCTGCAGTTGCACTTCTCCTTCGCTTTCCCTATAAAAGTCTTCCTAATTAACTAAAGAGTCTAATAAAAAAAATAAAGTGCTGTAACTTTTTAATTGTTTGTTACATTACAAGATCAGGAGATACTGAGAAACTCACCTCAAACAAAAGAGTGTCCAGATTTGATTAGCTGATTCACCATACTCGAGTCTGGTCCATTAAAGTGAAGCTGCGAAAGCCAGAGGCCCAGATACCAGTGTTTGGAGATGAGACACCTAGAGCCTGTATGTGGTGTCACACCTCTGCCAGCATCCTCACATGATCACGCTATTTCTAATGGTCATATAGAGGGACTCCAAAACCACAAAACCCTTCCTAAAAGTATGTGGGGAAAAAAAAAAAAAACACATCTGGCTAGAAAAGGCTGTGTCCCAATACTTTTGACCAAACCGTGTGATAATGGTGGCATTATAAACATGAACAATATTTATCAGTCAATAAATTTACTTTTGATCATTTTAATTGACAATTTATATGACTATTTATTGATTCAGAAAATATCTGAACATTCAGTGGCTTTCTCTATTTTTACAACAATAAAAAAAATCTGTGAAAGAAAAAGAAAATAAATTATAACAGGTGCCATGTGGTTTGAGAGACTGCTGAAAGAAATGTGAAAAAAGAAAAAGCACGTCTAGGACGGCATGAAAACTCAAAAAGAAAAGAGCAGGTGAGGATCAGAAGCAACAAAAAGCCAATTTGCTTTATAAATGGCAGCGTACACGCTTTTATAGCCCTCGGAACAGATGAAGGCCTCAGGATCCATGAAGTCACTTGTTATTTTTTGACAGAAGGTAAAAAGAAAGTGCTTTGAGGATGTGAGAAAAAAAAGAGACAAAACAAGGCTGAGATCTGACCCAGTGATATATGAGAAACAAGAGACAAGAAAAGTGGATAGATGAAGGTCAAAGGACAGGACTGTGATCAAGAGGTCGAGACTGAGAGACACAGATAGACTTTTAATCACTGTGTTTGTCTTCATCGGATCATTTGTGTGCACTCAGAGGAGAATCACTTATGAGTTCCTTATGAGTGAATTACAGAATGAGGAAATGTACAGGGTGAAGAGGCTTCATTTACAACAACATCATCAATAACAACATTATCATAATTATCTACTGAACACATTAAGCTCTGAGTGCAATAACAGGTTAACAAGCAGGGCAGTTTGCACTCAACTGCTTTTTAATGATGTTTTTCCCTTTCATTTATTTCTTATAAATCAAACCAACCAACAAACCAACCAACCAATCAATCAATTAATCAACCAACCAATCAATTAATCAACAAACCAACCAACCAATCAATTAATCAACCAACCAACCAATCAATCAATCAACTAATAAACCAACCAACCAATCAGCAATAAATCAACCAACCAACCAACCAACCAACCAATCAATTAATCAACCAACCAACCAATCAATCAATTAATTCACAAATCAACCAACCAACCAATCAATCAATCAATTAATTCACCAACCAACCAATCAGCAATTAATCAACCAACCAACCAATCAATCAATCAATTAATTAATCAACCAACAAACTAACCAATTAATCAACTAATACAATAATCTTTCAACAATTTATCAACAATTTATTATTAATTACAATTCAGTTATTAACTTAACATTTATTCGAAAAATCATGTATTCATACATTCATTCCTCTTTCCTACATAATTCCAAACTTGGATGGATGGATGGATGGATGGATGGATGGATGGATGGATGGATGGATGGATGGATGGATGGATGGATGGATGGATGGATGGATGGATGGATTCCATGAATGGTCCATTCATCCTTCCTTCCTTCCTTCCTTCCTGCCTTTCGATAGATAGATAGATAGATAGATAGATAGATAGATAGATAGATAGATAGATAGATAGATAGATAGATAGATAGATAGATAGATAGATAGATAGATAGATAGATAGATAGATAGATAGATAGATAGATAGATAGATAGATAGATAGATAGATAGATAGATAGTTCATATATTCAGTGGATGAATGGATAGCTGATTTAATAAAGGGATGGATGGATGGAAGACTAGTTGGATGAATGGATGTATGGAGAGATGGATGGAGGAATGGGAGGACAGGTGGATGAATCTGTATAAATAGAACAAAGTAAGATTTTTCTATAATTTGAGACATCAGCTGTAGCAGTGTAGTTACTCATATGTTATATCTGATGCTTGCAGCAGTTTCAGGATCACAGCAAGGAAATTAAGAAAAGAAAAAAAAAAACCTCGAACAAAATTTACTGTTAATAAAAAATCCATAGCAAGATCGGACGAGATTAGATCAGATTCGATTAGTTTTATATGAACCCTGGTGCCAAGTGTCTCTTGCAGAGACATGTGTAGGACATTTTAAAAATCCTGAGTCTGGCTTTATTATTGTAATGTGATTTTTTTGAACGTCCTTCATGTGCTTCCTGCAGCTGTGTAGCTCAGAATAAACCTCTCTTCTTCTCTTTAGCTGAAGGTGAACGAGTGGAGAGAGCGGACAGAGGGGCCGGGAGAAAGGAACAGAGCAGGAACGCTGTGTCTCCCCTGGGTAGCCAGAGGGGTGTGCTACATCTCACCACTGGAGCATGGTGGTGTGTGTCCTTGTATGTCCGTCGTGTCTCGCTGCGTCTTCTGAACTTACTTGAACTTACATGTGTTTTAGCTTTGATGGGAATGAAATCTGAGGTGCAGTGTTGAGAAGTTATTTATCTATTACAAATAAATCGAAATTTAGAGTCATTTATACTGGCAATATAAAGGAATTATTCAATCAGGAAGTCAGTTAATGCATTCATAAGGTATAATACATCTGTCTGTCTGTCTGTCTGTCTGTCTGTCTGTCTGTCTGTCTGTCTGTCTGTCTGTCTGTCTGTCTGTCGATCTATCTATTAGGAGAATCTTTATCGTTGCTCTACCACTGGATGGAGCTCTCTTCAACTCTAGACCACTCTGTGCAACTTGGGATGGTTCCACCTCAACAACCTAAAATACCATGAAGTTCCAGATCATCTCAAGAACTTGGTTGCATGAACAGTTCCTATCACTGACCAGTACATCTCAACAATGATGGAAAGTAATGAATGGACATTTGGTGTTGAGGATGAGGATGAGGTTTCCTTTTAGTTCTGGTTCCTCTCAAGGTTTATTCCTCATGCCATCTCAGGGAGATTTTCCTCACCAGAGTCACCACTGGCTCACTCTTCAAAAATAAACATACAATTATAAGTGATAAACTTATAGACACTAAACTTACACATTCTTTCATACGCCTTTATAACTGCTTTATCTTTATAAAGCTGCTTTGAGACAATGTCTATTGTTATGAATTGAATTGAATCGAATTGAATTGAATTGAATGATGTGCAATAAAACTGTTATGAATCTTCTAAGCCTGGTGTGAGGTCACATGACTATTTTGTCATTTGATATAAATGTATTTATGGTCGTAAGCAATCTATGATGTGCTATAAACCATGACATTGACTTATACTCTGTAACAATCATGTCATCTCAGCCCCGGTTGCTCACTGAACTCTGAGAGTGTAAAATCTGTGTGAAAACAACACCATGTGCCCCGAGCGCTACTTCCTGCTGCTCTGTTTCCTTTTTCTGTGAGGGTGTTAATGATATTCTCAAGCTCACAGAGCACGAGAGATGTTACAATCTAAATTTAAAACGTTCATTTTTTGATCATCAAGCAGTTGTCAAGAGACAGTGTTTAAGTTTAGTTTTTTTTCCAGGCTGTGATGGCAAATCAGTAATAACCTAAATAAAATGGTAAATACAATTATAAAACAATTAAACAAATTCAATAAATACAAAATAAAATAAAAATGAAAAAATACTGGGAATTTCACACCCATGCCAGCAGAGGTCCCCCTAACCTGAATACTGTTTATTATTTATCATAACATCCTGCATAAAACCACTTCAAACTCTCAAACTTGGCCGAAGTCTTGCCAACGTCTCGGTTTGAATCATTTTATTTTTGTGATGTCGACTTTGTGATGTGTATATATTTTATTATTAGACTATATGAAAAAAATGCTTTTTGAACAATCCAGTGTATGTAATCTCCAGTTGCTGTTATAATAAACTCCACTCTTCTGAGATGATGTTCCACTAGATTTTGAACTGTGCTTGAGGAGATTTGTCGTCATTCAGTCGCAAGGGTGTTAGTAAAGTCAGGTACTGATGTAGGTATGGGGAAGAGGCCTGGGTTGCAGTCAGCGTCCACTCCAACGTATGTAAAGCATATATTTATGGAGCAGGTTTTTGTGCACAGGAGCATTGTTTTTGTTTTTCCTTTATCTTGTAAAACCTTCCAAATCTCTCCACCAAATCACTTTTTTTCACATGTTAGACAGCTGCTGTATTTTAGTAGATAATAGCAGGAAAAGTATTATTAAATTGTTAATGGAGACACTGGTTTAAAGTGTTTTGAATAATTACATCAGGCGGTGAAGCCGGAGGTCATAGAAGCTCTTTCCAGAACATTCTATTAACCATTGTACTGTATTTGTCACTGACCATGGTGCTGATCTCACTCGAGTGGTGCCCTTTCTCCATTGCGTGGTTACGTACAATTCCCATCCACCATCACAGGTCAAAGGTTGACCCTAATCTTAACCCTAACCTTCGAAGGTAAGTGCTGCAAGACCTTATCTGCCTCGAAGATGATCACAATTGCCTGGTAGCTTTTTGATTGACAGGGATTGAGGGTAAGCAGCTCAGAGCTTGACAATATGAATGATTTTGCTTTATTGGTTTCCAATCACCGAACCACTTTTGGGATGTTTCAACTCCAGATGCGATAGAGCAAAGTGTTAAAATAGCACAATTTCCAGCGTTAAGTCAGTTTTGGGAAAAACAAAAAAAACTAAATAGTGCGTACAACAGTACATGTTGTATCATGTTGGTTTAAACAAGGAATTTATAATGGAGGTGTTATGACCATTAAGTGGATTACATCATGATATAACAGCATGATTGGTCAAATAAAACCAAGCAGATGCCAGCATGTATAAAGAAATCATGAAGGAAATATACCAAAGCAATCAAATCCAAAATGTTATCTAAAGGCATTTTACTGAGTTGGGTGATTAGCAATCATCATTAAACTAGACAAATAAAACAATGAAAACAAGCAACAAAAGAAAGATTTAAAACCTGAGAAACCTAAAAAATCAAAACACGTGAATGCATGAACCAATAATGAGACAGGCATTAGGACATTCTAAAAACAAACAGACATAAAAACAAGCACAATAACAAGAAAGAATTCTGTAGTGGTCTGTGCCTAATAGAATTTAGGGCTATATTTCCTGACATTGCTTTTGCTCAAATTGAATTTATTTACCCAAGATCATACCTATGTGTCATGTGATAAGACATCAAAGACAACAATTAAAGTAACTGGATTCTTTTTTTTTTGTTGTTGTTGTTTTACATTGCCGTCTTATTTAGCATCATATACATTTTTTTATCAATATTTCAAGTTGATTTTCTTGACTTCTTTTCTTCCTTTAAAAAGTTTCTAAAGAATCACCAGAGTAAATGTAAATGTAAATTTTTTTTTTTTATTATTATTATTATTGATGGACTCCTACACTTGTTCTGCATGTCAGCGTAGAACATAAGACTAAAAAAAGAAAACAAGCCTTCATTTCAACATGGATTCCCAGAATAACATCACAAAAAAATCCACAGATATTTGTCAAATTTATAAGTTAAGTTTATATATAAAAAAAATAAGATTGTGTGTTTCACTTGTTACTAGGCTTGTATATCAAAAAGCTCTTCATGAGTTCATGACCCCTAGTTGAGATTTGCTTTGTTGTGAGAAGTAAAAAAAAGTTCATGTAGTAAAATGTGATACTGTTGTCAGTAAATGAGTATAATTTGCTAAGTGATTTTTTTTTTTTTGAGGTGTTGACAGTATGCAGTGGACTTGATTGCATCTGACTGAAACACACCGCCAGGTTTTCATGATAGAGTGCTAGAAAATGTTGTTAGTGAAGACCTACAAATCGATTTCTGAGACAGTCCAATTTTGAACTCTGGTCGATTTTTTTTTCCTTGTCATACACATTAACAAGCAGAAATTTGCTCTGGCAGGAAAGAAATGAAAAAAGGGTGAAATTACAGCCCAGTGAATTATAGACCTGCGAGGGCTAGCTTTAATGATCATGCTAGCAAGATTTATTTATATATATATATATATATATATATATATATATATATATATATATATATATATATATATATATATATATATATACATACACACACACACACACACACACACACACACACACACACACACACACACACACACACACACACACATACAGCATTTTTCCACACCTTTTTAGGAGATAATTGCAGGAACAATATCATTAAACTGTTGATGGAGACACTGGTTGATGGTGTAATGCATAATCAAATCATGTGGTGAAGCCTGAGTTCAGATAAGCTCTTTCGAGAACATTCTATTAAGTCCACTCCACTGTACTATAATGGTCGCTGACCGTGGTCCTGATCTCACACCAGTGGTGCCCTTGGACACTATTTTTTTCTCCTTATTCATCTCACTGGTGTGGTCATAGACAAATCCCATCCACTATTCAGATTGTCTAGTGTCAGCGTGTCATTGAGATTGACAGGGGAGAAGCAGTAAAGCCCCTCCCATTCAGACAGCACAACCAAATGACCCTGGTTTAGCAAAATCCTAAATAACACTTAGGGTATAATTCTCCATTCAATTTGCTTCAGTTTTCAACAAAGCAGCTTTAGAGAAATAAACAAAAAATAATAATTTTAAATATTGAATGAGCAAGCCAGAGGTAATGATGGTAAAGAAAAATACTCCCTTAAATGATATGAAGATTCTCATCTGGGTAACACCAAATGTCCATTAACTATAGTTCCATCATTGTTGAGGGTATCAAGTGTTCACCGATTGAGAAATCTGTTCATAGCAATTGGAGTCCTAAATCTTTATAGCAAACTGTTTATCTTAATCACAGTCTAATTATAACTTCATGGTCCTTGAGTGGAACCATCCACAGAAATCTCATGGATCTTTACGCTGTTCATGTGGAACCATCCTCAGCAGCAGTCAATAGTTTCCAATTTATAAAAAATCCATTCAGGAGAAGGATGGATCAGGCAGGACTGTAGAGCAGAAAGAGACATGATCATTAGTATGTCAGGAACATGAGAGAGAGAGCGAGAAAGAGAGAAACATATTATTTGGTGTGTATATATAGAATTAGGTTAATATATAACTGTCTTCATTATCATCTCTATAGCAACATCTCCTTCACAGCGACTTGATGAATGTTCGGTGGATGAATCGGAATATCGCTCCAGATTTTTAGAGATGTTGATTTAACATATATAGAAGACGTTGTCAGTGTCAGAGTAAGTTTTCAAACACAGGAAGGGTTAAAACCCTACAGCAGATTTTTCCCATAAACTTGAAAACCATCTAAAAAACTATTTTCTGATGCTTCACATTTATACAAGCATCAGAAAGCAGATGTGTAGTATAAATTTTACATCTCGCTTTTCGGCTCCCAGCGAAAAAAAAAAAAAAAAAAAAGTTGCAACAAAAAAATAAACACAGAGATTCTAAATAATATGACCAAAGAAATGCATTCTGTGCTAACACACAAAAGAACACCACTCAAAAAATCTTGTGTGTGTGTGTGTGTGTGTGTGTGTGTGTGTGTGTGTGTGTGTGTGTGTGTGTGTGTGTGTGTGTGTGTGTGTGTGTGCGCACACCAAATATGTTTTCTGCCTTTTAATCTGTGCAGTTTTTCCTTTACTGACTGTATAATAATAAACGTATTGCAATGAAATGTTTATTTCTTGTGATGGTGTCAAGAAAAGAGACGCCAAATGCATCAATTAGAAATAACCAGCTGTGATTTATAATTGATAATCATATAAATATTCAATCATAATTTAATCAGCTATAAATTATCATCTTTTATTTTTTAATTCTGGAAAAAGGTTAGCATCAGTGTTATTAATTTATTTCTTTGTTTGTTTCTTTTCATGCCACAGTGCTGCTGAATTCTCAATTCTGATTGACCAGACGGTGTTTTCTAGCAGTTATTCCAATAATGTTTCTATAGTCATTTACAGTCTCTTGTATAGTAGATGCTCCAAAAATAAATGAATAACATTTCTTCATTAAAGGAGTCTCCAGTCCCAGAGATGAATCTGTAACAATACATTTTCTGACATCTTCAGAACTTAAAAGTTCCTTTTGTAAAAATATATATATATATATTTTCCTGCTAATTTGAATAAGAAAGAGAGTGAGAAAGAGTTTGGGAGATGGATAGAGAGAAAGAGAGAGAGAGAGAGAGAGAGAGAGAGAGAGAGAGAGAGAGAGAGAGAGAGAGAGAGGGAGAGAGAGAGAAAGCCAGAGAAGGAGAAAGCCAGAGAAGGAGAAAGAGAAAGAGAAAGAGAAAGAGAAAAAAAACAAGTGACCAAGAGAGAGAAGAAGCTACGGAAGGAGCCAGGCAAAGAATGTGAAAGTGAGAGAGCAAGCATGAGAGAGAGAGAGAGAGAGAGAGAGAGAGAGAGAGAGAGAGAGAGAGAGAGAGAGAGAGAGAGAGAGAGAGAAAGAGAGAGAGAGAGAGAGAGCAATTATCGCTACATAAAATCATGTTGTAACTTTTTTAGTGTATAGAAAATGTTAATGTTGCCATTAATTTGGCACGAACACTCCATAATGTGTTTTTATAAGAAACCAGTCCACTTCCGGTGACATCACATCACATCACATCCCATCCCATCCCATCACATCACATCCCATCCCATCCCATCCCATCCCATCCCATCCCATCACATCACATCCTATCACATCCCATCCCATCCCATCCCATCCCATCACATCACATCCTATCACATCCCATCACATCACATCCCATCCCATCACATCCCATCCCATCCCATCACATCCCATCACATCACATCCCATCACATCCCATCACATCCCATCACATCACATCACATCCCATCACATCACATCCCATCCCATCCCATCCCATCCCATCCCATCCCATCCCATCACATCCCATCACATTACATCCCATCCTATCCCATCACATCACATCCCATCCCATCCCATCCCATCCCATCACATCACATCACATCCCATCACATCACTCCACCTTACTGCTGATTATTGCCTTCATTCTGATTGACTCCTGACTCCTCCTATGAAAGAGCTTCTCGAGCATTGAGCCTCATGAGATTATTATTATTATGAGATTCAAAAGAACTAAATGAAGAGAAATATTCAATTAACACACTAAGGAAAAAAAAATACCACGGCTGTGAAAGCAAATCATTCAACAGCCTCAGAATAAAGGCTTTAATTTCATTAACACATAAAACCCTTTAAAAACATAATGAACTCGTCTTGGAATGTTAATGGAGGGAGCGACGTTTTTCCATAGAATATTCCTGACCCTGTATTTACGACTGATTTCTGACTTCGTGAAGATCAGCTTTTTTTTCACAAAGTAACCCAGACAGAGAAAGAAGAAGTAGAAGGAAAAATGTTCATGAATTGTGTCCTAAGTGCAATCACTCATCATCCAGCCAGCTAAAATATTCCAAGCTGCCTGATGTACGGTGGCTCACAAGCGCCATTACTGCAATCTGCATTACATTTTTCGCATATAGACTTTTCCGCCTTTTTCATATTCGCACTCTCGTTTTGATAAGTTGCTTTTGAAACTTGTCTTGTTCGACACGTACTTTATGAGCGGACTGACTTTAAAATGATAAACAATCTGAAAATATTGTAGCTTAAAGAGAGTGCAGAAGAGCCAGTACAGGCATTTAACTGGATTGTAAATCAATCTGTAGAAAAAAGGCAGCTGAATAAAACGTTCTGAAGGAAACCTAAAAATGAAAGCCATCACCTATTAACGATTATAACCATAAACAAGTGAATCTGGAAGGGTAATGGGTAACGGTTCTTCCAGTAGCTGCATGTATCAGATTCAAAACACTGATGTTTGCCTACAAGACCAAAAATGGACCAGCACCATCTTACTTCAGAGACCTGATCACACCTCGCACTGCACCACGCTGTCTGAGATCCTCCAGCACTGCTCGACTGGTACCACCTTCTCTCAGAATGAAGGGTAAGTACACTTCAAGGCTCTTCTCTGTTCTGGCACCGAGGTGGTGGAATGAACTTCCCCTAGATGTCCGTACAGCAGAGTCCCTGATTATCTTCAAGCGATTGTTGAAGACCTACCTCTTCCTGAAATACTTCAATTAGCACTTTCCAAGTTTGCTTTGTAGAAATCAAGAGTTATATTTATATTAAGTTTGTAATCTGGCGTACCAGTGTAGATTTATTCATTACTAGAGACTCAAAGCACTTTTGTACATCACTCTGGATAAGGGCGTCTGATAAATGCTGTAAATGTAAATGTAAATGTAATGATGTCTAAAAGGTCTCACTGGTGTCCGATAGATACCAACATGTGATACAGAAATTGCCATAAGTGTTCTATTAGTACATAATTTACATTCACAGCATTTGACAGACGACGCCTTTATCCAGACCGACGTACAGGGTTAAGGGCCTTGCTCAAGGGCCCAGCAGTGACACCTTGGTTTAGTGGTGCTGGAATGTGAACTAATTACCTTTTTTGTTCAAAACCTTGATGAGAGACCACTTCCTCAATGGTAGGTAATGCCATTCAATAGACAATAGAAGGTAACAAATTCCCATAAGATCCCATAAAAACCATTACAGTTATCTTTAACACCAATACAGTTTGAATAATAAGCATTAACAAAGTGAAGAATTAAGTGAACGCTGGTGGTCCTTAAACTAAAAAAAACAATTGGTCGTCAATCGTATCGCCTATTAAACTGGGAACACCTACAGCACCTATTTCTGACTGTTACAAGGACACTGGTGACTCCTTCAATAAAGGTTAAAAAAGAAATAAGGAAGTGGTAACTCAGCGATTAAGATGTTCATGAGCTCAAATCCCATTACCACCAAGCTGTCACTGCTGGACCCTTGAGCAGGGCCCTTCACTAGTCAATTACTATAGAAAAAGTCACTGTGGATGAGGGCATCTGAGAAATGGCATACATTTATGGGGAGGTTGTAGCTCACTTAAGTCTCTGGGTAACTGAATAGAAGGATGATGGTTTAAATCACAGCACCACCAAGTTGTTACGGTTGGGCCCTTGTGAAAGGCCCTTAACCCTCCACCCAGGGGTGCTGTGTCATGACTGGACCTGCACTCTGACCTCGGCTTCCCAACAATCTGAGATATGTAAAGAAGACGAAATGTCACTGTTCTGCTACATATTTATATATTTGTAGCTGAAAGACGTTTTCAGAAGAACCTTCAGAATTTATCATTTCTGTGGTGTAACACACGATATAATATCCCACAGCCTAAACACGGCTTCCTTCCCAATGTTTTCTCAAAAGTACCGTCCCCACGTACTGGTTCCTACAGCCACATTTTTAATCCAGGCTAATACAGCGTGCAAACTCTGACAGCTTAATCCGCGAGGCCCGTGAGACATGAAGCAGGCGTGTTCTCCAGCGTCCCGCCATCACACGGTGTAACGCGAGTCTTCGTAAATCCGAGACACCTTCGTTTGTTTGCAATAAAATCAAGTCGGAGTAAACGCCGGCGTCGTGTGTGAGATCAAAGCGGAGACTCGTGACCGGCAGGAAAGCCGTTTTGCTCGACGGCCGACAGCGAGCTGTCAGTCAAATTGAATTTTGAGGGAATCACGAGCTTCCTCAGCGTGGCCTTCGAGGCAATCCTGACAGCAATCTGTCTCCGATATCCGGCTTGGGAAGTCTTCAAATGGCTTCCATTAGCTGTTAAGTGCACATTGCGCCGGTTTAGTATCTGACTCAAAATTTCCTCACTGCAAAACATGATGTGTTAAAGTAACGCAGTCACTGAAATCAACATTTTATCACCATGGTGCTGCGGAGGTCTCAGTTCTACTTACAGGAGCTCGGACCATCAGAACTTAAGTGTTTCTCTGATAACAGCTTATTCACTGGGAATGCTGATTGTACACAGACTGGTGTGGTGATCTTTCTTTAAGCAGATCTTTTTTTTAACGGGTGTGGAAGTCTCCAAGGTTGGAACCTCATACATTTTTCACCAAAGTCCTCCTTTTTCACTTTTTTTTCCCCTCCCTGTTGAGGGACAGAATGTTTATCGCTGCTATAATCTAAGTATAAAATACATGGATAAAAAGCATGTGATTGTCCTTTATTAAAGGCATACAGTATAAAGGATATGTGTGTGTGTGTGTGTGTGTGTGTGTGTGTGTGTGTGTGTGTGTGTGTATGCTTGCGTAAATGTGTGTTTGTTATTTTTTTTTTTATCCATGTATCTGTCTTCCCATGTTCCTTTCTTTTTGGCATCAGCAGTTTAAAATTTGTGCACACACACACTTTGTTTTTAGTTTACAGTGGAGCACCATGCCCAAGGTAGGACGCTCAGTAACACACACACACACACACACACACACACACACACACACACACACACACACACACACACACACACACACACACACACAGAGGAAGGAGAAGGAAAGCTGCAGACTCTGCAGGGATGACTCCTCAGGGAGTGAGTGTTTGATAGGAGACACATCTGTTTTGACAGGCAGATGGCATTTTAAGCAGATCTTGTAATCAGGTAGAAGGGCACAGGGAACAAACTCAGGGAGGAGGAAGAGGAGGATGAGGAGGATGCTATCGGGAGAAAACCACAATTACTAAGTTCATGCTGTAAACTTCCGCTATGGAGACAGACAGACAGACAGACAGACAGACAGACAGACAGACAGACAGACAGAGAGATAGATAGATAGATAGATAGATAGATAGATAGATAGATAGATAGATAGATAGATAGATAGATAGATAGATAGATAGATAGATAGATAGATAGATAGATAGAAAAAGGAAAAGTTAATTAAAAGGAAAAGTAGCATGGCTGGAAAAAAAAAGTGTGTTACACCCAGTGATTTTGCTGATATCTATCTATCTATCTATCTATCTATCTATCTATCTATCTATCTATCTATCTATCTATCTATCTATCTATCTATCTATCTATCTATCTATCTATATGTCTGTCTGTCTGTCTGTCTGTCTGTCTGTCTGTCTGTGGTTAAAAATCTACCTAAAAGGCCCTTGGAAAACAAGCAAACAAACAAACAAACAAACAAAAAAATAAAATAAATAAAATAAAAATAATAGATTCTTCTTTGATGGTTTTATTCTTTTCATTGTGATGTTGATGATATTATTATTATTATTATTATTATTATTATTATTATTATTATTATTATTATTATTATTATCAAGTCCGGGCCGGGTGGAATTCTGGGAATCTGGGATTGTGGGATTGGTGGAGGAGCGCGCGAGCGCACCCAGTCACCTGCGCCCCGCCGCTCGCATTGCCGGCCGGAGTCGCGCGCCCCCGCGCGCCCACACGCAACCGCTTTATAAACGCACGCGCAGCCTCCGCGCGCTTCGCTCAAAAAACACAAGCCCACAGACGGGGACCGACCGGGGGAATGGCGCGGAGTGCGGCGCGGCTCGTCCTCCTCCTCCTCTCTCTCCTCCTCTTCCTCTCGCTTGAGGACTTCCTGTCCGGGACGGTGACGGGGACCGGGACCGCGGCTGGAGGACCGAAGCCCGGCACGGAAAAGGACGCGGCGGCGGGCGCGTGCGAGGTCAAAACGGTGACGGTGTCCACGCTGCCCGTGCTGCGCGAGAGCGAGCTGAGCGTGGGTTCCGGGAGCGCGGGCGCGGCGGACTCTCGGCTCCTGCTGTTCGTGCGGAGTGATGTACCGGGGGCCGTGTCTGTGCTGGACGACCTGGACAACACCGCGCTGCCCTACTTCACCCTCGGTGAGGCTTCTCTCTCTCTCTCTCTCTCTCTCTCTCTCTCTCTCTCTCTCTCTCTCTCTCTCTTCACTAAACACACTGTGGAGTAGTTTTAGTGCGTTTCTGTTCACGTTTGCGCGATTAATGAACACACGGTGTGTGTGTGTGTGTGTGCGCGCGCGTGTGTGTGTGTGCGTGCGCCGCGCGTGCAACCGAGAGACGCGGAAGAAACGAGTGAGAGAGTTAATTAAGGGATAAAGAGAAGTGCGATAGGTAGAGAGAGGGTTGTTCTCTCTCTCTCTCTCTCTCTCTCTCTCTCTCTCTCTCTCTCTCTCTCTCTCTCTCTCTCTCTGTGTGTGTGTGTGTGTATACGTGCGCGCGCACGCGTTCACACAATGAATGAAAGCGTTATTGGTGTTACACCCAGCGTCCCAAGTGTCTGCAAGTGTTATCTATCTATCTATCTATCTATCTATCTATCTATCTATCTATCTATCTATCTATCTATCTATCTATCTATCTATCTATCTATCTATCTATCTATCTATCTATCTATCTATCTATCTATCTATCTATCTATGAATGAATGACATTATGGCTCATGTACCACATGGACATTCTCATATGTTTAAATGTATTGTTTGGAAATCAACCAATCAGTAAATTCTATAAATGAAATCACCATTTAAAATCTATTAATCAGCAATTCCCCCCCCCCCCCCCCAAAAAAAAAAAAAAACCTTCATTCAGGTGTTGTTGTGAATAATCCCCACCTGACTTCATGTTTTACATGCTTAGGATTTTACAAAGCTTGTTAATCAATTGATCAAAACATTATTTCTTTATTTATTAATCATTAACTACTGCAATTAAAAAATCCTACAATATAACAAAAAGCGTTGACACTTAAAAGAAAAGACCTCAAACGAAGTCAACAAATAAGGAATAATGTAATATAATGATATTCCAGGAGGTGTTTTATATCATTATTATTATTATTATTATTATTATTATTATTATTATTATTATTATTTAATGTGCTTGCTCTAATACGTTTCCATAGCAACAGCTCATCACTGACCCCCACGTATAATCTGAGATGTAGTGATTTATGGAAATAGTCTCCATTGTCAAAGCTGGGTAGGATTTAGGACAGTAACAGTTTTCAGTATGAGTGTTATCCTCTGATATATGTGCAAGTGTGTGTGTGTGTGTGTGTGTGTGTGTGTGTGTGTGTGGGGCTGGGGGGCGTGGGGTAATCCTGGGATTTAAATGTTATTAAATCTTAATATGTAAAGAAACTATAAACCTTCTTGTCTTTTGTAATGAGTCATGGATCTTTAGGAGGAATCTGAATATGGAATCAATTATTTTCCCTACAGCATGTGTTTATTGGCTGGTTAGTTTCTAGTTAATTAATAACGTCCATCTTATGTCTTAACTGAGTGCTGCGTTGTTTCTAGTCCCTGCAGATACATGTCCCGTAATAACCTTTTGCAATACGACAAACTACACCTACACCTCTTCATCTGCTACCTGAGCCTCGTGCAATTATCCAAATGCCTCGAAACTTGTTAATGTCATTGTCAGGAGACAAGCCGCACAATTATTTATGCTGACTGACATTATGTTGCATGCTTTTGGGAAAAAAAAAAAAAAGTCTCGAGTCAGTAAATGTGAGATTGAAGCCATGCCGTGTTCGAGGCATCCTCCTGTGGCCTGTGGTGAAGTTTTTCTCTATTGTTGTCAAATGCCTTTTTTGGAAAGAAAAAAAGACATGGAATCAATGCGAAGTGTTTCAAATACAATATAGACATTTATTATGATATTTTACATGTGATTTACGTAAAACATAATGCAGTTTGTGGAGGAAAATATAAAGACCATACAGTATGTCAGAAAGGAATTCTAGAATCCACATGGGAGTGTAATAATATTGACAGAAAACTGCATCGGTATTGACTCGAGGCACTGGTGCAGCTGGGCCTTCACCAGCGATTTTCAATCCCAGTGCAGAGAGCAAGAATACGCAAAGGATCCGTGTTGTTCCTGTTTGAACACCATGTCCCAAGTTTGACCCTGAAAAACTTTCAAATTCACAGCCGTAATAGAAATCGGTCATCGTGGCCATTTTTTCCCGTTTCATTGAGATCTGCATCTTTAAATTCTTGAAGGAAATTACATTGCATTGTGCATTGTGTGGAGAAAATCGGTTTCTGCACACCTTTATTCGTCCACGATGAAGAAAAGTATACAGCCGAACTCTCATGCCCTGGTACTCTCCGTTCAAGACCTCTTTACATGGTGAAAATGAAAGTATGAATGAAATAAATCCTGTACTGTGACTAACCAGAGTGCAGAGGGACAAAAACATACCCAAATTGAATACCCAAATTGAAAGCCTTAGCCCTATGGACCTGGATTAACTATAAATTAGATCCTAAATGCTGGAGATTAAACCCCAGGATTTAGAGCCTTGAAGATTGACTCTAACCAAGGAACCAGAACATTGAACTTGCACAAAAGAAAAATGCACCAGACTCTGACTAAGCCAGAATCAGAGCCTTACAAACGTGTACTAAAAAAAGAGATTAAAACTTACCAAGAGTCTGGTCTTTAGAATCTAGTACTAACCAAGAACATGAGCCTTAAATCTTGGAACTGTCCAAAAGTCTGAACTCTTATAGATTGGGATAATTCAAGAATCAGATCATTAAAAAGTGATTCAAACAACAAATTAGCAAATTAAAAAACAAGACCAGAACCCTAAGAGATGGACTACCCAAAAAACAGAGCCTTGTAGATAATGACTAAATAAAAGCCGGAGATTTTAAAAGGTTGAAATCCACAAATTTGGAGACTAACCAAGAATTATGATCTTGTTTAGTTTGGATTAATCAAGATTTTGCTCCTTAGTGACATAAAGACCTGGAGGTTCAAAACCCAGTGGTTGCTTCGTAAGAGACTGGGAGTGGAATGGCCTATAGATTCTGACCAATTATGAAATCAGGGCTTTAAAGACTGGAGTTAAACAAGTGTGAGAGTCATAAATAATCATTAATCAGAAATCAGAACCTTTGAGACTGAGACTAAACAAAGAACTGGAAAAAAAACAAGAATCAGACCCTAAAAAATTGGGACGAACCAAGAACCTGAACCTCACAAACTGGGACATACCAAGTGCCGGTTCCTATAAACGTGGGCTTGACAAGAGAGAAAGCTTTAAAGGTCACTTTAAAGGTTAAAGCTTTAAACTGTGAGAATCAGGGATGTAAAGATTGGGTCTAAACTAAAATCAGAGCTTTATAGATTGAAACTGTGAGAGTCGGGGCCTTAAAGATTGGGTCTAACCAAAAATCTAAGGTTGTAGATTAGATCTAACCAAGACAGAGAGTCTAAAATAGTGAGATTAACCAAGAATTAAAGCCTTTAAAACTGAGACTTATCAATAAAATTGGAATATTACAATAATCGGAAAATATATAGAATTTGATTATTAAAAGTTTCAAAGAGTTAGAAGTAAAAAAGTAATCAGAGCCTTAAATGCTACTAAAGACAAGGATGGAGATCCTATACCCCAAACAAGACTGAATAAAATCTTATATAAATTCATACACCTAAAGTAGCTAAAGGACTAATGTACTCGGAGTCCACTGACGCCATGGCATTAAACACTATCCACAGTGTGCTGTTTGGAGAAGCTTATTAGCACTGCGAGAGTTTTTTCCAGCCCTGGATTGGAAATCAGTTGGTTAATTATTCAGTGTATTCAGAGTGAACAGTACGTGCATCACTGACTGCTTTAGCTGGAGTTTGGTCAGCGCTCGTGCATAGGCAAAAAGGGTTCAGGGACATAGAGTATGTACACGTTCTGAGCGGTAGCCTTTGGTAATCTTGATAATTAAATCCCTTGTGAGGGTGATGTTAGTGCAGGACTTAACGGTTCAAGGTCAGTGCCACAACATGAACAAAGCCTCAGGCTGATTTTCCTATTTTTTCATAACATTTAGCGAAATGGTTTTGATCCAAACGGAATAATTATCGAACAGTTACACAGTTTTGCATGCTGGATTACATTTTCCACCGCATATTACTAGGTACAGGAAAGTGTCTCACACGTGTTTAGGAGTGTATTTCTTTTCTCAAATTCACCCTGGTCAGGGAACCATCCCCAGCCATTAGGGTTGCACAAGCCAGTGCACTCTTAGTGCCGGTCCCAAGCCCGGATAAATGGGGAGGGTTGCGTTAGGAAGGACATCTAGCGTAAAAACATGTGCCAAATCGAACATGTGGATCATAAATACAGATGATCTGCTGTGGTGACCCCTAATGGGAGAAGCCGAAATAAGGTTTTTTACTTCTGGGCATAACCTAACATAGTTTTAAGATTTCGAACTCTCATAGTCACGCTTTCTCACCTGCACAATGACGTGAGCGGTATGACGGAATAACTAAATTAGCAATCCTAGTTAGGCATGTTGTGTAAACCATGAGGTCAGTTCTGGAACTAGAAAGCAATCAGAGGGATAACAGGATCAACCAAGAGTCTGATCGTTAGCAGTGGTGAACAGTAAGGAAGTAAATGTAATTCGTTACTGTACTTAAGTGGCTTTTTTCACCTATCTGTACTTTATTGAAATATTACCATTTGGGGAGATTTTTTACTGTAACAAAGTCAAATTTACTCGCTCTGGTTTAAACTCGTTCTGATTGGCGCTTGGTGTATCTACTGATCACCAACATACAGTTCAGCATCAGTTCAACATCAAGCAGAACATTTAGAGAGAAATAAATGATGAAGAATCTCCAGACTCGACACAACGGTGGCCTCAATTACTTTCTTTTAGAAGGTTTTGGGTTTATGATAATTGTAATAGAAATCAATCAGTGTTTGAGTCAATAATATCATTCTATTAATAGATCAGTGTGCTGAGAGTCACATTCAAATCTTTTCACATAAACTGAGTTGATTAAGTGAAGAGTCTTGTGATAAAAAATTATAATAGGAAAATAATCGTCATAAAAAATCGTAGATTTGAAGGTACTTTTTTTGGAGTTTATTTTACCGAGTGTATTTCTGCTTTAACTCAAGTACATGCTTTGTGTACTTCATCCACCACTGCTCCTTAGAGACTAACCGAGAAGCAGAGTCTTGCATCTTGGAACTGACCAAGAGATTAGATTGTGGCTAAGAATAAAAAAAAAAAGAAACATTGGAGCTTCAAAACCCAAGAATCGAAATGATTTGAAGTAACAAGCAGCAAAGACTTAAAGATTAGGACTAAATGAGAGTTAATTAAAGCTTGGGGTTAACAAAGAGTCTAATCCATGGTAGCATGGGGCTCTAACATCGAGTGCAAATTTACAGACCGGCAATTCATCTGATTACAGTTAGTTTAACAGGCAAACAGACACTGGCCGCAGCAGAATGAGGCTCTTGTATTAAACGCCTCTCTGGCTGTGTGTAAAGTGCTTGCCGAGCAGAGAGAAGAGGCTGGCATGGCGGCCCACAAATCACTTGCTTTCTCTCATTAACGACAGCTGTCTGGATTTGAGTCACCGCTCTCTGTCCTCCCATTTGGCCGAGCGTCAGGTCAGCTCTGCTCTCTGCTCTCTCTCTCTACCGGGTCCAGAGACGGATGCAGGCATATAGGTTAGCGCTGGTGGCTAATTTACCCAGACTGTCCTCGGGCCTGAGGGTCCCTGTGCATCATGAATACCGGCAGCGCTAAGCCTCTGCCTCGGAGGCAATCGAACACAAGGGACCGAAGTGATGAAATATGTCTCATATCTGCAGAAAATGTTATCTGCCAGAAGGATTAGAGGTTTCAGTAGCTGACAGGTGGAAATGGGTCACCCGGGCTGACACGCCAGTCAGGATTACCAAGCTCTTGTTTGTAAAGGTCGCTAAGTGAGTCGAGCCTGATTGTGATTCTTTATTCGAGTTCGCAGAAAGCCTGATGTGAGTTCTTATTCATATTCGTATAATGTGATCACGAGTTGTTTATTTTTTTTTTATCATGACGTAGACCAGAAGTTTCTACATACCATTGATCTCAAGAACACAGGTATAATTTCGAATATAAAATGCTATGCAAGCATTTTGTTCTCAGGCTAAAATACGCCATAGTGGTGGCATAAGTATTGGGACGCCTGACTTTTCCATTCATTCCCAAACTGTTGACACAAAGTTGGAGAAATACAATTTTATTGGATGTGGGAGCATTGCATTTTCAATTCATTTGAGCTAGGAGACCCAAACCTGTTTCAGCATGAAAACCCCCCTGTGCACAAAGCCAGCTCCATGAAAATTCATGTGATTTGAAGTGGAAGATCTCCTGCTATTGAGCTCCGACCTCAACCCTATTGAATATGAATGAATGTGACTGCTGACTGCACCACAGGCCTCATCACCTTACCTGCATAAGTATCACACTTTTTTACGAACACACTTGTGGCTGAATGAATCTCCACAAATCTCGACAAGCACACTCCAAAATCTAGTGGAACATCTTCCCAGATGAGTGGAGGTTACCATAACAGCAAATGAGAGCTCCATATGAAATGTCTAGTGTTTATTTTATCTCTCATTTTATACATAGTGGCTCGAAAGTAAATTTTTTCAGACATATCAATATTGATTTAAACACCTATTTATATAAACAGCTATTTATGTAAAATGTTACGTGTAAACCTCATGTTACATCATTATTATGACCGAACTGCGATATGGGATCTTGTGCTGGATTGTGAGAGAATATTCCTGAAAAAACAGAATCAAGAACAAGATCAAGAGGATTTCAAAATTACTGCAGGACAAAGTTACCAGAATTGGAACATCCTGTGAAAATCCGTTATTCAAAAAGAAATAAAAAGAATCGGAAAGAAAATGTCAGGATCGTGACGACGCCTAGAGGAAGCCATCCGCCGAAAGTCAGCTTTCTAATTATAAATTACAATCCATGTTACCTCTTTTCGTGTGATAATGTGATTATGGCTGTAATACTGTGCAGTGTGTATAGAAGAGTGAAGTAGAATGGAGCAGGATGCCCTGAATGAAAACAAAAATTATATGTATAAATATTACATTAAAAATGAAATAATTATCATTTTTAAAAAGCTTTCATCCAGAGCTACTTGCATTTATCCAATTCATACACCTGAGCAGCTATGGGGTTACTCAGGGTCCCAGAGATGGCAGCTTGGTCTCGATGCGTAGCCAATGATACCTTAGTGGATTCCAGTGGATTGTCTCAGCAGGATAATGACCCCCAGCATTTTCACGTTGCAACAATGGTTTAAGAAGAATTTGATGAAGAATTTCAAGTTCATGGTGTTGACTTGGCCTCCAAATTCGCCAAATCTCAATCCAATCAAGTGTCTCTGGGATGTGCTGGACAAACAAGTCCAATCCAAAGGGTCCACAGCTCAATAACTTACAAGGATCTGCTTTTAACTTATTGATACCAGATACCATAGTATGCCTTCAGAGGTCTTCAGTGGTCTTCAAGAGTCTTGTGGTGTCTAGACTGTGTTAAAAAAACAAGAAGCAATATACAGATTAAAAAAAATCTTCAATAATACACATCATTGATAAAGAAGTGCTTATTTTGGGACTGGGTCAGTGCATCTAGCAAGGTTTCTCTGAACAAAACATCGCGGTACTGATCAAATCTCCGTTGTGTTGCATTTTGACTAATACAGAAGAATCTGATCTTGGTTCAGAACCTTTAACCTGCTTAACTTAATGAAGTCTTTTAGATTGCGCTCTTCAGCTTTTAGGGCTCCAAAACCACAAGAGTCTGCGCTTTCAAAACAAACAGAGACATGTAGAAAATCTTTTACAAAACCTTGACCTTTAGCGTTTAGCACTTACCGCACAACGGGGTTTTGCTGTTAAAATGCACATTTAGAAATCCACAAAAAAGACGGGGGGATGGCAAGAGAAAGAGAAGAAGGAGAAAATAGAAGGATGCTAGCCTTAAGAAACGTCCGTTTAACTGAACTCGGCTCCAATCTGTAAGCGCCGACATGATTTATTACCTCTGGAATGGGAGAACATTGAGGAAGGCAGAGTTAAGATAAAAAGCGTGAGATGGAAGCTTTCATTTGGTGAGTCTTTCTATCTGCCTTTCCTGATCTTTTTTACATACACATTGAATAGGAGAGACGGCGACTCCGGAACCACTCTGGGCCTGGTTAGAATTCTAACGTAGTCGATGAGATGTTTTGGGATGCTGTGGTTGGAATAGTGGGGTGTGATTAAATCATGAAAATTGTCTATGAGCGAAAGTTGTCGAACAAAGTACAGCTGTCCAGATGTGAAAGTATATCATTGAGCCAGACCAAGGTGTTGAATAATACATTCGCAGCGTGTCCTAGTGTGAGAATTGCTGAACTTCAACCAAGCATAGTTTCAAAGTTTTTGTTTTGTTTTGTTTTTTATTAGCTTGGCTTCTATATCAGATTATCTAATTATATTATAACATTATGCTAGAAGACCCAGTCTTGTTCCAGCATGAAATTACCCCTGTGCACAAAACCAGGTCCATGAAGATATGGTGTACATGGGTTGGAGTGGAGGATCTCCTGCTATAGAGTTATAACCCTGAACACCTTTGGGATGAATGTGAACACTGACTTCCCCCCGCCTCACTTCCCCTACATCAGTACCTGACTTTACTAACACCCTTGTGGCTGAATCTCTCACAAATCTCCACAAAATCTAGTGGAACTTCTTCCAAGAAGAGAAGAGCTCATTATAACAGCAAATGGGGATACAATGTGAAATAGGCTTTTCAGAAAACAAATATATTATGGTCAGGTGTCCACAATGTTTTGTGCAGATCATGTATTTAGCTAAAAGTGACTTGTCACACATCAGGCGTGCTACAGGTCTGGAGATGCTAGCTCAGAAGGAGGCGATCGCGGCTTCAAGTCCCAGCACCACCCAGCTGCCCAACAGATGGGCCCTTGAGCAAGGCACTTAACCCTCATTTGCTTAGTGGTATAACTATAACTGAGATAACAGTAAGTAACTCTATTTAAGGGTATCTGCCAAATGCCAGAAATGTAAATCAATTTCAACTTAACAAATAACAAACCAAAACCAGAGAAAGACAGTTGGAGAGCATTGCATTTGTCATCAAATCATTACTATGAAACAAGCCCTTCTTATTGTCTTATTTACAATGTAGATGATTACAGTTGTTCTAGAGGTCTACACCCATCCGACTGTCCCTTCTCACTTCCAGTTTCTTAATATTCAGGCATAACATTGACATTATAACATTATAAGCGGTGGAGTGAATCACACTGATCTTCTCTTCATCATGGCACCTGTTAGTGGGTGGATTTATTTATAAGGCAGAACATTTTCTCCTCAAAGTTGATGTTAGAAGCAGGAAAAATGGGCGAGCGTAAGGACCACAAATTGTGACGTCTAGACGACTCGGTCAGAGCATCTACCAAACTGCAGCTCTTGTGGAATGTTCCTGGTCTGCAGTGGTCAATATCTATCAAAAATGCTCCAAGGAAGGAACAGTGGTGAACCGGCAACAGGGTCACAAGCGGCCGAGGCTCATTAATGCACATGCGAAGTGTAGGCTGGTCCGTGTGGTCCGATCCAACAGACGAGCTCATTTAGCTCACATTAAAGAAGTTCATGCTGGTTCTGATAGTATGGTGTCAGACACAGACCAGATAGTGTGTCTATGCCCATTATTTTGTTACACCTGATTGGTGTATTGTATATCCCCACCCCGCTAACGTATCCCATCCTCAACTCAGTGGAAATGTCCATACAAGTGGGTGGGTTTAAGTAGGTGTCTAACATGAACATTACAGCAGAATGTCGGTTACAAAACGAAATTCTGAAATGCCACAATTCTCTTTCTCTCTCACATGTTCCATTAATTTGGATGACCTTTTACAAAATGTCATGCTAATTGGAGGGGGGTTTCTCTGCAGAATTGATTTTTCTTGCTCAATTGAGAAGAGTAACAAGCGCCACATGCTAGCATGGGCAGAGTGTATTATTCTATCCCTCCATTGACATTAGATCTTTAAATCTTTTTTTGTAGATTTCTTAGACCATTAAAGAAGCAATTGCTAGTATTTTTCTGGAACGTTTTATTTTGTTAGACAAATCAATATCCATGTTTAAGCAATAGCATTCATAATTTTATATAGCATAGACAGCTAAAACTGCTATTGTCAGTCAGTGCATACACATAAAATCTGTGGGAGAAATGATTGAGCGAAGGGGAAAAGACAAAATACGTGCTGTTAATTTGTGTTGAATCTACTGTAGCTACCTCAAATCTGGTTTGGGGAACGTCACCACAGTGTCGTGATTACAACTATAGAGCTCTGATTTTCTGAACAAAAACACAAGGTATGTTAGTGACAAAATGTCATGGCGTCCACCAAGATAAAATTATTTAAATGCTAATTTTGCTTAATGTAAAATGCATTTCCATTCTCAGCTAGACAAAAAAAGACAAACACCTAAGTCCCAAGGAAGCATTTTTCTGTTACAAAATGGAGAAGTTGCTAATCCTCGGTGGTTTCTCGGGTGATTGAGACGGCACAGGACATGTGCAGGGGAAGATATTAGTTCGTGCAAACAGTGCAAACAAACCAAAAGTAGCAAAGAAACCATAAATTATGAACGAAGACAAGGACTATGGAGGAAATCAAGAAGAAGATAAATGGTTCCATATCTGAGACCTTGTACCGCAAGGTGAGACACTTTGTGGACAAAATTATATCTTTCCCAAAAGAAACTAAAGTTAGGAACACTTTGTATATAATGTTTTTGGATGTGTGAGGATAAAAGTTTCCCTTAACTGTTGGAAGATTTATGACCAAACTTTTGATGTCACCCATATGAGGATGGGTTCCCCTTTGAGTCTGGTTCCTCTCAAGGTTTCTTCCTCATATCATCTAAGGGAGTTTTTCCTTGCCACTGTCGCCACGGCTGCTCATCAGGGACAAACGCACACCATTCACCTTCACTGTTGTTTTCTGTAAAGCTGCTTTGAGACAATGTCTGTTGTGAAAAGCGCTATACAAATAAACTTGACTTGACTTGACTTGACCTTAACTTAAACTTGGAGATCCAAACCTGTTTCAGCATAACAATGTGCACAAATCCAGCTCCATGAAGATATGATGTACATGGTTTGGAGAGGAAGATCTTTCGCTATAGAGCTCCACACACCTATTGGATACCTTTGGGATAGAAAATACAGACAATCCCCGCACGTGAACGCCATGGATTCCTGTGTCCACACAGAGCCACACTCTGAGGCATACTTGACTCTTAGAAAGGGATTTAGACAGGCGGTTATATGGATGTGGATAGAAGAGTATAGTGGGTGAACACAGGTCACGTCAACTGGGAAATTCTTTTTTATATTTTTTTATGGCTGTCAGAGATGAAACCTGTGATCTTGCCATCACTGAGGTGTTTCAAATTTTTTTGGGGCTTGATTTTTATGATTGACCTTCTATAGTTTTTCACCATGTATGCTGTATATTTTAGATTGTACCAAGTAGCGCCATTCAGCATTGATGGCGACTTGGCAAACTTATGGAATTCTCTAATCAGATTCATGCGGTAGTGATTTCTAATTCACAGGTTTGTCTTGTGAAGGGTTGATTTGTAACATTTCTTGCCTTCTTAATTCGCTTCAGACCATCAGTTGTCTCGTGCAGAGGAAAGGGTGCCATTAGTGTACACAATTATTTTACGGCAAGAAACAATTGATTAAGTGAGGAGATGACAGTCCATCATTTTTTTAAGAAACAAAAAATCTGAAATCCGAAAAATCTCAAGAACTTTAAATGTATCCCCAAGTGCAGTCTTTAAAACGATCAAATGCCAGGAGGCCCATCAAAAGAAAGGTCAAACTAAAAGCTACCTCTGCTGCAGAGGAAAAAAATATTATAATTACCAGCTTCAGAAACCAAGGATTTACATACATTTGTCTCAGGGTTCAAGTGGCTGACGTTGTTCAACATTTAGAGGAGACTGCGTGAGTCAGGCCGTCATAGTCGAATTGCAGCAAAGAAAACATTACTTTGGAAAGAACAAGTAGAAGAAACTTGCTTAGATAACTGCCGTGTCTTTGTTAGATGTACAGGGGTGAACAGCTGGTTCCTGTATGTGTGTTTCATACTGTGATGCATGGAGGTGGTGTGATGATCTAGGGTTAGGGATGAGTTATACCAAAGGGTGAATGAAAAGCAACCAACAAGCACTCAACACTTCTGGGGGATTGTTAGAAAACCATTCCAGGTGACTACGTCATGACTGAGAGAATACAGTACCAAGAATGTACAAAGTTCTCACTAGCAGAAGGTGATTACTTCAAAAATATAAAACATATTCTTGTTTTTTTTTGTTTTGTTTACTACATAATGCTATACATGTTCATCTATAGTTTGGGTGCCTTCACTATTTATAAACAATGTTGAAAATAATACAAATAAAAAATAAGCCCTATAGAAGAAGGTATGTTGTTTGTACTGATGTAGGTGAGGTGAGGAAGCCTGGGCTGAGTAAAACACCTAAAGGTGTTCAATAGGGTTGAGGTCAGAGCTCTATAGCAGGCCACTCAAGACTTTTGTATATATAGTGTAAGTCTTTTAAATATACTACAGAGAAGAAACATGATAAGTGTGTAAAATTGAGGTATACATTTTTCTACAGCTCACAAATGTATCCAATTTCTCAACGTTTACTTTTGACCAAAATGCAATTAGAACAAATCAATAACTTTTTTCCTCCATCATTTCTTTCATTTCACCGAAGCAATTTTTTTGTTTAATACATTTCCCCTTTGTCTATGTATCTATTATTGTGTGCATGTATGTGAACGTTTGATTAATCCCTGGTGTCTGTGGAAGCGTTCAGGCTTAAAAACTAAAAAAAGCCCAAAAACAAGACCTAGAAACCCCTGCAAAGTCTTTCGCACTGATCCCTTTAGCATCAGTGCTTTTTTTTCCATTCAAAATATAATATCAAAGAAAAACTCTGCTTCTATTTATATTAATGGACTGAAATCCCTTCTTCTCCATAACCCGTCTCTGGGGAGGTTTTTTTATTCTTCAGCAGAAGAAAAAGAGAAGCTTTCTGTGCTCAGGACCTCTGCATGTCAAGCTTGTTGGTAATCTGCCAATCCACCGAGTGTTTATTTATTTTATTTTCGTAAGATGGATGAATAATAATAAGGAGGGAACAAATCCACGATCGGTGACCCGTAAAACCCCCCCGGCGTACGAGCTGTGCTGTGAATACAGACGAAACCGAGATATGGCTAACATAGCGGAGTATGCTAGCAGGCTGACACTTTAAATATGTGTTTAACATCTGTTTGAACAGCGTGATTCAGGCAGATCAGCTGGGATTTCATGATGGATGTATTATTGAAGAAACAAGCAAACTATAAAGCTTGTATGTCTAGGGTTATTTCTATAAGGATGAGTTTAAATATTTAGTATCTCAGGCTTAAAGATGGGACTGAACTCCCTAAGAAAATTTCATGGCTAAGAAGAAAAAAAAAAAGATGTAAGACTTGTGGATTCAATTACTAGAGAATTACGGGAAAATATTTTTCCAGAGTACAAGACTTTTCCCCAAACTGTAACTTTATCCTTGAGTTAATGTTCAATTTTAAGGTTAGGTTTGTAGGACTGCAGCAATAAGTGGAATTTTTGGGATAATAAAACGGTATTTTGAGCTAAAAAGGGAGCATTTGTGCGGATTTTTTGAAACATTTCCAGGTTTGTGGATGTAAACTCGTAATTACAAGATTTAAAGTTACAATTAAGTATTAGTTGATGAAATTAAGGAATAGTTTAAGTTGTATGTATTTAAGAAGTAATACAAAAAGTTGCGATCGTGAATAAAACTTTTAGTTAACTTTGGGAAGAAAGAACAATCACGAGATAAAAAAAAAAAGAAAGTCACAGTTAAAAAGGGTTTCGTAATTTCTGTAATATTTCGAGAAGATTACGAGAAACTTGCAAAAAATAATTCGCAAATTGTACAAACTATTTTTAGATGTTAACTAACACAAATTCAGAACATTTATATTGGAAGAAATATTTTGATCCTGTTGTGTGCTAACTTAGTAGAATATTCACAATTATGAGAAAAATAATTTAAAAAAAAAAAGAAGGAAATCAGTTAAAAGTTGGAAATACTATTTTTTCTCCCTTTTTTAAATGTTGCTAATTTTATGCAATTATGCAATTTGAAGAAATGCAAATATTGTTAAACTCAATCTAAAGTAGTTTTGCATTCTTTCTCATAAATATTAGTGAAATACTTTTATTTTTGTTGGATTCGGTGTTTCTGAATTCTTCGCTCTCAGTGACCGATATCAGCTGATCAGCTGTCCAAACTAATAACAGTTACATCTACTGTAAGAACTAAAGGAAAAGATAAATACGAACACGGATAAACTGCTGCACCTTAACAGCCGTCATCAGGGTTTTTTTGTATAACTGTCTGTCAGTGATGTTCTAACGTGTATGTCGAATTTCGTCCCCATGCTAAAACACATGCTACTGATAAAAAAAAAAAAAAATGTGTTTCCTATTCAATCTGGTCTACGGCAGATCTCTGATTATAAAGCCGAGTTCACCAAAGCAGGGCTTCGCAGGTGAGAATAAGCAATCCTGCAGAGTTCAGGGAAATGATTAACCCAGCGAGCACCGACTGACCAAACACATCCATCAGCGGACCAGCCAAGATAAACACCCCAGTGCTCTGATTTGGGTTCGTCTCCATTTTACTTTCTAAATTGGAATCGATACGGAGATTTTTTAGTACCGATAACAAAATTCTGAAAGGGTCGCTCAATGGATAATGTTGTGTTGGAGTTTTGATCAAGAGGTCATGAACACTATCAAATCTCAGCATTCGATAACAGACGGTATTCAAAGACATTACTAACGGCCTCGTGGCTGAATGAGCACAAATTTCCACAAGAATGTAACAAAAGCATGTTATTGTAACAGCAAATGGGGACTGCACTCGGTTCTTGGCAACGTGACGATTAAAAGGAAAAAAAAACGAATCTTTTTTTTTGAGTCATTTAGTTCATTCGGTTCAAAATAAAATGTAAAATTTTTAATTAGCAGATTCCAACAACAACCCAAACACAATTATTGTTAAGATTCTGACCCAAAAAAAAAACAAGATCCATTGCATTGTGCAGGTTCTACGGGAGTCACGTGATAAAAGAAATAAAAGAACGAAAGACTCGGACCAAACGACTCACGAGATGAACTACTCAATTCTGTTTCCTGTGTAATGCATTGCAACGCGTCTATGGGAGTCACGTGCTAAAAGATAGAACGACTTGGACCGAGTGGAAGAGTTGAAAGATAAACTTCTCAATTCTGTTTCCTGTACATCACCTCCAGAGATTTTGCTCGTGCACGTTCAATAGAAAACGAACGAATCCCTCTTTGAGACTACTCGTTCTTCCTACACTAAAGACTCGTTCAGAAGGAACGACACATCACTAGTGTTCAAATAGCACTTACGAATCGTGTAGTGAGGTGCCTACGAACTCTTTAGTTTAGTAATCATTGCTTGTCTAATGGAAGTGCCCTCACTCACAACACTTTCTCTGCACGCTCATTTCAGTGCTCAGTACAGGTCTCATACATTAATAGATAGATGACAAACACTAGACTTACATGCCATACTCCTGTACGTTAGTATCGATACTGTCTGATTATCCATGTGTCCTCATTATCCCCCAAGTGTCTTTTTGAACCTAGAAAGTGATTTATTTGATACAGAAAATGCATCGCTGATATTTCTTTCCAATATTGTTCAATGAACAATTACTAAGAAATATCGAGAATAATTTGGGAAGGAAATGAAACATTTTTAATGAATCCTTTGCTCCACTGCTTCTGACAAACCCGAACCATCTCTAATATTCATTACGTTCACCCAAAGACCGCCGACAAAGAAAGTAAATATATAGAGCTTTCAGTATATAAAGCTTACAGCCTGGATTCTTCTGATCTCATTACTTTGTTCAACTTTTCACACACTAAATAAGCAAAAGTTGTGGGATTTCTTCAGCCATGTGTGGTTCTTCCTAGTGGTGTAAAGTATTTGAGTAAATGTACTTCGATGATGCACCTAAGCAATTTTTTATCCACTTTCTAGTTTTATGGAGTATCAAAGATATAAGCAACTTTTACTCTCAACTCAACTACGTTTGTGATTTAATAGATGTAGGTTTTTACTGCGCTACACAACGAGCTTTACCATGTCAATTCTGCCGCAGCTTTACTCAACTTTGTGACATGATATTGTCATTTTATTTCCTAACTGAAGAGCCTTTTTTGAAAGATCGCTTTACTACTTTGTCTTTTGTGTTTTTTGACCGACTTGTTTGATCTTTGTTTCATTCTGGCGTGTTGAAAATGTTGTTGTGTTGACGGTTAATGCAGTGTCGAGATGTACAATTTGTATTTTAGGAAATCAAACCTCACAAATCAACTGGTTTGGGTTTTTCACCAACATGAGTGCGTCTTTGAGCCTACGTTCAATACGAGTCAAATTATCAAGAACTGTTCAATTTAGACACTCAAAGACTTTTATACAAGTCATATTGGACTTTTAACTACCGTATTTTCCGGACTATAAGCCGCTACTTTTTTTAAACCCCGCGGCTTAAACAATAAAGCGGCTAATTTATGGATTGTTCCGGGGTTTTTCCCGGTTTCACAAACTTCATGCCACCAAAAAACTGAACCCCATAACATTAGACCAATGAAATTACAGAACGGGTTCAGGTGAACCAATGAAACTCTTTATATTAAATCAGATGCGCTCCCACTGAATCGGGCCGCACCACATCATAAATATGAATGATGTTCCTCTGACGTTTGACCTGCCGCTCACTCGGACTGTCTACAGGAAATGCGAATCATTCGTCACGCTGAAAACAACCGGGCATGAAAACACACTTCACAAGTGTTCTGAGCTGCACGGCATCGAGAGAAAAGCTTCACCGATGGTGATTTTTAAACGCACGAAGATGCCAAAAGAAAAACTCCCGAGAGAAATAGTTGTGAAAGGAAGGAGGAAGACAGTGAACGATGACTTTCTTGGTAGGCTACTGTTTAGATACAAGCCGTGTAACAGACACTGTCTTTCATTAAAGCCTGTGTAAAGTTCATTAGTTTCAGTGTGGACAAATTCAGTGGGTGCGGCTTATATATGTGTGCGCTCAATAGTCCGGAAATTACGGTAGTTTCCAGTGAGTAGGTTTTGCACTGAGCTTTCTATATTTCACTCATGAATGATGTTCAGGTGACAAATCATTAAATTTTTGCTATGTGCTATAAATATATTTGCACAATTTTCCAATTCCACCTTATTGTTTTTATGTATTTTTACTTCTTCTTTTACTTCTTTTTATCCTCATATTCTCTTATTTATTTCAATGCAAGTCGTATTCAGCATATAACTATGTTGTGACAAATAAATAAAAAAAATAAAAATCTTGAATCAATTTTTTTTACCCAAACTGGTACCACGAAGTTGGAGACACACAATTATAAAGCACCTTTTAAAATGTGGTAGCATTAATAATTCCTCTTACTTGAACTACAGTAGGAAACCCAAACCTGCTCCAGCATGACGAGGCCCCTGTGCACAAAGCCAGCTCCATGAAGATCTGCTTTCCATGGGTAGGAGTGGAAGATCTCCTGCTATAGATCTCCAACCCTATTGAAAATAATGATTAATGTGTACGCTGACTGCACCTAGGCTTCCTCACCTTCTCACCTATATCACTACCTGACTTTACTAATATCCTCCTTAAGCACTATCCAAAATCTAGTGAAAGATCTTCCCAGAAAAGTGGAGGTTCTTAGCACATACCAATCTTGACTTGGAAAACAAGTGCAAGTACAGACTGTAACCCGAACCCTCATCTGTCGTTTTTCCCCCTTAACTGGCAGGACAACCCAAGCGTTCTGAGGGGCAAAATTATAAAATACGCATGGCTTCGTTTTTATTGCTTAACAGTGGAAAAATTGAATCTCAACAAATCATCTCCACAAACCAGTTTGGCGTTGCAGCATAGAGCTGAGCTTTATAAATGGATTTAATCAATGTTCAGGCAGCAGCCGAAGGAAGGACGGGAAGGGGGGAAGTTGTGGATTTACGTGCACTTTTGATGAATTAAAACCAAAATTATTTGACAGTAGACATACTGCTCGGGAAAATCAAAGTGAAAACGTACAGCGCGTTGGAGCGAAGGTGCTGCGCAGAGCAGAATGCGGTTTGAATTCCTTTCAACTGGGTGTCGAGTACGTTTACCCTGAAAGCTTATTTTTGATAATTCTCCGCTTCTTTTCGTAACGATTTCATCTCCCTTGTACAGATAATAAGACGCGATAGTTCATTTTCCTCTTGTTTTATTTGTTTTTAAGCCGCAAAATCGCTGGTGTGTCTCGGACATACATCTGTTCTTGATTCGTAATCGGCATCCCTGCGGACTTCATCCATTTAAACGAACGTACTAACAACGTGGGTACTTAACAGGTGTATTAAACCCTGCACCGTCTAACAATTCACTGAGACTCTCTATCAATAAAGCAGCTTTGTTCCAGCATTAGAAGCCTAGTTTCCTGACAGGATCTCTGCTGCTGGGATGTATGGCCGGGTCTGCACTATTTTTCAAGCTAGACACACTAGCCCTGGCTTCATTATTCTACTTATTTTAAAGGTCAGGTTTCATTTTCGAAGGCCATAAACCACATGCTCATCCATCATGTTAAGGTTATTGGGCTGTGGGAAAAAAAATATATGTATTACAGGAGCTCTAAAAACACATGGTTAGGAAAGAGAAGAGGAAATTCAACTCATGTAGGTGTTACTTCTGAATTTCTCTAAGCCACTCTAATGCAGGTTGGAAAACAATAAAAATAAGCAGTTAAATCAGACCGGAACGAGATTGTACAGTACGTATTGCTATTAGTGGTGAGCCATTGGGGCCAGCAAGGCCTTTTCTGCTGACCTAAACTCTTTTACATTTGAATATATTGTTTTCCATGAATATGTATTAAATTGTTTCCAATCCTTCATTTCATAGCTTTTCTCTTGGTTATGCTGCTTTCAGTAGTGTATATTTATGTTGGAGTTTCCATCTATCATATTTCAGCATCACGTACTGCCACGATACAGAGATTTTTAGTACCGATAACAAACTTCCTTGCAAAATTCTGAAAGGGTGCTGTTTTAACCAATCAGATTTTGAGTTGGCAACACCAGCAACGCCATCCAGCAGACGTAACGTTTACATTTTCACCTCCTTTGATTGCTCGAATATATTTGTGTGGATTTAATAGCTGTTTTTTTTACGTTCCATAACAGCTGACAGATGAGAAAATATTGATTTGGTCGCTGATACACTTACAAGCACATTTACAGGATGGTCTTTTTATTAGGAAAAGCTGCACGTCATGAGGAAAGGTTGGCCTGAAACATTACAAAACAGTCGTTAAGCTTTTTTTTTTTTTGTTTTGCAGATGATTTATACTTTTAGGTTTTCTTTCCTGTAGAAATTAAACTAAAACACACAGTTTGCCTTAAAGGTAGTAAAAAAAACGCAGGTGAAACCTCAGGGTGATGTGATGAGGTGAATATCGATGGTTCTGCTGGAGAGGATGTATGTGAAGGTGCAGCTGTGGCTACAGTGAAAGGAGACGTGTTGAATCGTGTTCGTTGGGTTTCTTGCTTTAATAACGACATTCATTCTCACTGATGCAGAGCTCTGTTCTACTGAATGATGGTATTAAGAGGTGGATTGATTCAGGCAGGACACCGCTGAAGGCCGAAAACTACTATCCTCCGAATCACATAACCCTTTAAAACCTTCTGAAGTTTGTTTGATTATTATTATTATTATTATTATTATTATTATTATTATTATTATTATTATTATTATTATTATTATTATTATTATTATGGATTATTTGGTCAAATGCAATCAAACTGGTTTAAAAACAGGCCAAAGGGAGACGATTCACGATTAGTTGCAGACTTTCGTAAATCTGTCCTGTCCACCTCTTAACCAGGGACAGACAGATTCTTTTCATCTGATCAGACATTTTCATCCTAAAGTCTCTTCAGCTCTTCTTCTAGAGATTTTGCAAGAGAGAGAGAGAGAGAGAGAGAGAGAGAGAGAAATGCCTGATCTCAGCAGCCAGTCTTTCTCTCGTCTCATATCTCGCACATTTTTTGGTTTCTTGGGAAAATTGAAACCAATGGTCCTTGCTCTTAGCATGACATCAGCAGAAAGTTAAAATGCAACTTCTGTCTCACTGTCTTTTAATCTCTCTCTCGCTCTTTCTCTCTCTTCTCTCTCTCTCTCTCTCTCTCTCTCTCTCTCTCTCTCTCTCTCTCTCTCTCTCTCTCTCTCCCCTTTTTCCTCTCTCTCTCTCTCTCTCTCTCTCTCTCTCTCTCTCTCTCTCTCTCTCTCTCTCTCTCTCTCTCTCTCTCTCTCTCTTTCTCTCTCTCTCTCCCCTTTTTACTCTCTCTCTCTCTCTCTCTCTCTCTCTCTCTCTCTCTCTCTCCCCCCCTTTTTCCTCTCTCTTTCTCTCTCTCTCTCTTTCTCTCTCTCTCTCTCTCTTTCTCTCTCTCTCTCTCTCTCTCTCTCTTTGCCTTTATCTCTCGGCCGTGCCGCCTGGATGAATCCAAGTTCTGACACATCAGCCTTCAGATAAGTTTCTACAGGGCATTGTCGCTGCGGGTTATTGTAAAGCACCGCCGCATTGCCGTGGTAACTGTCTCTTTCGACTTCGATTTGGTCGATGCGCCTCTCTTTTTATCTCTTCTTCAGATTTGAGGCCTTTTGGATTGGGTGGAGTCTCTCTCTCTCTCTCTCTCTCTCTCTCTCTCTCTTTCTCTCTCTCTCTCTCTCTCTCTCTTTCTCTCTCTCTCTCTCTCTCTGTTTTTCTCTCTGCTTTTTCTCCCTTCATTCTTGTCCCAGAGATCACTGTCACACAAATCAGCCCCAGGGCTGCACAAATCCAAACCACCAGCATCCTTCCTTCAGATCCCCGAATCCCCTACAGAGCCGACGCAAAAGGACTCGGACCGTCGAAAAATTGCGATAAAAGGCAGAAAAAAAAAAAGAGGTTGTGTTTTTTTTTTTTTTGGCGTGTAAAAATCCGATGTGGAAAACAGGACTATCTGTCACACCGGGGATAAAAGTGGCGCAAACGATGGAGGGATAAAGAGCATGGCGTTTTGTGTGTAAACTTTATTCGCACTGTGGATGGCGTCGGATCCTTCGGGGGTGCATTAACCTGACACTGATTTATAAAAGCGCCTCTGTTCAGCACCTTGATTTATTCCCCGGCCCGTTCGCTTTGCTTCCTGTTTAATAAAGCACCATGTAGCTGCGGTGTGTCTGAGCATCACTTTATTTTAGTTCGGACCCGGATAAGTGAAAAAGACTCGGACCTGTTGATGAGCTTAAGAGACGTGAAGTTTATCACAGTTGTTAATCACTTTTAAATTCCAATGTTCTAAATATACAGCTTCAAATTTTCTTTATTATTAATATAAAAATTATAATATCATATAAAAAATTTATATATATTCCATATTTACTCCCCATTTCCTGATAAAATGGAGATGTTCCACAAGATTTTGTAGTCTACTTGTGGAGATTCAAGGGTGTTGGTAAAGTCAGGTACTGATGTAGATGAGGTGAGGAGGCCTGGGGTGCAGTCAGTGTTTCAGTTCCTCCCAAAGGTGTTCAATAAGGTTTATGGCTCTATAGCAGAAGATCTTCCACTTTAACCCCTGAAGCAGATTTTTACACAGTGGTATTGTCACGCTGGAACCTGTTTGGGTCTTCAAGTTCAAGAAAATGTCAATTATGTGCCTTCAGCAGTTTGGGGAAGAAGCACATCTGGCTGAAAAAGTCAGGTGTAGAGTAACATTAAATTAGTCTTTGTGGTCATTTCGCCTGTTTAAATTTCCATCATAACGCATTTGTGTGATTGTATGATTTTTGTGTGATGATTCTCTCCGAAAGAGGAAATGCACTTTTATTTTTTGTAGAAATTATTTTAAAAGATGCATAGAAACAGAAGCCGCCATTGTTGCAATATTATGGAAAGAAAAGGCAAGTAGGAAAGAAAACTTCACCACAATATTATATCCATTCAAGCTGTTTCTCTGATTCCTGAGCACACGATCCAGATTTACCGATGGATCTGAGAAAACCGGGCCGATTTTCAGCTGGACGAGGCCAGGATCGAGCCGGCGAGAGCTCAAAAGGGCCCAACGTTCACATCGTGCCAGCTCTCGTGATAAACTGGTAATGACAGAGCGTTCTCAGATGACAAGGCTCGCTAACGAAGGTCATCCGAGCGGCAATATTAGAGCTGTCACCTCTGCCGGTCTCATTGTCCTTCATTCCATCTCTGCTCCGTGTCTGTTTTTTTTTTTCTCCACTGAAGCGTGATCTTTCGCTCGCTTTCGATCCGACATGATCTTGAGATTGCACCTTCTCATTATCCAACTGTGTGTCACTGATTTGATTTATTTGATCAAATCCAGTAATCCATTTAAACAAAATCAATGAGGTGATAATAAAGATTCAGCGTTTCAAGCCTGGGTCAAGGCACAAGCCCTTTCTAGTGGAATTTACTGGATTTCAGTGCCAAGATCGAAAAGGGGTTCATTTGTGTGTCCCTCCCTGCTCCTCCCTGCTTCACTCAGTCCTGCCCCACCCAGTCCTGCCTCTCCCTGCCCCACCCAGTCCTGCCCCTCCCTGCCCCACCCAGTCCTGCCTCTCTCTACCCAACCCAGTCCTGCCCCTCCCTGCTTCATCCATTCCTGCCTCTCTCTACCCAACCCAGTCCTGCCCCTCCCTGCTTCATCCATTCCTGCCCCTCCCTGCCCAACCCAGTCCTGCCTCTCTCTACCCAACCCAGTCCTGCCTCTCTCTACCCAACCCAGTCCTGCCTCTCTCTACCCAACCCAGTCCTGCCCCTCCCTGCCCAACCCAGTCCTGCCTCTCTCTACCCAACCCAGTCCTGCCTCTCTCCACCCAACCCAGTCCTGCCCCTCCCTGCTTCACCCAGTCCTGCCCTGTCCTGCCCAACCCAGTCCTGCCTCTCTCTACCCAACCCAGTCCTGCCCCTCCCTGCTTCACCCAGTCCTGCCCCGTCCTGCCCAACCCAGTCCTGCCTCTCTCTACCCAACCCAGTCCTGCCTCTCTCTACCCAACCCAGTCCTGCCTCTCTCTACCCAACCCAGTCCTGCCTCTCTCTACCCAACCCAGTCCTGCCTCTCTCTACCCAACCCAGCCCTGCCCCTCCCTGCCCCATCCAGTCCTGCCCCACCCTGCTTCTCCTTGCTCCATCCAGTCCTGCCCCCCCCCCTCCCTGCCCCATCCTTCCCCATCCACATCGTGGTCTACTAGATTGCCTCATATTATTTAGAATTATATTGTTTATATATATATATATATATATATATATATATATATATATATATATATATATATATATATATATATATATATATATATATATATATATTGCAAATGGCTTTAGGATTTCTTCATAAGAAAAGCGTGCCAATTAAATTCCCTTTTAATTCCAGGTTAGGATTGGATGTTAGATCGGATTTTTAGATTAGAAATATTGTTTTGTTTTTTTTGCATATTTTTGGCCATTGATCATGTTTGATAATTAAATTGAACTGACTGCATACTGTGTGATTAAACAAATAGAGAAAATAAATTATTTGAATAAATAAGTCATTTTCCTTTTGTGTGTGTTTCAATGCGATTAAAAAAAAATTTATAAACGCGATGCACACAGATGTTTTTATAGTAACAACTAAGCAGATATAAAAATAAATAAAAAATGTAATTGCTGAAATGGTTTTCAATAATGAGATGTTTATGGAACGAGTCCCCAGTACGAGTGCTTTTGACCAGACAGAGTGAAAACTGTTTAAAGTGATGTGCTAGAAAGAGTTTATTCATTTATTTGTTTGTTTGTTTGTTTTCCTACACGCAATACGTTTCAAGAGATAGAGAGAAAAAAAAAAATCCTGTAAAGGAAAACAACTATTTATAGCTGCTATAATCTAGTATGACATTAAATGTAACTGTAAACAGATGATGGTGTGATGAACCCGCCCCTTTTTCCATCCCAGCACAGAAAGTCCCGCCCCCAGAAGTGTCTTTACATCAGAGATCATTTCATCATTTTCACTCAGACTTCCAGCTGCTTAAATGTTTTATAAACATGCAACATGTCCTTATAATCATTTATTGAGAAATTATAAATGAAATAAAAAGTTCAATCTTCACATCTTGGTCTGGATCGTGGAGATGCTCGTGAGTGTGTGTTGTGTTTCTGTGTTATGACTGGAGTCAGGTCTAGACAGCTGGCTTACAGCTGGAGTCAGACTCAGACAGGGGGCTTTGTGTAAATCTCATTGTCTTGTCTGGAAATGTGTGATATAAAAAGCCTTGTGTCAGTTTGTTTGCAGATGTCTGAGTAAGATGACGGTCTGAATGCATTTTTTTCCCAGGTGGAAAATGGTGTGGGGCATGGTGAGGGGCATGTTGTGGAGCATGGTGAAGGGCATGGTGTGGAGCATGGTGAGGAGCATGGTAAAAAAGCATTTTGAGGTGCATGGTATGGAGCATGGTGTGGGGCATGGTGAAGGGCATGGTGTTGAGTATGGTGAGGGGCATGGTGAGGGGCATGGTGAGGGGCATGGTGAGGGGCATGGTGAGGAGCATGGTGAAAAGCATTTTGAGGTGCATGGTATGGAGCATTGTGAGGGGCATGGTGAAGGGCTTGGTGTTGAGTATGGTGAGGGGCATGGTGAGGAGCATGGTGAGGAGCATGGTGAAAAGCATTTTGAGGTGCATGGTATGGAGCATGGTGAAGGGCATGGTGAGGGGCATGGTGAGGAGCATGGCGAGGGCCTTGGTGAAGAACATGGTTAGGGGCTTGGTGAGGTGCATATTAAGGAGCATGGTGAGGAGCATGGTATGTTTTAATGAGTACATACACTGGGAAATTGCAACACTGCCAGAATGCCCATGAAAAAGGAAGCCTTTAAACAAAGTAGCATGCGGGTTAATGGTTTAACACACAGCGGTATATTCATATTCTGAACTTTATATTATATATAGATATTGAAATTCAAATATATTGTTTTAACCTATACAACCTGGAAGCCACGCCCTCTTCCCCAGACCTCTGGTTAGTCAGCATTTCGCTGTTTCTTTTTGTCTTAAAATAAGCGATAAAGTAATCAAATGATTAAATACATTTATATATAAATTATTTATACAAAAACAAGTCAAACATAACTTGGATTCCATGATACGCACTTTACGTAAGCTAGTCATTTATACTACACGATATTGCCCCGATTTCCTCAAACGTGCCTAATTAGCTCTGATGAAAGTCCTAATTTCCTTCCTTAATTCACAACTCGGTCTCTGTGCGTCTAATTAAATACAAATGGCCATTCTAGGTCATGGTGTTTGTGCTCGGCCCCCCTGAAGACGCCACTGCATAACGAGTGCAGTCTTTTTCCGAAGGCTTCAAAGGCGTTAAAGAAAGTCCCAGCTGCAGTCGGCGGGAGTTTTGCTGACAGCTTCCAGCGCCAGATGAAAGTCGGCCCGGTTTAGGATCGGAGTGCAGCTGTTGTGATGATGTAAGCGGCGTTTTGAAGGTGACCTCAAAGGGCCGGCCAGCCCCTGGCGGTGCGCTGCGGCTCACGCTGCGGTGTTCGGGGTTAACTGGAGGGGATTTACGCACTCTTCACTTCTGTTGGAAAAAGAGAGATGGAGGAAAATATTGACTCCGAGCGACCCGTCATCTCTCCTTAACTCACCTGGAGAGGGTCTTTCATGCTCGTTTGTGTGACAGCGGATGTCATACAAAAAGTTGGAGAACCTGCTTGCTGAAGAATGAAGGAAAAAGCACCGGGATTTGTGTACTTGCTATTCTGCGATAGTGACTTTGGTTCTTAATTTAATTATTTATATTACTCAAGTGCAGAAGCAGTTTGGATTTCTTGGAGAATGTTCCTGTCTGAAATTTGTACACAGTGTGACAGTCAGGGCAAAACTGGTTCAAGTTGATTTTATTTGTATTGTATTTCACAACAGAAATTGTCTCAAAGCAGCTTTACAGAACATAAGAATTTAAGTGAATGGTGTGCATTTATTCCTGATGATGAAGCCTGGGGTGACTGTGGCAAGGAAAAACTCCTTTAGAAGAATGAGGAAGAAACCTTAAGAAAAATCAGACTCAAAAGCGAACCTATCCTCATTTGAGTGACATCAAGACTGTGATTATACATCTTCAAAACAACACAAAACACCAGATTGAGGACCACCATGAGTCCTTTCTACAGTCTTCTACAGTCATTTGAGGTTATAGAACTAGGAGCTACTAAGCAACTCAAAAAATAGCTCAACATTTAAGATCATCACAGATCCAACACCAGCTTCTCCATGCCAGAGCCTTTAAAGTTGTGGTGCAGGGTAGAGCATTGTGGCACAGGTCATTCTGCAATGATATTTATTTTATTTTAAACTAAATTATTTCATAGTTTTATATTAAAAAAAAAACAAAAAAAAACAATGTAACATTCACAGAAAACCAAAAAATTATTTAGGTTTTAATTATAAAATTCCCTTCTTTATAAAAATTTGGTGCCAACTTGTGTTAAGCAAAAAGATATATAACAAATGTATCACCTTATTCTCTCTTTCTATCCCTCTCTCTTTTCTATCATTCCCAAAACCACAGAAATCGTAAAGTTTTTTTTTTTCTTTTTTCTAAAGAAACCATAAAGTACAACTTCTCAGCCCTGAGGACTTTCTTGTTCTGGGAAACTTCACAAAGCAGTGAGACTGTTAGAAAGCTCCGACACCTGAGACCCCCTTCATGAATGTTAACTAAACGTCTTTACTTCAATACTTCACCAATAATACATTTCCTCCTCCTTCTTCTTTTTCTTTATATCTTACATTTACATTTATGGCATTTGGTGGAACCCTCATCCAGAGCAACTTACAACTGAGTAGCTGAGAATCAAGGGCTAGTGCTGGGATAAGGGATTTGAACTCATGACCTTCCAAACCAAGGTCCAATCCGTATAAACCTATGGTGTTACTGCTGCTTGTGTACTTGAGTCTTGGAATTATGATGTCACAAAGATCAGGAGCTCATAATGTCATAATCTCATAGCTTCATGTTCCTTGCTGGGTTTTTTTCAGGGTTTTTCAACTCAAACACTTTCAGAAAGTGGTTCTCTGTACTCCTGAGATTTGATCTCACCTCCTTCCTACCTTCTTTTTTACTTACCAGTAAGTGCTGATCTTACAATAAAGTGTAAATAAACACAACCCAGATTTTCTCATTAAAACGTGTGTAAGGGTTTTAAGGCATTTTATTATTTTTGCCTTTTAACACAAATGGGATTGTCAAAATAAGCCCCGAACAACAACAACAACAACAACAACAACAACAACAACAGCTAAGAGGCATGAAATTCAATTCTCTGCTTTTGCTCGCTAAAGAATTTATCTCGTTTCCTGCCAGCAACGAAGCGAAGATGATGTTCGTGCAATTTGATGGTATGGATTTTGGTACATAATAACATTACAGCCCTGTTAGGGCGGCACGATAACTGGCGAATAATAAAAACAGCTTTTTCCTTTATGGACTTCATTATTCATCAGTGTTCCTCTATACACCGACAATAACGGCAATAAATAATCACTGAGATAATCCACCTCAGTTTGCGGCTACATTCAGAAGAGTTTTTTGCAGTATAATCAGTCCAATTAAACATCCAGCGTAGCTCAATTGCAAAATATTGTTAATTTTTTTATTTAATTCGTTTTGAAATTCAATTTAATTGTATTTTGATTGTGATTTTCATTGTATTCTTTTGTGATGTATTAATCGTATTTTATTTTTTGAGTCCTGCAAATTTTCTTTTGTCTTCTCACTGTACACACACACACTCCATCTATTTCTTCCTCTTTCGCTCGCTCAACACCCCCACACCCCCACACACACACACACACACACACACACACACACACACACACACACACACACACACACACAGTTAGAGATCCGTCACTGTGCTACTGTACAGTACCTCATCGCTCATTATGATGCGAGACAGTCGCTGTCTCTTTGCCACAGTGTTGAGTGTATCAGAGCAGCGAGTTTGTCTCAGGCTTAGCTTCGATATCCTGAAATTAGCCGGCGCTACGTTGACGTAGCGTTCGTAATACAAGCAGCATGGCCGGCCACGCTAATACCACTTTCTCTAGATTTACAGCCATTCACAACGGGTTTAAGAAACACTCCGCGTTTGTGTGTCTCATTGATCCAATTTAATTATTAGCATCCTTCACACAGAGACCCGTTTCGTCCCATCGAGCGGCGAGACGTCAGCGCGGAGAAACAAGCAGCTCGGGTTGTTTCACTTCTTGACATTTGTCACTGATTTGAAAGTCTATTAAATGGAGCGAGTGAAGCAGAAAGAGCAGGGAATAATTACATTTGAGATTCGGCGGTAGAAAAGATGCTCTGTGAAATATATATATAAATATATAAAAAACAAGAAATCAGGCCGACCTGATGGTGAACTGACGAAAGAAAAGGAAATAAAAAAAATAACAAGACAGGTTTTTTTTTTTTTTTTTTAAATATTCTCTTGTTCTTATGTGTCTATGTTTTCGTTTCTTTAGCAACGGTTATAGTGGATAGCGGACGTGACACATGAGCATGTGCGTATAAAACGTATAATAATTGTAAAAGGCAGCACCGTTCCTAGGCATACTCAAACTATGTGGTCGGCTAGGGCGCCACCAGCTGGGGGGTGCTCATTGGCGCCCCCTGCCTCGCCCATTTTAAATATTTACCTGTTTTTCTGTATATTGTTGATTTGTTTGTAAACTACCTCAAGGAAGCACACAGAGTCTTACGAGGGACCATAAACCATAACACGATCTGCTTCATGGACGTCCCTTTAACACGAAATATAACTATATATGCATAAAAGGTACATAAATACGAAATGAAAGACATTTATGATGTTTGGAAAATGCCCATATCCAAAATGACTTATAACTGAGCAGTTGAGGGTTAAGGGCCTTACTCAAGGGCCCAACAATGGCAGCTTGTTTTGGTAATGCTGGGCTTTAAACTCACAACCTTCTGATTGTAAGTTGTTAATATATAAAACAATGAGTTGATACATACATACATCAAAACCATGATATAGAAACATATTCAACAGCTTTTAGACCAATCAGAATTGAGAGTTTGACAAGGAGATATAAGGTTCTGAACGTATGCTTTATACAAACGTCTTCAGTCTGGATACATGATGCGCTCGCAATTAAACTCAGTTTCCATTTTCTTTCCCTGCCAACTGAATGCATCTAATAGCAATGCTGGGTTTGTGCATCATCATCATCATCATCATCCCTGTGGCCATGAACATCTGTGTCTCTCTTTTTAATCACACTATGGGGTGTTTCGCTAAGCTTTTGTGTCTTCAGCCATCAACTCAGTGTATGTGTTTGATGTTGGGGGGCCAAGACATGACTCAGAAGTGGAGTGTTCCGAGTATACAATCAGTATACTCAGTATATGTGTGTATGGGGGCAAAACATGTCGGAGATTCGAATGAATGGAACGCTCGAAGACGCTTTAATGTTGTTGTTTCTATAGAAACGGTATGACATTGGATCCTCTGGTGTCTTCCACAGATTTGAAAACATAACTGAATTTTACACCTAGTGTACACAGCTGTAACGCTTACAGAATCGCCTGCATACTGAATGTGTATTCAAATTATGAAATGCTCTGGACACCGGTGGCAGCGTATCGCTAAACTACCTTCTTGGATATTACTCCAATTCTGCATGTCATCAGTGAACAACATTGGAAGAGGCGAATTTATTACTTATCTCGCAAAGATGACTGAAAAAGGGATCAGCGTCACCAGCGTCAGGGACATTTGACTTTTATTCTTGGGAATCAGAGAACACCCGAGCTTCATTTGTAGAATTCCAAACAGCTGGAATATCTCATCAACCTTCCAGCAACATCATAATAAACAGCTGGAATATCATAGGAACCTTCTAACAATAGCCTAATAGGGATATCAGTGCCACCAATCAAACAATACCCTAACAACTTGAAATATAGTACCAACCCACAATCAACCAACTGGAACCGCAAAACAGCCACCTAGCAAAACCCTAGCAACCATCTGGAATGTTATTTCTACCACACTAGTCACGTCATCACCTCAGATCATTCCTGCTAGGCCAATAAATGTACTTTTTTTTTTTTTTACGGCATTTGGTGGACGCCATTACCCAGAGTGACTTGCTTACTTCAGGGGCCCAGGAGTGGCAGCATAGTGTGGCTGGGATTCAAACTAATGACCTTTGGTTTCAAAGTCCAACGACATAACCACTAAAATACCACCACATTTAAATCAACTATACACATACACTATATGGAAAAATGCATTGGGGCACCTGGCCTTTTCTGCCATATATGGTTCTTCTCCAAACTCTTACCACAAAGCTGAAGGCACACATTTGTATTTACTTTGGGAAGAATTGCAACACGGACTGCAGTCCAGGCCTCCTCACCTTCTCACCTACATCAGTACCTGACTTTATCAACACCCTTGTGGCTGATGAACACAGATGTCCATAAGCACACTCCATCTAGTGGAACATCTTCCCAGAAGAGTGAAGGAAATTATAAGAGCAAACTGGGACTAAATGTGGAATGTAGTGCTGAAACAGATCCTACCATACTTATGCCATGTCATGTATGTATCACAACCGCAGGATATGTGCAGCATCCATGTTTTGTATTTGTAGTAAAAAGCAAATGTATATTACAGATTTTTAAATCCAGAAAACTTTCAATGATCTAACAGGCATTTTCAGGATTCATCTCCCCCGCCTTTTCTTTTTAGAGTACGGAACGCTCGTCTTTTATATAAAGCATCCTTCTTTTCTGCTGATTCTTCCTTTTGCAATCTTCCATCATCTCCTTCTCCTAAAGATTCCACTTGACGTTTTGAGTAGTGGACCATTTGCCGATATGATATTAACGTCAATCAGGAGAGCTCGGTCCATTGTTGTGTAGCTAGTCAGAACACGATGATTGATCCGAGTGAAAAACACCCATGTGGAAAAACGCCAGATGGAATAAAGGCATGCTTGAGTGATTTACGATGCTTTTTAGCAGCCTAGCCAATGCTAGTAGGCAGGTAGTTTAAAAAAAGGAAAAAAGAAAGAAAGAACGAAAGATAGAAACAGAAAACAAGAGCACGCCACAGATCCGACACCTGAGGGAACTTTGAACTGCATTATAACCTCCATTGCTTTGAATAATGAAATCCAAATGGAATTACATTTACATAAGTTATTTTGCAATGGTCTTATAACGGGGTGTTTATACTGTTTGCCCCGCCCCTTGGAGGTGTGTTTTGATTTTTATTTTTAGATCGTTTTGCAGGATTTGGTTCAGATTTGGCTGTTCATCTGCAATACACCATTCTAATTATTGTTGAATTCAGAAATAATTCATTGAAAGAAGGTGAGATTTGTGTGTCTTGGTCGTCGCAACTTTTATACACCATCTGAGCTTCTCCATCAGTAGCAACTGCAGCCATGAGCTATTTTAGCAGAGCATCCAGCTTCATGGTTCATCGTCAAGTGGAATCCATTCACTGGGATTTCATGTATTTGTAGGCACCCTTATCCAGACAATGATCTCACTGAACTGAGAATTTGATTGTCTTAAATGCTTAAGGGGTCCAGCATTGGCAGCTTTGTGGTGGTGGGATGAGAACTCAAGATCTTCTGATCAGAATTCCAACATCTTAACAGAAGTGGATGGATCGGACAGATCGTAAAAGCAGATAGAGATTAGTTCAGTGGTATTTCAGGATCATGTGTAGCTTGATAATGAAAGAGTGAGAGAGTATTTCAGATGTCCATGTGACACTCCATTGTAGATAAAGAAGCCATGTTTAGCTAAAGTTCCTGTGAAGCTTGTTTAGATCTGTTGGGGGTTTTATTGCAATTTACGTCAGAACCAAAACCTAAGCAACCATCTGGGGCAGAATAGAAACCACTTAGCAACAACATAGGACCCACTTAGAATACCAGCTGGAATAAGAA
>NC_139599.1:1885968-1910968 GCF_946808225.1 Silurus aristotelis
GAAAAATGAATGCTGTTTAATTAAAGGGAACCTTTTAATGTTTTATTTAGTAAGCAAAGCTTTAATTATCCAGTGAACTCTTAAAGAACCACTGAACGACCTCAATTTTCCAATGCAGACTGCAAAATGAGCCCAAGATCTAAAATAAAGTTCTCGAAAAGTTCTAAAATACCCTTTAAGAGATTACCGAGGCCAGCGTGTTGATGTGCTTCCCGCAGAATTGATGGTTACATGCTTTATTTTGTACAAAATGTGCCTTTTAATGTGATATTTGTTGCCACGTGTTGACGCTCGGATAATTTTAGGATGCGCCGTGATTATAGCTTTTGTACGAGGAGCGTCGGCTAGGAAGCGTTTAAGGAAACAGGGGGAGACAGCGACAAAGACAGCGGTGATGATGATGGTGATGAAGATAAGTGTTTGTTATTATATCCTGTCAAGTTCGTCCAGGCTGCTTTGACAGGTGTTCTTCACGTTAATGATGATGATCGTCATCATCATCAGCCATCAGCATGTGTTCATATTATTCATTAGTTTACTTTTAGTTTATGAGCTCGTGACACCAGACGACTCGTTTTCAAGCGTAGAGATTTAGAAGTGTGAGGTCAGTATAAATCCACAGCTCTGTCAAATTCTCATCCCATTCCACAATGAGTTCCCATTTTGCTCTTATAATAACCACCACTCTTCTGAGAAGATGTTCTGCTAGATTTTGTGGAGATTTGTAAAGATTCATTCAGCCACAAGGGTTTTAGTAAAGTCTGGTACTGATGTGCCGTCAGTGTTTTACATTCATCCCAAAGGTGTTCAACGAGGTTAGAGCTCTGTAGCAGGAGATCTTCCACTCTAACCCATGTAAAGAAGTGTTCACAGGCAACCAAGTGTTTAGTGGTTGAGGCACTGGATTTTGAATCTGAAGGTCATAAGTCATGAAGGTCAAATCCCAACCACACCAAGCTGCCACTCCTGGTCCCTTGAGCAAGGCCCTTAACCCCAAAGTTGCTCAGTTGTATGAAAATGATAAATCGCTCTGGATAATGGTGTATGCCGAATGCCATATATTTCTGGAAGGAGTCTCCAGTGTCACTGCTTTCTAACAGTAAACTGATAACATAACAAAGTGTTTATTATAGACAAGTGTACAATTTGGAGCAACACAAATTAAGGCTGGTGAAGAACATACCCAGATCAGGCATGACATTATGACGTGAAGAACACTGATGATCTTTTCATCATGGCACCTGTTAGTCGCTGGATTTATTTTTTAGGCAGCAGGTGAACATTTCCCTCGAAGTTGATGTTAGAAGCAGGAAAAATGGTCGAGTGTATAGATTTGAGCGAGTTTGAAAAATTGTGACGTCTAGATGACTGGATCAGAGCGTCTCAGAAACTGCAGCTCTTGTGGGATGTTTCTGGTCTGCAGTGGTCAGAATCTATCAAAAGTGCTCCAATGAAGGAACAGTGGTGAACCGGCGACAGAGTCGTGGGCGGCCGAGGCTCATTAATGCACGTGAGGAGTGAAGGCTGATCCGTGTGGTCCGATCCAACAGACGAGCTCCTGTAGCTCAAACCGCTAAGAAGTTGTTTTGTAATTCTAGAAGAAAATTGCAAATCTAAATGATAAAATATATTTAAAAAAATATACAGTATAGCAAATATTAATAATTTCAGGTGCTCACTTAACACCACTCGTTTTTGTATGTGAGAGAAGCAAAAGTATGTGCACCCTTCTGTAGCAGAAAATTGTCTGCAGGCATTTTGGTCAACCAGAACCACAATTGGGGGGGTTCAGCTTTTTTCATTCTTACTGTAACTGTGTGTTAAATCCAACTGACCTTTTCCTTTCTTCTCTGAATACCTGCATTGTTTCTCTGTCAGTGAGCTGAATCAGAAACGAGGTTCCAGGTGCTCGTTTCCAGGGATCCAGGGATTTCTTCCCTCGGTCTCATTGGAGAACGAGGGAAGAAATCCCTGGATATGTGTGTGTGGTGTGTGTGTGTGGAGTTAATGTGAGGTGTATGAGTAAGAAGATTGTGATCTCAGAGGAGTTTGGGGTAATGAGCTGCAGTTACATTGTGCTGTACTTTAATACATAGAAAATTGTAATCGTTGGCGGGTTGCTGTGGGAGACATACACAGGAGTAAAAGTCTCCAGGGTGTATACACAGATCTTCCCAAGTGGATTTGTAGATCTTCCCCAGCGTGCTCGTGGATCTCCCCTTGTGTGACTGTAGATCTCCCCTCAGCATGTTTCTAGATCCTATCTGGAATGCCCCTAGATCTCCCCAAACAGACCCATAAAGTTCTTGAAGATCTTCCCAATATGCACATAGATCTTCCCCAAAATTCTTATTGATCTCCCCCAGCCTGTTCATAGATACTTACAGATTTGCCCCAGCATACTCATACTTATCCCCTTTATACTCATTGCTATCTCCGAAATCCAGTGTACTCTAAGATCTCCTAAAACAAGCCTCCACATTATACTCTTAGATCTCTGCCTAAATCCTCACAGATCTCCCTCAGCATACTGCCCCAGCATGCTCATATATCTTCATCCATTTAAGTATAGATCCCCCCAGCGTACACATAAATCCATCCCCAGCACACCAGTAGATCTCCCTCAGCATACCCCAAGATCTCCCCAACGTTCTTGTTGATCGCCTCCAGCCTACTCAAAGCGTCGGCTTGGTGGTAGTTGATTTTGGCAGCATTGTTTGTGTACAGCGTGAGTGTTAACTTTCAGCCATCAGGTCGTAAAACTACTTTATTTCTTATCTGTTGACACGATGCAGAGTAATTACTTCAGTGTAAACAACGTTCCGACAAAATCACTCCCAATCTCAACGAACACACACACACACACACACACACACACACACACACACACACACACACAATATTCACACTGAAATTGTAGTACATAGGCCAAGCTACAATCAGTTAACAAACACACACACACACACTTAAAAAAAACTAGTTCTTTAAACCATATTTTCATGTTGGTTGCCTGAAAGAATAAAAGAACCGGGAAAACCCCTTTACATACACACCAATATAACAGTTTAATTGACAGGAAGAAAACAATAGCAATTAATTTGGAGTCGTAAAATTTTCATTGGAAAACACTTTGGCTTTTCAAACAAAACGATTGAAGAGTTTTGCAGAGACATACATACCTGAAGAACCCATTCTGGTTCCTTGAAGAACCTTATTGCTCCTGTAACAGTGTATCAAACACCAAGCTTGATGGATGTTCCATGTTCAAGGACGTAAATCACTGGCACTAATCTGGAGTTTGTATCATATACAAGGTGGTATCAAAACTTCAAGACTAACGGTGTAACCGGGGATGTTCTGACCCTCGTGTGTTACCGCGTCTCCGATTTCATCATGAGCAGCAAGTTAGAACAAATAGCAAACCTGAGATTCTGCAGGAAACTGGGCAAATCTGCCACAGAGACGTTTGACTTGGTTCAGGAGCAGAAGAACATCACTGGAAGGCGACAAGAGATCATGAAGACCTTCAACATCTCACTTACTTCTGCGGACTTCACTTTCTTCCCGAAGATGAAGTTCCAGCTCAAAGGTCGGCGTTTTGACAGGTCAAAATCAGTTTTGTCCCGCACTATCACCCAGGCGACACATATAATAAAGATGCTCTTCAAGGGTTCTCCAGATAATAAACGGTCTTAACATCAAGATATGTCTATATAAGGATAGAGACACAATTGACAAAACCTCCCAGATGTACCTGTTTATTTTTCACCTTAGGTTTGACCTTGTCGATGCCGTAACCCTTCAGGGTTAATCAGGTTGCAGTGCGCCTTATACTTGCAATCCACGCTATTTGTTCATTGCCCAGCTGTTGCTTACAATTGGCTTTAATTAAACAAACCTGGACAACATCTGCACAAGGCTGAGCAAGACTGGACAACATCTGCTCCACCGCCTTCCCCTCGTCAATCATAATCCCAACACCGCTCTGCTGTATTTGGTGAAGTTCGTCGGCTGGAGCGTAGCAAGCGTTTAGGGATCTATTTGTTCATTAAACAGCTGTTGCTTGGGAGAAGTTCTCTAATTAAAACAGATCTGCGTAAACTGGACAACATCTGCGCAGTGCCACGAGGTCCCTGACCTATTGTTCATTAGCCAGGAAGCCGACGAGAAAAGAAATGTTCAAATCTAGTTCAGGAAAAATTATTCATGCTTTCAAGTGGATAATAAGAGTGCAGTGTTTCTGTTTTGGGTTTCTGTGATGAGACACCACGAGGCCTTCTGGAGCCGTATCCTGCTTTTATCAATTATACCACAAGCTGTGTTTGGGGGAAAAAAAATGAATGCTTATTAACCTAGTGTTTAGAAATCCTTTAGCTTCATTTCCCCTTTTGATTTTCTTAGCTTTTGTAGTAGGAGTAAAGATTGTGGCCTGATGAGTGCTGCTTTTAGGAAGCTGCAAACCCAATTACATCCTAAAGAACCCTGTTCTAATAGTGTACCAGGAACCGAGCAGTTTAGTGAAATCTCTGAAACAATTTCTGAAATGGAAACACAATTGGTAAAGCTTCGAGTTTCTTTGAAAAAAACAAAAAAAACAAATATTAACTTCTAGTTGGAACCTTATCACCACCAGTGGACAATGTTGCCGTTTGAAAGCCTGAAGGTTTTTTGGGATCCTGAGCATTGGTTTATTGTCAGTGTCAAATTTCACATTTGTTACCAGTGTCCATGTGGGTTTACTTCTATGTTCTCCAGCTTCTTTTAAAATGACGCTGGTCGAAGCACCTTACGTTTTGCTCATGCGCAATTCAATTCTATACTAATCCAGACCTGGAAATCACTCAAATCCAATTCCATACTTTTTCCTACTTTTCCAAAATCCGTAGAAACCCTGGTGTAGTGACCAGAATACAAGCTAGTGATGTTTATTTGTAGTCAGTTTTGAAAACCCCGTCTGAAAATATCCATGTTGTATCCATCATGACCACAGGAAGGATATTTGACATAACCCTGGTTATTAGGTGCAGAATCGCGTTAACTTGACTAAATCCCTGATCATTTCTTTAAGCTTTCACATAACGACTGCAGCTTTGTCCTTGTTTTAATGCACTTTTTCTCCTCCTGATAAGAAAAAAAAAAGATCTGGAACAATGGGTAAAACGTACAAATTAAGCAGGGACTCATTAAACCAGCGCTTTTCCTCCCGACTCTCAAAAGTCAGACGCTTTGCTGATGGCTACAGAATGATGACTGCCTACACTGCATCTTACACGGGTGTGAGGGCTCGGGTGCCTCGGCCGGCTCGCCACGTCTAACCTTTGAGGCTGGATAAGCCAACACTCTGAGTCAGCGTTTCTGTTGTGGAGAGCTCCTTCGCTAACATTTAGCGCACAAAGAACGCTGCCGGTGCCAATACGGCGGAACGTAATTCACACGTGCAGATGCCGCTGACTGTTGTGTTTAACAATAGAGGAGATTAAATTGTTGGATCTTTTTAAAGTCTTTCTGGCAGACAATTAGACTCGAATCAGTGACAATGATCTCATTTTCCACACAGACTCTATTACCGGATAAAAAGGACAGCGGGGTAGTAAAAGCACAGACCTTTTGAAAGGGGATTATCTAAGAAATTCAAAGACGTTTTATAATCCTTGGTGAGGAGAAGCAAATGGGTGACCTCAGTGTTACCAAGGAGTCGGTGGTTTGGAGGAGCTTTGGTGTTAAATGGACTTGTTTCTGCCTGAAAATAACTACCAGAGTTGAAAGTCTGACATCATCTGGCATTTGGGTTTTGCTTTTACACTTGATGTACAACCAGTATTACGAGGTGGTATCAAAAGGTTTCGAGACTAGTTTAGTAATACGCCAACAGATGGCAGCACAAGGCTGCACGCACAGTCACAGGGAGCACCGACCTTCATACGTCATTGTGCCAAAAAGCATCATCCACGTGCGTTACCACGTCTGCGATTTCATCATGGATGGAAAGTTAGAACAAAGAGGCACGGCGACAATGCAGATGGTCAGAATAGCACCAGTCTATAGTCTATACACCAAATGTACAATCATGTATAATGTATGGACAGCACCTGACCATAAGATTTGTGGACATCTCTTTTTTTCATTTAGTCCTTATTCGCTTTAATAATAATCTCCACTCTTCTTCGAAGATGTTCCACAGTATTTTGTGGAAATTTGTGGAGATTTATTCAGGGTGTTAGTGAAGTCACTATGTAGGTGAGAAGGTGAGGAGGCTTGGGGTGCAGTCAATGTTCACATTTATCCCAAAAGGTGTTTAATCGGGTTGGAGCTCTATCTTCCACTCCAACCCATGGGAAGCGTTTCTTCATGAAGCTGGTTTTGTGCACAAGGGCATCATCTTGCTGAAACAGGTTTGGGTCTCCAAGTTCAAATGAAGGAACAATTCCATGCTACCGCATCCAAAGACTTCCGAAACAATTGTGTGTCTCCAGCTTTATGCTAACAATTTGGAGAAGAACCACATATGGTTGTCATACTGTTTCTTATGTATTGTGTGTGATGGATGAGACTAGAAGTTATATTCTGAGATGAAACCCATGTTATAATAATATAATAAATAATGTCTTTGTTTCCAAGGGAAACCACATCAGTTGCTGTCTGATTAAACAAAAGGATTTCGTGTCTGGGATGAGGAGCGAGTGCTATTACAGATATTGAAAGCGTATTTTTAGAATTGCTACTCGAGAATTACTGCCATTTTTGTGTTCTTCTGGATGCAATCTCAATTACCTGAGGCACAGATCCGGAAATAAGAAACCCCATCGCGTCTCATGCGGGCGAGTCCGAGACGAGGTTCACTGTTTACTGATTCTGCTTTCATCTGACCTGAAAAGAAATGGCATTTTTTTTTTTATTATTGCAAATATGGCTGCCAAAACACAACCACACACAGTCATGATTACATCTGAACAAACCTCAGGAGCAATTCGGAGTAAAATCCTGAGGTAAATTCGGTTGCGTTTTTTGGTAGTAGGATTAAATCAAATGTGTCATGATGATTATTTTTTCACCGTCAAATCAATTCATTTCAATTTCAATACATTTTTAGATTTTTAGACACACTCACACTTGACTTTACAGATAACTTTACAAATAGCTTTATAAGCCGTATAAGCCTTACAAAAATGTAGTTTGTTCTGTATTATTGTAATGGCATCTCTAATGAGTGAGCCAGTGGTGACCGTGGTAAGGAAAAACTCCCTGAGATGGCAGAGGGGAAGAAACCTTGAGAGGAACCAGACTCAAAATAGAACCTCATCCTCATCGAATGTCCATTAATTACAGTTCCCTCACTGTTGATCTGTCGAGTAAAGGGCACTTAAATGCAACCTAAATGTATTAATTATAGCAAAAACTTGATTTCCCGGATTTTAATTCTTCTCCAAATCCATTCTCAAAGTTCTTTATTTGCCCAGGCTGTTAATGAGCTGAACAAGTATCTCCAATTGAAGAGGGAGAGTGTTAAGATGAATCAGACACGTTCCACACACCAGCCAAAGAAGTTTGGCTCAGAGACTTTCATAATATGGAATTGGTAAACTGAGAAAGCTGTATTTTCTTCAATGAGTCAAAAAACTCCTTTCCAACAAACAAAGTACTTTCCGTTCTGACTGAGCGAAACTAAAGTCTGAGTTGCAAAAAAAATTCGAAACCCGCTCCATCTGGCACGTTATTATCCTCCACTCAGCTCTCCGGAGGTGTAGCTCAGATCCATACATCCTCTTTAGTCTCCCTTCGTTCCCTTTGCTGTGTTTGCTAAAGCACTCTTCTTCGTCCATTTATTTGTCAAGAAAAAAAAACAAACAAAAAGGATGCAGCGCCCTGGGATAAGAAGCAGCAGCCGAGCTAGCCTGCGCTAATGCCAGCAGGAAACGGAGCGGCTCGCTAATGACGACTGGCAGGGGCCATCTATTCTCACCATGTGATCCAGAGCTTTGGAGTCGCGCTCTGCGTGACGCCGGAGACCTCGCTCCCTCCTGGAGATAAAAAACAACATCGCTCCGACTCGATCCTCGCGCAAACCCGAGCTGACAGATTTTCTGGCTTTATTGCAGCGGCTCGGGTTCTCATTATTTTTTCAAACGACGAGAAATAATTTATAGAGGAATGCCCCGTACGATGCACTATTTTAGGTTTAATATGCCACCTGTAGTTTTGGATATAATGTGTAATAGGTGTGGGTTTGTGTGTATTGTGTTTCCCTCGGTTGATGATTGGATGCATCGATTTAAAAAACTGTGCATTGGATTTTGGATTAGCTGCATTGGATATTTATAAATAATTATTAGTAGATGCGCTTGCTATACTTGACCAAAGCCAGTACAAACAGCCAGTACAGACAGCCAGTGCAGACAGACAAACAGTATAGACAGACAGTACAGACAGACAAACAGTAAAGACAGGACAGACAAACAGTAAAGACAGGACAGACAAACAGTAAAGACAGGACAGACAAACAGTAAAGACAGGACAGACAAACAGTACAGACAGTACAGACAGACAGTACAGACAGACAGTACAGACAGACAGTACAGACAGACAGTACAGACAGACAGTACAGACAGACAGACAGACAGACAGACAGACAGACAGACAACACAAGACAATATACATAACACAAGATTCACACTTCCTGGAGACAGAACAAGAAAAGAACATCTGGTTTTGTTGCATCTTTTTTCCTGTTTTATTTGCACTACAAAGGCCTGCGTGTGAAAGGGCCATGCATTAGAAGTCAGAAGGTGCTTGGGGAGATGGTCTGCTGGAACTTTCAGTATTATATTGAACTGCAGAGCATCATATTTTTTCCATATCGATTTGAATCGCATTGTGTGGAATCGAATGGAAACGGGATTGCATTGCATCGTAAGAGGGGGGAATCGTATCGCATCAGACGCTGCTTCGTGTGTATCTTTAATATATTGTATCGTTGGTTATGGGTCGAGATGCACATCTCTACTGTGTAAACAATAAGTTGTGTATAACGCTCTCATGGTTTTAAAAGCATGTAAAAAACAGGGAACTTTTCCAGGCTGAAGTGAATAAAAAAAAGTATGTAATGTTTAGGTAGGTCAGCTAAAGGAAACGCTTACAGAGCACAGCTTTCCTTTTGTTTTATGGCGTGCACCTGTCTCGCAGCTCTGTAGTTAAATATCTCTGTTTACGAGCAAACGCAGGAACAAATGAATCTGCCTTTTTTTTTGCCCTCCAAGCATTTCTTTTCTTTAAGGTATTCATAGGACTCTGACATTAAGAGCAGCGTCGTGTTTACATTAAACACAACGCATTCTCCGAGCGCCAGTGCAGAGAAACCGTCTCAGCTGTGTGTATCGATTTATATGCGGGATTTATGGAAGCGTAAATGGCCGAGACAGGAAATTGTTTTAGTGTCTGTTATGTTTTGACCTTGGCATGGCAAGAGTTGGTCGAAACCTTCAGGCTGAGTACATACAACTTAAGTGTGTGTGTGTGTGTGTGTGTGTGTGTGTGTGTGTGTGTGTGCGTTATTGACGTTTGGATTGTCTTCTATAGCACCTAACCTCAATTTCCATGGTTCAGCTGCATTCGAAAATACCTGACATGGTCGTAAATGAATAAGGACAACGCACCTGGTAATGTCCTTTCGCTAATGTACCACTTACGTGAAAATAGTTGCTGAGATCCTGAGTCTGGGTCGAGCGCTATCTCAGCACTTATTTAATACATAACGCAACTAAAAAAAAAACAAATATTCCGAAGTGGAAATTAGTCTTATTAAGTTTTCGTGAAAAAAATGTTTTCTGAATTTTCTTAACGTGGATAAGAAGAACATTGTAACACATATGGGATTTTATATATATATATATATATATATATATATATATATATATATATATATATATATATATATATATATATATATATATATATATATATATATATATTACACAATACTATTTTTGTGTCATTTGTTTGAGTGTTTGTTTGTTTTTTGTATTTTCCAGACCAGTGACCAATAAAAATTGAGCCAACCAATTTTACAGATCGACTCCAATTTAATAATCTGTGGCTAATCCATTTATTTAGCCACGTCTATTAGCCATCAAATAGACTGAAGTTCCGCTTTCTTGGTTTCTATTGGCTCACAGAATCAAGGCTCTGAAACTCACTAATCAAGTTTTATTAAAATAATTAATTAATTAATTAATAAACAACTGCATATCATTCACATTTCTCCTCTTTTCTTCCTCAGAGGTTTGAGTTTTGTCCGATTTGCTCTTTTTGCCTGAATATTCCATAAAATATTATATGACTAGCCTAATTTATAACTATAACAATACACAATATGGACGTTTACAACCATATGTTGTACGTTTGATAGACCATTATGATGGTAAATCACTCACTTGTGACTTAAATCTGAACCTTTTCAGCAGTACAGAGGTGAGCTGGTCTTAACGTCCATGGGTTTGAATCAGATTGCGCTTTTTTCCAGATTCATTGAAAATATATGATATTTAGTAAAATCTATAAACCAGTGAAAAACCGCTGCATCTGCATTATATTTTTTCCTCCACATCTATTGTAATCCAGTCGGCATCAGAGCTCGGTCCCGTCTCGGACCTGTCAGAGTGGAGAACTTATCCAGGCAGATTACAGGAGCTCTCCATGTGGATCAGAGACGCCCTGCAGCTCAGGTGCTGTGAGCTGCACAGGCCGAGTGTGTGTACTGTGCCTCAGGGATCCCCGGTCCCATGTGTTAATCCCCTACAGGCCTGTCAGGTCTCTTGTTTGCTCTAATCCCATGCCTGGTGGAAACAGAAGACTCTGACTGACTGCAGCCTCCGTGCTGCTTTTAATTAGCTCCTGGTGGAGAAGCGGTTGGAGGCTTGGAAACGCAAAAAGCATCATCCATTCATGTGGTCCAGGTGATTATTAAACACTGCTGCTGGAGGATAATAACCAACAATGTGGTGATGTCATGATGTACTGCTGGTTCATATACTATTATATAATGATATTAATATTAACACCGATTGATTTCTATTACAATTATCATAAACCCAAAACCTTCTTTTCAACTACTACAAAAAATCGTGTAAACGAGGTCATGTGTGTTGTGGTGAGTTCGAGTCTGGAGTTTCTTCATCATTTGTTCCTCTCTAAATGTTCTGCTTGCTGTTAAACTGATGCTGAACTGCATGTTGGCGATCAGTAGATGCACTAAGAGCCAATCAAAACGAGTTTAAAACATTTGACTGATTTCTCAAAATGTAGTTGAGTTCAAAGGAAGAGATTTGACTTTGAAATGTAGTGAAGTTACAGTAAAAGTGTTTCCTCAAATGGAAACCCTTCAGTAAAGTACACAATACACAAAAAAGCTACTTAAGTACATTAACGCATTACATTTACTTAGGGGAAGTGGACTGGACTGGACAAAGCTTTATTAAGGAGGGAGATGTGAGTGGTGGACAAAGGGAAGTTGGATGTAGGGCGTCACCATCGTGTCCCGTCTGCAAATGCGATTACAATTTGTATCCACAACTCCACATTTGATTGTGGTGTAGTTTACTTCCAAAATGTCCCTTCGCCACTCTGTATGATGAACGAGTCCCCGTGTACATGGGTCTGTTATAAAAACGGTAACACGCAGTACCGTAACTGCCCTGTAAAAGCCACCGTCCTAAAGAAATAAATCGACCAATCCCTTCTGCGATTCCCCGTACTTTTTTTTTTGCGTTGAAAAAAACAAAACAATAAAAACGGAAAACAGAAAGGTTTTCTGCGTTCATAAAGTGATGCAACAGCTGTGTCATATCCAGACAGAGAACTGCAATGGGTTGAGTGATGCAACAGTAACTGGCTTGGATCTGCATGAAATAAAATAAAATAAAAATATATAGTATATAGATATATATATATCCCCAGTATACAGTAGTTTCTATTCCAAATCACTAGAGAAGTACTGCAGACAACAAAGCCTGATTATTCCGTGTGTGATTTAGTTTTTATGAAGCCATGAAAGAACTTTAGGTCTTTGATTTTTTTATTTTGATTTTTATGTCTATTACGGTTTATACCACACGGCTGCTGAACGCAGGATTATAAACGGTGTTGTCATTTATTCCATTTGATCGAAACCCTGACATCTTCTATATTAAAAATAGCTGAAAATAAATAAATAAATAAATAAATAAATAAATAAATAAATAAATAAATACAAAAACAAACAAGCAAAAAAATTTATAATTTCTTATGTCATTTCTGATGTTTCCTTGGAATGTATTTATCTCTTCAAGTCCCTCAGCTAATCTTGATCTTAGATCTTAGATCTTGTGATCAGATTAATGAACTCATCTCTGATTCATCTCTTGAAAACCAACGGATAGATGTGAAATCTGGAGTGCTGTGACTTTATATCAATTTTTGTAACTGATAGTGGCATATTTCTCAATATATTTTGACAGCACTGTGAATGATTCCGTCAGACTATCGAAGTTTCAAACACGGTATCATCGCAGGCGTCGCCGGTTTTTAGAACCGTATCCACGGTTATGATTTATGACAGCGGGAGCAGATGCTGCTTTATATTTTACCCCACCTCAGAAATTTCTCAGCCCCCCGTTGTGACCTGGAAGGGAACGATTTTACTAATGACGCTCGTCGCGGCTCGGTGCGGTGCATTTCAAGCAAATTTCATATGTCGGAATTATTAAAAGCAATCTGATTGCAATACCAGGGCCGTTTTCCGTGATGGGAAAATCTATAGCACTTTGCGCACGCACACACACACACACACACACGCACACACACACAGCGAATATAAAGACTAGAAAGAAAACCATAAATCATAGGGTACTGCTCTGGAGCCGGCACTCCGGAGCTGAGTGATTATTACGATCGCTGTAGGTCGCCTCCATTTGGTGAGTGCGTCACGTGCGGTTGCCAGGTAGTCGGGTACCTTTCCAAAAAAAAAAACCTCCCGTTTTCTGGGCAAATGAAGCATGATGGGGCTGCACGGCTCTCCGGGACCGACCGCCGAAGGACAATATTATGAATAGTCACATTTTAAAAGAGCGGCGCCACGAGTGCAAAGGCATCATTCCGTGGGCTGTGTGCCTGCAAGGCGAGCGTTTGGAAAATGTGAAGGCACTCGAATCTTCCCACCTGGAGCATTAATGCATTTGCACAGCGAGCTTCCACGGCCCCGAGCGCCGCCTGACCTGCCGCACAATCAGCGATATGCCGGAATAGAAGTACTTTCTCGAAACGGTCCTCATCCCAGATTAATGACCTCCAATTTATTTTGAAGATTGTACTGATATGAACATGAGGATTTCATCGCTCCATTCGGGTAACGAAGACTCGTTCGGCATTAAAGTTTAAAACGAGCTGCTGCCAGTTAAAAATGTACGTAATTTCTCACGACGCTTTTAGATCGTGTGTCTGGAGAAATGAATTCACTCAGTCATGTTTGGTCGAACCGCAATCGTTCAGTCTATAATCTAAAATACTGTTCGGACCACACTTTAGTATTTAATGTGATGGTGCTGAATTCTGGAATCTGATTGGTCAAGAAAATGACCGTTTTTTGAATAAGGTGAGGAAGTGAGATCGTGTAAATTGTTCTCCAGCGATCATCATGCACGAGTTGCTGAATGGTTTCGACATTTTCTGCGGTTCAGCTTGTTAAAGGTCTTCCTGATCTCCCGTCGTCTTCCAGCGATGTTTTTACGATCTTAAAGCGAACGTTCCGCTCGAAACACCTCGAACGACTCGCTGCAGCGCCGCCATGTGCCAAACTCATGTCATGACAAATGTCTTTGCGGCAGATTTGCTCAGTTTTATGCAGGATTTTATGTTTGCTCTTTGTATTATATATTTTTTATAATTTTACATTTGTGACTTCTTAGTTTTTGCTTCATGCACTACTGCTTTCTCTGCTTTCGATGATATTTTTTCCCCTCAGTACACAGTACTTAAACCCCTAGTCTTTTTCTCTCGCTATCTATCTACTCGAGCTTATTTACCTCTGTTCATAACTTCTTATCCTTCCCAGCTCCATTGTTCTCTTTCGTTTTGTGTTTCTGTCTTTTTAGCTACTGGTTTCTAATTTCTTCGTACAGATATCTTCTCTTCTCCATTTTTATTTGGATTTTTCTTTTCGTTTTTTTTTTTTTTTCGTTTTTTTCGTTAACAGATTCTTACTGCAGAGTTCATGCAATTTCCTGACTGTCATTACTACATTTTCTTTTCTTTTGTTTTCACTGTTGTTACTGAATAATGTATTGTAAGTTATTAAGCAGGAGATGAACCTTGGCCTTGGATCTGCCCTCATTACTAACCCCAGCTAATGACTGCTGGAATGCTGTCTGAAATAAACCTATTAAAATAAAGTGGTCTTGCAAACTGGTAACTATTTGCACCCATCAGGATGAATAAAAGAATAGAAAATGCAATGTCTAAGGCTGGTGTTGGGGATAGGATTAATGCTGGGATAAGTTTAGGGTCAGGGTAAGGGTTGGGTTTAGAGATGGGATTGAGGATAAGGTTGAGCTTAGGTGTGGGGTTGGAGTTGAAGTTGATGTAGGGTTTTGGGTTAGGTTTAGAGTAAGGGTTGGGGTTAAGTTTAATGTTAGGGTTGGGGTTCATGCTGGGGTTAAGATTGATAGGGTTAGGGTGAAGGTAAGGGTTGATGTTAGGTTTAGGGTTGGGGTTGATGATAGGGTTAAGGTTAAGTTTGAGGTTAGGGTTAGGGTAAGGGTTTAGTTTGATGTTAGGGTTGGGTTGAGGTTAGGGTTAGGGTTGCGGTTTAGTTTGGTGTTAGGGTTGAGGTTAGGGTTGGGTTGGGGTTAAGTTTGATGTTAGAGTTGAGGTTAGGGTTATGATAAGGGTTGGGGTTTAGTTTGATGTTAGGGTTGGGGTTGAGGTTAGGGTAATGGTTAAGGTTGGGGTAATGTTTGATGTTAGGTTTGATGTTAATAGGATTGATGTTAGGGATAGGGTTATGGTTGGGGTTTAGTTTGATGTTAGGGTTGATGTTAATAAGACTGATGTTAGGGTTAGGGTTGAGGTTAAGTTTAATGTTATGGTTGGGGTTTAGTTTGATGTTAGGGTTGGGGTTAGGGTTATGGTTGGGGTTCAGTTTAATGTAAGGGTTGGGGTTTAGTTTGATGTTAGGGTTGGGGTTTGGTTTGATGTTAGGTTTGATGTTAATAAGACTGATGTTAGGGTTAGGGTTGAGGTTAAGTTTAATGTTATGGTTGGGGTTTAGTATGATGTTAGGGTTGGGGTTAGGGTTATGGTTGGGGTTTAGTTTAATGTAAGGGTTGGGGTTTAGTTTGATGTTAGGGTTGGGGTTTGGTTTGATGTTAGGTTTGATGTTAATAAGACTGATGTTAGGGTTAGGGTTGAGGTTAAGTTTAATGTTATGGTTGGGGTTTAGTTTGATGTTAGGGTTGGGGTTAGGGTTATGGTTGGGGTTTAGTTTATTGAAAGGGTTGGGGTTTAGTTTGATGTTAGGGTTGGGGTTTGGTTTGATGTTAGGTTTGATGTTAATAAGACTGATGTTAGGGTTAGGGTTGAGGTTAAGTTTAATGTTATGGTTGGGGTTTAGTTTGATGTTACGGTTGGGGTTAGGGTTATGGTTGGGGTTTAGTTTAATGTAAGGGTTGGGGTTTAGTTTGATGTTAGGGTTGGGGTTTGGTTTGATGTTAGGTTTGATGTTAATAAGACTGATGTTAGGGTTAGGGTTGAGGTTAAGTTTAATGTTATGGTTGGGGTTTGGTTTGATGTTATGGTTGGGGTTAGGGTTATGGTTGGGGTTTAGTTTAATGTAAGGTTTGGGGTTTAGTTTGATGTTAGGGTTGGGGTTTGGTTTGATGTTAGGTTTGATGTTAATAAGACTGATGTTAGGGTTAGGGTTGAGGTTAAGTTTAATGTTATGGTTGGGGTTTAGTTTGATGTTAGGGTTGGGGTTAGGGTTATGGTTGGGGTTTAGTTTAATGTAAGGGTTGGGGTTTAGTTTAATGTTAGGGTTGGGGTTTGGTTTGATAGGTTTGATGTTAATAAGACTGATGTTAGGGTTTGGGGTTGAGGTTAAGTTTGATGTTAGGGTTAGGGTTTAGTTTGATGCTATGGTTGGGGTTGGGGTTTAGTTTGATGGTATTGTTGATGTTAAATTGATGTTGGGGTAATGTTAGGGTTATGATAGATGTTAGGGTCGAGGGTGCACACGTGGTTTTCTGATAATTATTGTTGTTATTGTTTAAACATCACAGCAACTTATATCTCATCTCACTGCTGGAGTGTGTTTCCTCTACTCAGAGCTGATGATCATGTGTCTCGCAGTGAAGAACAATCTTTCTCAGGGATTTGTGTTGAGTCTGACTTTTAAAAGTTTAATGAACACAACATGCGTAATGTCAGTAATTAATCATGTGTTCTGTTGGTAACGATGCAGTAATTTCGAGTTAAAGAGCACAGAGAAGCCGAATGCTGGATTGTGAGCGCTACTGAAGGTGTCGTAGGAAGTTTAGGGACCGCAGGAAAGAGGAAACTGAAGACTGGCATGGACATCTGTGGATCTCTTACACTTGTTACCAGCACCCCTGAAGCACAGAGTGTTAGGGGCCTTGCTCAAGGGCCCAATAGTGGCATCTTGGCAGTTTTGGGGCTTGAACCCTCAATCCTCTGATCTTTAAATTGTTAACTGCGATTCAAAGAAATGATGAATTTTTCACTTTTTCGTATAGATTTTTATTTTAAATGCATGATTAATTTTTTTTTTTCAGATTTTTAACAGAACCCATTTCTCTTCATGTGATTCTCACGATTGATTTATTAATCGTCCTATTATTTATACCTGATTTTTTTTTTTTCCCCCACATGGCTCATTTATATTCATTGGGTTTTTTTGGGGGTTTTTTTCCGTGCGATTTGTTCGCCTTCGAATGCGCTTTCAAAACACGGCTCATTAATCTTCGAGTGATTTTTGCACGTTATTCGTTTCACACGTTTTTTTTTTTCTTCCTCTCACATCTTTAAATATATTTTCATTACCTTTATTTTCATCATCCATTCAAAAATGTTATATCGTCTTTCTATACGGTTAATTTACGAACTTTTATGCAATTCTTCGAACATCAATTTTGACACGTGATTGATTCTCAACAACAGTTCATGTAATGACGTGCGGGTTTTTCTCTTCTTCTTTTTTTTTTTTTTCCACCAACACAATGAAATGCACTTTCGCATCTTTTTCGCTCGATGTGGAAAAAGCAGCTGAATTCGCTGATTTACTGCTATTGCAATGAATAACTAATACGTTTCCAGCGAGTGCGAAGTCGACTTCAATGCAATCGCGCTTCACAAATATCCAGTCCACGTTTTTAAAGCCTTTATCAGATCGGCGAAACGAAGTGATAAGAGAATCCACGCCGTGTAGGATGTGTGTGTGATGCAGCAACCTCTTCCTGGCACATTATCTATAAGTCATAGAGCTATTTTGAGAGTCGCTGCAGTGTTCGGGATCTAGATTTACTCCCGTATTGTTGCTTCTGTCAGCACTCAGGCCGACTAAGCACAAATATCAGAGTAAACGGCTCCGGGGATGAGGACGGATACTTATCATAAGCTTCTTATTCCGGGGAGAAGTGAGAAAAAAAAAAAAAAAAAGAAAGATTCTCGGTTATACTTTTTTTTTTTTTTTTTTAAGAAAATTCAATAGGAACATATACACCGATGTAGAAGATTATACAATTTCATAGAAATCTGTCAGCATTTTCTTCATTTCTGCAGAGGAGCTGAGCGCCGGCTTCGCTTTCACCCGGAGAACGTTCCTGCTGCAGGAACCGAGCGCTCTGGGAAAACCAATGCGGCGGATTTCGCTGACTCTGCGTAATAATGTTCTCACTTAAGCGGAAATATTCACAAACGGGTTCGATTTTAAATCGGGTCAAAAGTTTGTGGACGCCCATCATACTTTACTCATTTTTTGTAGGAACCACGGTGCTCGTTCAAGACCAGCTCACATCTGTGCTGCTGGAATGGTTCCAATTTTAAGATCATTTCGAGTCAATTTCAGTTACTCAACAGGCAGTTTTAGTCCAATGGTAGGTATGGTAGGTTCTGTTTCAGCACTACATTCCACATTTAGTCCCAATTTGCTCTTATAATATCCTCCACTCTTCTGGGAAGATGTTCCACTAGATTTCATGGAGATTTTTTGTGCATTTGCACACAGCACCTCACATCGTCATTGTTCATGTCTTTGTTTTGTTGTTGTTGTCGACTTTTACTTCTTTTTTGCATCACATGTTCTCATATTTCAGTTCCTTCAATCTCATGCACAGGTTTACATTTCGCTGCCCTACACTATATTTTATACACCATAAGTTTGCGGACACCTGGTCATAAGTACGTTATGTGATTTTTGAGCATCCCATTCCACATTTAGTCCTAATTCTCTCTTATATTTCCCTCCACTCTTCTGGCAAGATGTTCCACTACATTCTGGAGAGCGTTTGTGGAGATTTTTGCTGCAAGGGTGTTAGTAAATTTAAGGAAGTGATGGAGGTGAGAAGGAAGTTCCTGGGGTGTAATCAGCATTCACATTCATCCCAAAGGTGTTTAATAGGGCTGGAGATCTTCCACTCCAACCCATGGAAAGCGGGTCTTCATTGGTATTGTAATGATGGAACAGGTTTGGGTCCTCTAGTTTCCTGGAAAATTGAATGCTACAGAATTTAAATTCATCCAATACAATTGTGTTCAGCTTAGTTGGAAACAGTTTGACGAGGAACCTCACACGGCTGCAAATGTCAGGTGTCCAAATACTTTTGTCTGGAAATAGTGCATCATGATCAACTCTACCCACAGCGGCTGCGTTTTTGTTTTTTAAACAGATGCGCTAACATTGATTTCCGACATCTTTCCGATGGTATCCGGTGGTTATTTTTATTCCGTGAGCGTTTTCGATTCCTCCTGCCAGAGAGGCGACGGGAACGGCGTGTCTTTCTTTTGCTCTTTTCTTCTCTTTTCTTTTCCGTCAGGTTCTCCAGCAAACGGTTAATGTAATTGGTTTTGCTGAATGTGAATGATCAGTTTATGAGATGTTCTCAGCGGAAAAGCGTTTTATTTACGGCTGTCGACGGCGCGCCGGACATCCCACGCAGTGCGCCGCTTGTTTTTTTTTTTTTTGGGACTGATTTAAAAGCCCCGAGCTGCTCGCTCAGTAGCGTCACGTATCTCCGTTCACGCAGAGTCACGCCGTTTCATCGCGCTCCCGAATCCAGGCTCTGTAAAGAGTATTATACAGGGCCGTGTGCAGTCGAGGCTCATGGTCAAACCTGGCGTAATGAATTATTCCTTCCTGGGCCACTCCTTCATGCATATTTTACTAGAGACAGTGCGACTTCATATATATTTCAGCTCTGACACAGTAAAGTCTAACAGCGGGGAAGTGAAGTAGACTGACCCAGACCCAGACTGCCGCTGCTTTTCGTCTGCTGCCACTTCGCTTTGATAAGCTTGTGCTTTATCTCTATCTCTATTTACTTTTTTTCATCTTCTTGTGAGACATTTGGACAGTCTCTTGACATATCGTGATCTGCACAAATATAAAAATAAATCCGTAGACGTCCAACTGGAGATTTATTTGTTCCTAGACATGATCTCTTTCCTTCTCCTGAGTAACTGTCCGTCATGGCTTTATAGAAAACCAAGCAGTACTGAACAACACCATGTTTTCAGACTCCACGTTTGTTTAACACATATATATCTGATCTCTTATAAGAGCTGAGTGAGATCCCAACTGTTTGGGTTCTGCACCGGAAGGTTCTGATCTCAAATCCCACACAGGCGACTAGACCCATCTTTGGTGTCTTAATGTTCTAATAAAATAATCAGCAGCAGGGTTCTGTGATGAAGCAGAGTTACAACCCTGAGGTTGTTTTTTTGTCTCATTATAACAACAAACCCTGAAATATTTTATAGTTTAAGTAAAAAAAAAAAGATAGATAGATAGATAGATAGATAGATAGATAGATAGATAGATAGATAGATAGATAGATAGATAGATAGATAGATAGATAGATAGATAGATAGATAGATAGAAAATACTCTTGTAAATATTTTAAAGCAATGATGGTGTTTCAAATGACGTAAATCATCGGGACACTAAACGGGACTTTTGCTATGTTTCCACACGGACGCTTTTAATAGCCGGATGTGCGCATCATGGCGGATTTTGGTGATTGATTTGAGACTTGCCGCATCAATAAAACACATGTTCAATAATTAAAAAATTATTTTTCAACGGAGTTTATTATTTTATATCTGAGTAGAGAAAAAGGACGTTGGGAATAAATGTGTGTTGCGTCGAAAGTTTTCGTTTCGGCTCTTTTATATTTATTTCTATTTTGAAAAAAACAGAAATGCTGCATTAATCGTGCGTTTATAAAATAAGTGCTGTTATAATGAATGAGTTTTTTATTATTATTATTATTATTATTATTATTATTATTAATAGTAGTAGCATTTCTTTCTTGATTTATTTATTAGCAAGTTTATGTGATTGACCCCTAGAAATAATGAAATCTTAGAACCCTGTGCTATTCAGATTAATAGCAATATTATTCATAACTTTATTCATGCTTATGTAGGTTTATGTCACTCGCATCAGAAGGCCTATACAGGTTCTTTAGTTTGTCTTTATTCTGACATTCCTCTCTAGACTGCATGGAACAGGAAGAATAAAATCTCCTTACTAAGCCGAAACCTTCATCTATAGCAGATCATTTTTACCCACAAGTTTGCATAATAGACATGTTCTTAGCCCCAACCTGAAACATCGTACCCAGGCATATTGGTTATGTAAATTCCATAAGCCTTTATGCCACACTACATTGTGTCAGTGATTTATTTAATGTGTTAGGAAACCTGGTGAGCTCCGCTTCACACCAATCCACCACTCTGACTATTAATCATGTGCAGACGTCCCTCAGCTCCCGAATTAATTAACTCCTCGCAATCAAGTAGACCTGACGAGCCTCTCGCTAACCTTCTCCTGCTGGAGCTGGAAACATGGCTTTTCTAACAGGTCTGGATGTGGAGTAAAGGAGGGGGAGGCTCGGAAACGTGGGTGTAATAAGAATAATACGAACAGAATCGAGAGCGATGTAACTGAACATCATTTTATCGCATATGAAAGCGAACGCGTTTTTCATTCATGGCGTTCGGCAGATGCGCCCTCATCCAGAGCGACTTGCAACAGTGCTTTGATGTCTTTATCAAGATATACGTTCCGATGCTGGTTCATTAGGACACCGACTAAGAATACCGTCAGTCTAAAACTCTAAGTGGGAAAGTTCTTCTTTCTTTTTTTTAATCAAAGACAAGTGCACATTTGAATAGTGCTGGAAGAGGTAGATCTTTAGACATTTGCGTGACTCATCTTCTCAGACAGTGAGTAGAAGTTTGCTTATAGGTACCAGAACAAAGAAGAGTCTTGAAGCGTGTCTTCCTTGAAACAAAGTGAAACCAGCTGAGCATTGGATGAATATCTGAGGGAATTTGTAATGTAGATTGGTGATAGTCCATGTTTGGTTTTCTAGCATTGATCGGTGTTTTAAAACTGATGCATGAGCTACAGGAAGCCTGTGGACAAGGCGAAGCAGTGGCGTGGTCTGGGAGAACCTGAGAAGATTGAAAACAAGTTATGCAACAGCATTCTGGATGATATTCAGACATCTTTTCAGCAGATCGTCATCCATCTGTCTAGAGATGACAAGGGACTGAACAAGCATCTGTGAATTATGTGGATGGAATCTGACGAATCGTGATACAGTATTGAATTAGGAGTTGATGGTTTTGTCGTATTACCTCTCGGTTATTTGAACTCCAGTTGTGATTTTAGCTGTAGAACGAAAATACAATACAATAAAATAAATAAATGGAAAAGACTATCAGGTTTCAGAACGTTATAAGCAGCAGCGACGCAGTTTCAGGAAATTCATCATCTCATCTCAATAGCGAAGCGAAGCACCCACGGTTACGCACAGACACCGGATTATGCATTTTTTTGGTTTCTGGATTCCTTCTTCAGAAGAAAAATCTCCACTTGAACTGAAAATTGAGTCTCTGAGTGTGTGGCTGTTTCCTATCGCGTTGCTTTAACAGAGAGGATTTTTTTCACCTTTCGTTTCTCTGTGGATGAACTTTTTTTTTTTTTTTCAATTTCAACACATTTCCATTTTAATAAAATCCGTAACAAAGAATTCACTGTTGTGAAGCATCATTGTGATTCCACAACGAACGATGAACTCAAATAAAAACGACTCTTTTTTTTTAAAGAAGGAAAAAAAAAGTGACTCAACAGTGTTCGTAGAGTTTAATTCTATGAAGAGAAGCTTAAGGAAACCCTACCGTAAGATCAGTATGTGCCTTTTTCTTTCATGATTGGAAGATCGGCTCATTTTAGCGACTCGGTTCTTCGAATCTCGTTCATCGAAACGAACGAATCTTTTTTGAGTCATTTAGTTTTAGCATTTTTGTTGCTTTATTCAGAAATAAAATTAAAACACCAACACGACTACACACACTAACTTTAACTATAAATATGAATATGACAATGCAGCTAACAACAAATTATGATAAACAGAATGAGTAACTTCACCTCTCATATCTTCTGTGTCCTGTGTAATGTACTGCATAGTGTCTATAGGACTCACGTTATAAAACAACGACTCGGACTAGAAGAGTCAACAGATAAACTACTCAAATCGGTTTCCAGTACATCACCTACGGAGATTTTGCGATGCGTTGCTTGTGCGTGTCCAGTAGAAAATGAACGACTCTTTGAGTCGATTTGTTCGTAGGAGTCACATGAAACAAAATGAACGAATCATTTATGATTGACCCGTCACGATGTTCTACTGAATTCTATGTAAAGGAGATCTTCATGCAGCTAGCTTTGTGCACAGCGGTATTGTCACCCTGGAACAGGTTTGAGTCTAGAAGTTCATGGAGACGTTTTTGGGTGTTTGAGGAAGGTCAGGTGAACATGCACATGTTCTTGTGATGTTTTAATCAATATTGAGATGTTTATTTTTCAGGCATCAATATAATGATCTTTAACTAAGTACAACTGTTAACTGTCAGAGATCAGGTTAAGGAGATTTTCACACTAATGATGCCCCTGTGAAGCCCCTGTGAAGCCCCTGTGCCTGGACGAATTTTCTTTTAGCTTTCGAATTCTTTCTATTCTGCTCATTACCACTGTTTTTATAGCCATGATTCATCGTGAAGATTGCTTGTGACTCAATGCGTCCATTAAACAAACAGCGAACCTCAGCCACTTAGCATTAACTCCATAATATCAAACAAATGCATCTGGTTGATATGAAGTCGCTTTCGGATTGGAATTGATTTTATCATTATCAGTTACTTTCAGGCTCAGGCTGGTAATTATGGCGCCATTGATTTCCACAGTTGCTGAGCGGCCTTTTTCCGAACCGGCGGCGGCCGAACGAGCGGGTCACGAACGCCCTGTAAGAATGATATAGATAACAAATGGAATATTGCAGTTTTAATTGGCTACCAAGTGTATCGGATCAGACGCTGGGGACTCTCGGACAAATATGAGTGTCCACACAAGGTCGTTTTAATGCGTATTCGCTCCGAACAACGATAATAAGTTTGTCTCAGAGGTCAAACCAGAGGTCGAGGTTGTTAGCGGGAACGGATTCATAATCATTATCCAGAAACGAGCAAGCGAGAGATCGAAACCCCTGAAAATACACGAGCGCTGGAGACGAGCTGAATGAGGAAACTATGGAATTAAAAACAGTGGGACATAAAAAGCACTAATGAGGCTGGGCTGTGTCTCAAATCACAATACGGAACGGAATAGAATTGATGTGCACTATATAACTGTCTAGTGGACAAAATGTTGTTTAATTAGAAAACTAATAACATCGAGAAGATTCCCGTAAGTACTCTGAATCAGTATTCAGGTCAACCAATCACTTTGATCTCCTTTGATCTCCTTTGATCTCCTTTGTCCAGTCAGCAGTCCAGTGTGATGCTTTAAAACACAATTATTTATTGAATGAATTATTTGTTTATTTGTTTCTTTTTTAGAACAATTCTGTTTCATGGAGTAAAACTTTTAATTTTAACACAACGTTGTAACACAAAGCTTTATTTATATATTTATAAAATTTGTAGCCATTATTTTTAATTTAAAAACTATTTTTAGCCATTATCACGTACAAACGAACATTTTAAGAATAGAATATTTTATATACGCTTTTTTTTTCTTTGCTTTGAATTTTCTTGCTTTATTGATTTTTATTGCATACATTTTAGTTTTAAATAAACTAAAAACTTAAGCATATAAACTCTTTTTTTATAAACATTTTTTTGTTTTTTCTTGAAAAAAAAAAAGTCACTTAAATTTCATGTTAAAAGGGAAATAATATTTTAGATTTTAAAGATTACAGCATGGAGGAAGGTTGGGAAAGAAATGTCAAATTAGCAACAAACAATATCAGGACATTGAAAAATAATACAATGTAGAAATCAGGAAAAATACTACTAATAATAGGTAAAAAAAAAAAATTTAATAAAAAAAATAATAAAACAAACAAACAACAAAGCAAAAAGATTTTCACCTTCTGTCCACATAAAGTTCTGGAGGATCTCATCATCTATCTATGGTATTACCAGGAATGGCAGCTTGGTGTGGGATTTGAACTCACAACCTTCAGATCCAGTCCAATGCCTTAAGCACTAAGCCTCAGCTTTAAGATTGAATTTGTCTCAGTTTGAGATTGAACACATTTAAACCTGATGACAAGCTCAAGGAGCTGAAACAGTGAATGTTCATGCCACTTTAAACAAACTAATAAAACAGAGATTTTCTCCTGACTTTAATATCTCAGCAGGCTTTATGGAGAACATGGCCATTTTCTGGCTT
>NC_139599.1:1913468-1983468 GCF_946808225.1 Silurus aristotelis
GTTACAGGAAGCACACAGATTCTCTCTGCCCCCTCTGTGCACCATATGCCACTTTGAACAGTAGCGTGTGTGTGTGTGTGTGTGTGTGTGTGTGTGTGTGTGTGTGTGTGTGTTCACTCACTCAATGCTTCTTGGAAGGCGATGTGCATATTTGTCTCATATTTGTTAGTACAAATGATCTAACCAGGACTCTAATTGTTGCGGTGTTTTTCCTGACGGCTTTGGAAACGGCGAGCCAAACAAACAGCTTCGCGACGCTAGCGTATTAGCACTGCTAGCACTCTCTGGGTGGAAAAAAAAAAGCAGCACATCTGTAGTCAAACTTGATCCGGGTTTAACTTTATGGCTGAATCACATTTGTTCATTTCGAAAAAAAGAAATTAGCAGGGGACTGTAGTCTCTGATTTGGCTGTGTGTGTGTGTGTGTGTGTGTGTGTGTGTGTGTGTGTGTGTGTGTGTTCGAATTTTAGAGTTCTCAATGACTCGTGTAGGTTATAAATGGTTTATGTAGCCCCTATAAACACTATGATGAGGTTAAATAGAAGTGAAATATGCATCTGTTATGAATGGCTAATGTAGTTTATGTCAATTGTCATAAATGGTTAATGTAGCCCCAATAAACACTATGATGAGGTTGAATTGACGTGAAAAATATAAATCTGTTATGAATGGCTTATGTAGGTAAACCAAAACCTGTAAAGTCAAATAAATATTGAATGGCTTATGTAGGTCTAATGTAGAGCTATAAGGCAGAGCTATATATACATTATGTACAGTGCTTATGTTCATGCAAATTTATCGTGGTGTATTTTAATGTTTATATAGGTCTTATGAAGCCCTTTGAGCTGAGATTCAAATTATAAATGCCTGCAAATCTGTATAAATGCTTATGTAGGTCTTATGTGGCGCTATGAGCTCTGCCATTATGTTCAGCTTTACTGCGTAATGATCAAGCAAAGTTCTCACTTGTGTCTTTTATTATAAATAGAATGAAGAATGATATTAATATTTATATGTAGGTCTTATGAAGTCTTATGAGCTGTCATCCAAATGACAAATGTCTGCAAATGCTTATATAGGTGTTATATAGAGCTATGAGCTATGTCATTATGTACAGCTTTCCTGCATAATGTTCATGCAAATTTATTACCCTTAAATATATAATTAAGAATGATAATAATGTTATTATGTAGGTCTTATGTAGCCCTATAAGCTGCCATGCAAATGATTGTTTATGCAGGTTTATGTCATTTGTTTTTTGAGTCTTGTGCAGCTGTATGGACGAGGGGAAATTCTCCCAGCTGCAGTATTAAAGAAAAATGCTTGTCCTTGTGGACACCAGGATGCGTAAGAGCTACGTACTTGTTCATATGACCGTGTGCTGTTTTCCTCTTTTGCCTTGCAGGCTGTTCTGGGAAGGACAGAGGCAGCGCAGCTAATGTCGGCTAATGGCTTCATTAATAGGATTTTGCTGCATTTTCAGCAAAACCCAATGGACTACAGATATAAAGTCAACTGTTTATCCAGTTAATGCGCCACTTTAAATACATTACCATCGTCTTTTGGCTGAATGCCCCTTTAATCCCGTATAGAGGCCGGACGCCGCTGTGATATAGATCCGCCCGTGAATTAGCCAGGCATTGTTTTCTATAATGACACTAATTTCTTTGTAGGAGGGACCTGAAAGCAAATAGTGTTCCAACGTATTATTGCGTTAAATTTGTAGGGCGAGACCTGCGAGCTTTACGAGCGTGTGAGGTGCGAGCGGAGATAATGGGATGTAAAACGGAGGTCACCTTGGGGTTAGTTGCAGGGAAGAAAAGAAAAAAGAAGTGAATGGAGGCATCAGGCTTTAAAGGCCGCTTTATGGGAGCGTGGAGATTGTAAAGAACGGATTAATGAGTTGTATGTGTGTAAAGGCAGGATGCTAATGAAATGAGTGTGAAGTGTAAAGACGGAAAGACTCGGGGACGGGATGTTCTGGTTATGTGCATGACATTTTTAGCTTTCAGGAGCTGAACGATCTTAAACAGGACTCAAGCGAGTTCATATCATGTAATTAAACGTTTACTCTATTTATGGTAATATTTTGGAAAGTTCTGTCATAAAGAAAGGTTTAACATAGTGAATAATGAGTGCAGCTGAGACTCTAATCTCGTGGTTCAGTCTGCAGGAACACAAGGATTAATTACTGGTTTCTGCTTCATCCAGACGCTCTTCAGTGTGATTTATAATCTACACTATGTGGACAGAAGTTTAACACCAGAGCATAAGACTGTGTGCTTTTTGAACATCCTATTCCACATTGAGTTCCCATGTGATGTTCTAAAAAGAGTGGAAGATGTTCCACTCGATTTTGGAGTGGGTTTTTGGAGATTCATTCAGCTATATGGATGTTAAGGTCAGTTATTGATGTAGCTGAGAAGGTGAAGAGGTTCCTGGGGTGCAGTCAGCGTTCACATTTATACGAAAAGTGTTCTATAGGGTTGAAGCTCTATAGCAGGAGATCTTCCACTCCAACCAATGGAAAGCTCTCTATGAAGCAAATCTTCATGAAGCTGGTTTTGGGCACAGTGGCATCATCATCCTAGGATATTAGCTATGAATCTACAATTGTGTGTGTGAGAGAGAGAGAGAGAGAGAGAGAGAGAGAGAGAGAGAGAGAGATTGTGTTTGTGAACATTGATTGATTTCCACCAGAGGCCACGACGCCATCGTCTCTGACTGACGCTTGAGTAATTGAGGTGAGTGTGTTAGTTTTGGCCACAGGGGAGAAAAATAAGAGAGGTGTAATGTTTTAGCCGTGTGTGCGTGCGTGTGCGTGCGTGTGTGTGCGTGTGCGCGCGTGTGCGCACACGCACACGCTAATGTGCTAATGTTTTATGCTAATGTGCTAATGTTTTATGCTAATGTTTAATGTGCTAATGTTTTAGCCGTGTGTGCGTGCGTGTGCGCGCGTGTGCGCGCGTGTGTGTGTGTGTCATGCATCATGTGACGTGAGTAAAAATAAAGAAAAGAATGGTGTGAATTCAAGATACTCATCATTTAAGTAAAGTTTAAAATGAACTGAAAGTAAATTGTAATAAAATAATTCTTCTTATAAATCAGTAGGAAAAAACGACACTATGAAAAATGGATTGGAATAATCTCTCTGGAACACGATGTCCTTCTCCACAATTCTCATCCATTTGGAAGTTCAGTTGAATTTTCTGATCAGAAGAAGCAGAAGAAAGGCTTTGCTTCATTTTTTTTCTTTATTTTTGCTTTACTGGGATGTTGTCTATATGTTTACAGTAGTGTGAGCTTAATTAGCATAAATGAATACATAATTATATACACTATATCGACAAAAGTATTTGGACACCCGACTTTTCTAAACTTGTAGGCACACGATTATATAGCTTGTCTTTAGATGTGGTTTAAATTTTCCCTCCACTTGAACAAGGAGACACAAACCTGTTCCAGCATGATGATGCCCTTAAAGATTAAAGATCTGCTTTCCATGGTTTGGAGTGGAAAATCTCCAACCCTATTAAACACCTTTAGGATGAATGTGAACACTGACTCCACCCCCAGAACCTCTTCACCTCACCTACATCACTAGCTGACTTCACGAACACCCTTAAAGCTGAATGATCACAAATCTTCACACAATCGAGTGGAGCTCATTCTAACAGCAAGCAGGAAAGTGGGAGATCAGCGGTTAAGGCTCTGGGTTACTGAATGGTAGGTTGGGAGTTTTGATCCCCAGCACCGTTGGGCCCTTGAGCAAGGCCCTTAACTCTCTCTGCTGCAGGGGTGCGGGATCATGGCTGGCCCTGTGCTCTGACACCAGGTTCCTGCAAAACCTGGGATATGTGAAGAGTTGTGAAATATGATGTTCAGGAAACTCATACTGGTCTTATAGTCATGGGGAAGGGAGGATGAAAGGAATGACATACAGAAGGACAGAAGAATGGACAGGTGGATGGATGGACAGAAAAATGTATAGGTGGGTGGATAGATGGATGGAAGAAAATATGGAAGGAGGACTAAAGAATGGATGAATGGAAAAAAGAAATTATAGAAGGAGGACAGACAGGTGGATGGATAGATTGAAGAAAGGATGGCAAAATGGACAGATGGATGGACAGATAGGTGGATGGATGGAATTGCAAGTACATATTTTGCCTCTGGCTTTATTGACCTTTATGAACCTTCTTAATCCACATTCTCATCATGAGAACGCATTACGAGGAAGATTTTGACGGACCAGTCTGCGGTCTCTCAGCTGCAGGTTTCATCACCCTCACAAGACCCGAGCAGCACCTCGACACGTGCAGAACGTGAGGGCGCACGTCAGACGTCTGTTATTTCATACGCTTATAGCCTCTGAAGGACGAGAGGGTTGAAGTGTAGAGCAGATGAAAAAAACAAAAAAAAAACAAATACAGTTGGTAATTCTCGTGTCTATTCGGTTCTTTTTTCTGATTTATTTATTTATTTTTGTCTCTCTCTCACACACACACACACACACACACACACACACACACACACACACACACACACACATACACACACATACACACACACAAAATAAAAATTAAGCTAGTATTTATTCAGCTTTTAGCCTTCTAGTCCTACAGCTAGCATCATGTTAGAACTTAGCCCTGCTAACACCACACCCTCAGAAGTTCCCAATTGAACCAATCAAAAGATTAACCAATTTGTCTGGAATTGTTTTAACATTTATGCAAATTTTCCTTCAGATTTGCATGTAATAAAAAAACTTGAAATTCCTTTTCTCCTTTCACACAAGCAGGTCAGATATCCTCACCCATGAACACTCTAATTAGGTTAGTAAAGCCTTCATGACCTTTGGACCTAAAGCTATGACTGGCGTTTAAGTTCTCTAAGAGTATTGTAGCAGGGACGGGTGTGGCCTCGTGGATTGGAATGACTAATTCAGCAATAGAGATTGTTAAACAGTAGCTCGAGAATCACAATGGACCATTGGCTGCTTTCTCGTCATAGCTGCAATGATCTTGTGCTAACTTCATGTTGCGCTCATGGAGGGATCGTGAGGTGGGGGTTGGCCAGGGATTGGTCATCTGTGGCTGGTCATCACTGGTCATTAATGAGATCAAAGCAACCAGATATTAAAGCGACTGGATTGTTGTTTTTGTGCTCTTTGTCTGAAATTGCGTTTTATGATTGAAATGGCTGGTAAGGACAGCGGTGCAGCTTTTCTGAAAAGATTTAACGTTTTCATACATGGCCGTCCTGCTCTGTTTGTCTTACCTCTGGAATATGAGCTCCAGCTTGCACATACACCACTGTATTGTTGTTAGCGCTATGTCGTTCCCATGCTAGCTCCAGCATGCTCTGCTCAGTCACGCCAAGTGTGACAGAGGCAGAACCAGGCTTTGCTCTAGAGCTCAGGTCCTCCAAGGCAGCATTACAATACAGCACAAAAAAAAACCCTCCACTGATCATTCTCATGGATCCTGGAACCTTGTTTTAATTGTGTGTGTTTTAATGAAGTCCTCGCACAACGACCACCAGAGATTACATTTTCCAGGTTCAATAAGACGTCTGACTGACTGGCATTACAATGTCCCAATATTTAATTTGCGGCACTAAAGCGAGCGGATAATCCGTACTTCTCTCTTTGAGATCCAAAATTGTTCAATTAGACGTTTGTATTTTGTGTTTATTAAGTCAAATGTCGCCTCCAGCCATGATAGCACCCTGTTGTATACTTGTTGATCCTTCCCTCTGGAAATGCCACAGACAGCACCGCCACACTGCTATCCGTCTAGTGCGTTTTTTATGCTAAGCGCATCAGGCTAACGTATATCGCTGCTTTTTTCACGTGTACGGTATTAACGTATTTTTGTGAGCACGTCGGTGAAGGAGAAATGATGGGAGCATTAAATCAGAGTTTATGAAAGCTCGTGTCCTTCAGGGCCAGCGTTTATGTTTTCTCTTACGGTGTAATTACAGAAGCTTTCAGGAGCTGTACAGTGAACAAGATGAGGGAAATGATCTAAAGAAATAATATATATCAATTAAAACAAACTAAAACATACAAAAGCTTTTTTTTTGTCCTTCATTTTCTCCATTCTGGGTAGATGGAGAGATAAAAGTAGAGATTTATTTCGAAACAATTTATTAAAATAAACTAAGTTATTTTGTAGGAATTTTATATATAAATGTGAAGGGTTACGTTATGAAGGACATCCAGCATAAAACATGTGCCAAATCAAATATGCAGATTACGAATCAGAATTTCATACCGGATTGGTCGAGGCCCGGGTTACCAACGACCACCACAGGTATCGTTAACCAACAGGGTACCGGTGGAAATTGGGCTACTGTTGGCTGAAGGAGTAGAAGGAGAGGAGGAAGACGTCTACAAAGTCGGCAGGGAAAGGAGAAGTGGAGGTTCAGGTTGGTACTTTAAATGTTGGTACTATGACGGGTAAAGGGAGAGAGGGAGCTGATATGATGGAGAGGAGAAAGGTAGAGATGTTGTGTGTTCAGGAGTCCAAGTGGTAAGGGAGTAAAACCAGGAACATTGGAGGTGTTTAAACTGTTCCATCGTGGTGTGGATGGTGTGGTATAAGACATTAGCAATTACAGAAACTTGTTTTGGCATCGTTAAATGTAACTAGAAATGGATAAAAAGAACAGTACCATGTTGCATTATATAATTAATTCCCAATGCAATCAATAACTAAGGTGTAAGTAGATGGAACACTCGAGGGTGGGCTTTGATAGGAAACTTAAAAAAGTAAAGCTAGAATGTTGTTGACTTCTGTAACCTGAAGTTTGACTCCTGTCCTGAAAAGTTTCTCTTCCTCTGTGCTTTTATTTATTTTTTGCTGACCCCAGCAGTCAGCGGTGTTGTACTAGGACAGGACAGTCCCCGTCGTGTGTGTTTAGTCAGCAGCTATGCCTGGAGAACAGCTCTTATCCTCTCTCTCAGGCTTTTGGTCTGATCCCTTTAACTTCACGTGGGAGTGTAGAGCCGTGCGAATGATTAAAGGTTGATGTGGTGACTGAGTGCGATCGAAAGCTCCGGCGTGGGCTGAATGCGGCTTGTTTTGCGCCTCGAGAGCTGCCAGCTTTCATCACGGCGAGCGCTCGTTACTCGGCTCTCCACCCATCAACTTTTGTGACGGAGACACCTGCTGTCGTCCTCACGCCGTAATAACCTCCTCTCACCGACCTCACCGTGAGGAGTAACGGCAACGAGGAAGATCGAGATATAAATAAACTACAAATGCTTAGAAGGATTTTTACATGATTTTAAGGTTCAGACAATTGTTTGTGGACACCTCACCACAAGACTGGTATTTACCCATTCCACATTTAGTCCCATTTCTTCTTCTGGGAAGATTTTTTACTAGATTCTGGAGTGTGCTTGTGGAGATTTGTGGAGGTCTGGGGTGCAGTCAGCGTTCACATACATTCATGTTCAATAGGATTTATGGCTCGATAGGAGGAGATCTTCCACTCCAACCCATATTTTTAGGGGGCATCATCATGCTGGAACATGTTTGAGTCTCCTAGTTCAAGTGAAGAAATAATTTAATGCTCCAGACTTTGTATGCAGTGGAGAAGCACTGGAGTAGAGGAGCATGTTGCTGACTGAAATTCTGCTTCTCAGGACATCTGGTGCGAAATAAACGATACCACAGGGGCTAAATGAGGTAGCTGATAAGGGCTCAAGGGTCCGGGCTCTGACCTCGGTCCACTCTCACCATTAACACCATTAAGGCTAACAAAACCAACATCAGGCATATCACCACCATCATTAACAACAAGGCCAACATCTCCACTATCACCAATATCTCTATCTACCACCAATATGACGAACAACACAATCAGCAATGTCACCATCATCTTCATCATCATCACCACCACCATCATCACAAACGTTGTTGCTATCATCTCCGAAAACTGATCTGCTTTCCACCTTCATGTGGACCATTCACACAGACCTTATGATTCTTCATGAAGACTCAACCTGAAACTTCTAACATAAAATCTTCTCTGTCCTCAAGAGGTCTTTACCTCCGACTGTAACAAAACACTTGAGACTCCTTCAATAAATCTAATAAAGCAGGAACTTCACCCTAAGAGAGTTTTTTTTATTAATTCGAGTTTAAGAGTCCTCGAGCTGAAAACAAACCTACACCTTCAGAAATTAAAATGTGTATGATTTTCTGTAAACTGTTATCCAGATCATATCTTATAAACCACATCGTCTAATAAAAAGCCCCAGATCTCGGCCAGGTCAATAGGACAGAACATCGCTAAGTACTTGATGGCATGCTGATAATGAATTACAAACAGCAGAGGCCATGTTCCCTCGCTAACATCTGGCCAGACGCCCGGAGACATCCGAGTCTCGGTGGACAGACCTGCTCCGGGGACAGAGGGTATCATGGGGAAATTGGAGTTCCTCATCGTTTCAGAAGGAAAGCGAATGAACGGAAGGAGAGCGAGGAGGCTGGAGAGACAGATGGTTTTGTAAATTGTGTGCATGTTGTCACAGTGTGAATTTTTATCACGCTTCCTTTGAGGACGTGATTGAGGACGCCGGCAAGGTGAAACGAATCTGCCCCCTTTTTTCCGATCTCTGCGCCGGGTCCGAGATTATGCACTTAATAAGACCTAAAGACAAATTTTATTCCATCCACGCATCAGTCCATCCATCTGGTTATCAGCTGCTAAAATAGTGGATTAAGGTGACCGTTTATTTTCAATCCTTAGCTTTATTTCGACTCTGGCTATACATTTTAACAGTATGATTCATTATTATTCATTTGATTTTAGAGCTTTAACGTGTGAATGTGTGGTGTGAAAAAATGTAATATCCAGGTCATTACTGCATCAGCACTTTTGCTGAAGAAACCTTATAAAAGCCTACTGGAGTTTGATGCATTTCCTGATTTATTAAAGAATCGAAATTAGATGTATTCAGTGAGCAGGATTTACAAAAACCAAACATCTATCTATCTATCTATCTATCTATCTATCTATCTATCTATCTATCTATCTATCTATCTATCTATCTATCTATCCATCCATCCATCCATCCATCCATCCATCCATCCATCCATCCATCCATCCATCCATCCATCCATCCATCCATCCATCCATCCAGTATATCCATCCATTTATTTATCCATCCATCCATCCATCATATCCAGTATATCCATCCATCCAGTATATCCAGTATATCCATCCATCCAGTATATCCAGTATATCCATCCATCCAGTATATCCAGTATATCCATCCATCCAGTATATCCATCCATCCATCCATCCATCCATCCATCCATCCATCCATCCATCAATCATATCCAGTATATCCATCCATCCGGTATATCCATCCATCCATCCATCCATCCATCCATCCATCCATCCATCCATCCATCCATCCAGTATCTCCAGTATATCCATCCATCCATCCAGTATCTCCAGTATATCCATCCATCCATCCAGTATCTCCAGTATATCCATCCATCCATCCAGTATCTCCAGTATATCCATCCATCCATCCAGTATATCCAGTATATCCATCCATCCATCCATCCATCCATCCATCCATCCATCCATCCATCCATCCATCCATCCATCCATCCATCCATCCATCCATCCATCCATCCATCCAGGGTTATCTATTTGTGACATCTTCAGGGCAGAATAGGGGATGTGGGAGTTGAGAGTGTTGGGGGTTAAGGCTTTGGAATTTAAATCAGAAGGTGACAAGTTCAAATCCCATCACCACCAAGCTGCCATTTGTGATTTAGGGTGTCTGTTAAATGCTGTAAATGTAGATGTGGGTTATTTTAAAGAAATAAAATGGGTTTTTTTTAGTTTATATAGGGGATATTTGTGTAGCTCATTAATAATTAGCTGAACCTGTGTGTGGAAATCATGTTTTCTGAAATGTCTTTGTATCGTATGTAAATTTGGATGGTGGCTCAAAATTCACAGTAAATAATAAAACAGTGTGATATCTTTAGATCTTTTCTCTGGCAAACCGGTAGCAACTCTTTTATGGGCTGGTTCTGGGACACGACCCGTTGGTTGGGGATTTCTGTTTTAGAAAAGCAATCAGTGACAGGATCACGTCCTCTACCTTAATATTAGGGGTTTTTTTTGGAAACGTTCATGATATGTTATGATTTTATTTAGAAAAGAATCAATTTGTCTTGGTGACAGAAGCTTCTAGAGCACAGAATACAATTAATAATAATAATAAGTCGAAACATTAGAAGTGAAGACGGGAAATGGGTTGAGTAAATCTGTACTGAAAATAAGAAAGTATTAACCAAATGCCACACTAATATTATCGAGAGAGAGAGAGAGAGAGAGAGAGAGAGAGAGAGAGAGAGAGAGAGAGAGAGAGAGAGAGAGAGAGAGAGAGAGATTATCCAGCACAAAAAACACCTCCATGACCCTGCAGTGAAGTAGCAGAAGTAGTGCAATAACAGGAAGTGTGTGTGAGTCTGTGAGCACGGCCTTTCACTTTATAAACGTCCAGGAGCATTCTCCATCCCGACCGGAGGATTTAGTGTCTCGGCTACAGTTCTTCTTTAATTCAATCCTGACTGCTCTTAGTGGAGATTTGCTCAGAGTTCCTCTGCTATCACGGCTGTATGATCTTATTTGTCCTTCTGTCTCTGTAAGTCATGTGCTGGCCTTTTTAATATCACACACACCGCTCGGTAGGTAATACTTTTTTTTTTATCCTTTTGTACTTCCAACTGAATCTCTGTACATTTTTCTTTCTCTCTCTCTCTCTCTCTCTCGCTCTCTCTCTCTCTCTCGCTCTCTCTCTCTCTCTCGCTCTCTCTCGCTCTCTCTCGCTCTCTCTCTCTCTCTCTCTCTCTCTCTCGCTCTCTCTCTCTCTCTCGCTCTCTCTCTCTCTCTCTCTCTCTCTCGCTCTCTCTCGCTCTCTCTCGCTCTCTCTCGCTCTCTCGCTCTCTCTCTCGCTCTCTCGCTCTCTCTCTCGCTCTCGCTCTCTCTCTCTCTCTCTCGCTCTCGCTCTCTCATTTTCTCTCTCTCTCTCGCTCTCTCTCGCTCTCTCTTTTTTCGAAACCTTATTTAAGATGTACAGAAAGGTCATGCTTAAGTTCAATAATGCACAAAATTATATTTGATTAGAAGTAAAAGGAAAGAGACAAAAACTTGAGTGAAAGTGTTCAGACTTAACTGCATGCAATTCAATAAAAGGTCTATCAATCCTGTCTGTCTGTCTATCTGTCTGTCTGTCTATATTTCTGTCTGTCTATATGGCTGTATGTCTGTCTATGTCTGTCTATGTCTGTCTATGTCTGTCTATGTCTGTCTGTCTGTCTGTCTGTCTGTCTGTCTGTCTGTCTGTCTGTCTGTCTGTCTGTCTGTCTGTCCGTCCGTCTGTCTGTCCAGTTATTTACTTTATTAAACACTACATTGATTCTTTTGATGATTTCTATTAATTTTTTTTTATTATTTAAAAGGTGCATATATTCTTTTGTTGTTTTGTTAGTTATAATATTCATGTGTTATATAGAAATACATACTGAACGAAGGTTAAACCTTGTTCAAAAATTTATAAATATATTGATGAAATAAATAAATAGCAAGTAGCAAGGGCTCGGGGTATACAACATATTTTCTTTATGTTTATTAAAGACGCAGTTAAACTTAAATGCAATTTGTTGTTTATTTCAGCTGTTAATTCTCAGTAAAACAACAATTAATTCTTACCGGGTATATGTTTAATTTCTTTCTAAAATAAAACAAGGTTCGAATGTGATCATGAATCTCTTGATAATTTGCGATGAGACGATCAGATCATGTACGCTTCAGTTTTTTTTAACTCTAATAACGGCGAAACTTTTGTTTGGAAATGGAACTGAATTTCAGAAAAGACCATGAGTCAGTTGAGGATGCGCTCAAACACACACACACACACACACACACACACGCGCGTCTGCTGACTCAAGTCTTAAAAATAAGTGTCATCGCTCAGCGTCTCTGGTATAGATTTATGTTTAGAGACTTATGAACGCTTGAAAGAAATCCATTTCTCAAAACACATCGCAGCTGAAGAACAACCTGTTAAAGGAGCTGGAGAGGAGCGGCCGATTTCATATTTTTACTTTCATTTTTCAGCATTATTCAATAATTCTTTATTTAGAAATCTCTTTTCGATAAGAATAACAGCAGAGAAACAGAAGCTTTAAAACACATTTAACTCTTTTTCTTTTTGTCTTCTGCTCCTACCTGAATATTTGGTCCTCAATGATGATCAGCAAGGGCACTAGTCAGCCTCAGCACAGCCTTTTCACACTCCTGCATTCGAGCAGACGCTACAGCAGAGCTAAAACCAGAACTTTAAGGCTGAAGAACAGTTTTTACCCACAGGCCATCAGGTTTATTAACGACACCTAGCCACTGCCTTGCTTCTCATTACTGCAGTGACAGATTGCCCTCTGACCCTAGGAGATGTCAACTATCTCATTCCTTTACACACACACACACACACACACACACACACACACACACACACACACACACACACACACCCTCCTACAATACAAAAACATATGATTGGTAAGATTCAGCGATGTGCAATAGGCATAAAAGTTAACGATGTAATGCATCGATTTAAAAAAGTGTTGTTTAGCATCTGAAAAAATACAGATTAACATGGCAGAGGTAGAGCTGTAACTTCCTGCAGACACAACAGGGAAAAGAACGTCTGGTTTTATTTCATGTTTTTTATTTTTTGCACAACAAAGGCGTGTTTGTGAAGTCAGAAGGCACTTTAGGAAATTGATGATTTGCTGTCTGTCTGAACTGAAGGAATAAAAGTGAACTCTCTGTACATACTGAATTGCAGCGCATCGTATTTGTTCCATTGCATCTGAAATCGGATCTCACTGCGTCGTAATCGGGGTGAATCGCTTCACATCGTATCAGTAGCTGCTTCATACGTATATTTAATGTATTGTATCGTTGTTTATGCATCGAGATGAGAATCGCATCGGCCTCAGTTATGAAGTTTCACATCTCTAATACGCATTTTAGAGTTAATGGTTTACCTAATAAGGGTTCTATAAAGAACCCAAAGACCACTTGAAGAAACACCGAAAGATTATTTTTAAAGATAACTAGAAACTTTGAGCTCTTTTCCAGGAGCAAAATCTCCTACAGTGAAAATGTAGGTGTATTCTCAAAGTGACAGAAGAATGAAGTCTCTTTCTCTATAAAATTGTACTAAATATAGTCCCTTAGATCTTAGGGTTTCTCAATGCCTGTACCTCACAGACCCTGAACCTTCTAAAGAACTTGCATACAGTATTATAAGGTTGTATTCTTAAATACTACAACGTTCTGGTATCTACCTGATGTAGATTGGTTCTACCCAGTTTCTGGAAGAAAAAAAGCATTTGTTGAAATGATCTACAAACAGTGAAGGTTCTGTAATAGTGACAAAATTGGACTTAATAATTTGAATTATTTGATTAAAATCCTAGAATCCTAGGGCTAAACGGCTCAAGTAAATAGATTTAAAATATTCAGTTTACATGGTTATATTATATATGAATAATTAAAAAATAAATAAATAAATAAATATATATATATATATATATATATTAATACGATAAAAAAAACAAGTGTGTATATATATATATATATATATATATATATATATATATATATATTTATATATATTTATATATTTTAAATATATTTACTAGAGCCCTTTAGCCCTAGAATTCTAGGATTATTATGAAATAATAATACTCTTTCTATAGCTAATTTTTTACTTTTAGAAGAATAGATGTTCCAGCTGGCACCATTTCACAGATTTCACAGGTTTGCACTGATACCGAATCACTTTCTTTTTTATTTTTTTCCTAAGCCAGCTCTCTTACACTCACATATCTCAGGAACGATCACAGCCACATTTCCCAAAGGTCACGGTAACTCTACAGAACGGTCGGGTCGATCACAGAACAGTTCTGTGTCCTCGATAACCATCTTTCCACCCTTTTATCTGCGCTTCACCACGAGTCTGATCATGTGCACTGTGCTACTGTCTTTCAAGGTCCTTCTCCCTCAAGTCCTTTTAGCATGGACTCACTTTCACTACCTTTTGGAACTTCCTGTTGTGAAATTAGCACTTCTGTGACGTCGTTTTCAACATTTTAGTTGATGTGTTGAGAAAATCTTGATTTAAGCATCTCTGCATGAATAATAATAATAATAATAATAATAATAATAATAATAATAAACTATACATGGCTTGATGGGCAATGCTAACCTTTCCAATGCACATTGATACAGGGATCCTGTGATACACAAAAAGTCAGGAATTTTTTTACTTCCATGTACAAGTATAAAGAAGAAATGCTGAAGTAAGACCCTTGATAAACTCCAAAGCACAAAAGATTTCATCATTAAATTAAACATTATCCAGTGCCTACTAATTTCCTGTTTCTGGGTTGTGGTGGTTTTACTGTATATAAGATATACCTCCTTTTCCTGGTTTGCTGTTATAATAACTCTTTTGGAGAGATGTTTCCACTAGATTTTGTGGAGATTCATTCAGCTATGAGGGTGTTAGTAAAGTAAGGTACTGATGTAGGTGATGTAGGTGAACCCAAAGGTGTTTAGTAGGGTTGAGGTCAAAGCTCTATAACAGGCCATTCAAGATCTTCCACTCCAACCCATATAAAGCATAGGGCAAAAGAGGGAAAAAGACAAAAGGCAGTACCATGAGTGGCACATTGTTGTGCATGGTGGCTTGTTTTTGATGCTGATGAGGAAAATCTTTTTTTATAAAAATGCATATCTTAAGGAAAATTTTCAAACAGTCAGCAAAATTGTTTATGATAAATGATCTGAAGAAGACGCTGCTGTATTATTCATTATTCTCCGAGCCAAAGGTTTCTGGATGGATTTGCTGAGTTTCGAAATTAAGTTTGAATTATGGACAAGAACACGAAGAAAGTTCACCGATTCCTTGGCTTGGCCCGAGGATCCCATAATCGTTGGTTTATAAACCGCTACGACGCAGGAATCCTTTAGCAGAATGGGTACACAGAACGTTTACTTTGCAATGAGAGCATTTAGAAAGATGCCCCTTATCTGGAGAGACTTACCTTTATCTCGTTTATATACCTGAGCAGCTACAGGGGGTCAAGGGCCTTGCTCAGGGGCCCAGGAGTGGCAGCTTGGTGTTGTCGAGATTTAAACTCATTAAACGAATACATAGAATGATGCCTTAACCAGTTAATTACCATCTCCCCAGAACATGGGTTCCCTTTGGTTCCTACATTATCTCAGGGTGTTTCTCCTGAGCAATGACATCCATTAGGGATCTAAACATCTAAATACACAATCCTTTTTTTTGGATTGGATAGTTAGTGCGATATTAAGACTAATAGACTTTTGATTGTCTATTGATAAACTGACGCATATATTCATCTGGGGATCATTATTTATGCAGGTTCCTTGGAGCATATTATGCATTGGTTTGCAGATTTTTCTGTTTTTGGGGGATAAATGTGTGCTCGGAGATTTGCAGGAATAAGTGACAAGCTTTCTGATGCAGATATGTGGAGCACTGCTGGAAAACAAGCTCACTTAGTAATCACACTCATCAGCAGCAATGCCTCATGGCGCTCACGTTTGCCTTTTTCTCTGTCTTTGCCCTGTACAGAAATGTCGGGGACAGGTGCCGATATCTCGCAGGTGCACTGGAAGCAACAGTGGCTGGAGAACGGGACGCTCTTCTTCCACGTGTCCATGAGCAGTTCAGAGCAGCTGTTCCAGGCCACACAGCCCACAGCACGAGAGCCATCACAGGGCCTGCACGAGCATGTGCACCTGCTTCACATCTCCGTCATGGTAAGTGCTCTCAGCTGCTCTGCATCCTGGCCAGCGCTAACTAATTAGCTAAATTGCTAAGCTAAACATTAGCTTCTAGTGTGCGAGTTTGAAAACAAAGCAGATGAACACGTGCCTTCAATTATAAAGTTTTGACCCAGACAAAAATGGGTTCACATCCCATAGGTTATTTGAAGGTTCCAGCGGCAGTAGAAGCCAAAAAATTACATTTTGAGTCTCTAAATGCATGCCAAGGTTCTTTCAATGATTATGCCGTTAGGTATGGATTGTTAGCTAACTAAATATGTTTTGCTTGGAATTTTCTTTGCATCACCCTTTAAAGGATGAACCAGAAATCGGGTGTATCTCTAAAATGTAGGGTTCTAGATCATTTCAGAAACCTACAGAACCCTTCATTTACTGATAAAGTGTGTGATTGTTCCTCAGAGCTTGTTTAAATCTACACTTTGTATAGGAGCTCTATTTGGAACCCTCTATAAAAGGGAAACATTCTACATCAATCCGTTCAAAGGTTCCCCCAAGGGTCAAACCAAAAATTGGTCTTCAAGATAGACCTTTATATATTTATTTATTTATTAGTAATCCAAAAGTATATGATTGTTCCACAAAGGATCTTTAATTTAGTCGTTACATGGAGTCAAATACATTATTCCCAGAGTATCTGAAAAAAAAAGAGTAGAAAAGATGCATTTATTTGTCGTTACAGCACTTTCTTTCCTTGCATATTGTTATAATGTCAGTAAGCAGATTGCAGGGTCATCCATGATACAGCACCCCTCAACCACAGAGGGTTGAGGGCCTTGCTCAAGGGCCCAAGAGTGGCAGTTTTCAAAACTGGGCCTTGAAGCCCTAAAATTCCATCTAGCTGGGTAGCTAACTGATTAAGGCATTGGACTCTGGATCTAAAGGTCATGAGTTCAATTCTCAGCCACACCAAGCTGCCACTCCTGGGCCCCTGAGCAAGGCCCTTGATACCATAGCTGCTCAGTGCATGAATGAGATGCCAAAATGCTGTAAATGCAACTGCAACCATATTAAATACAGTATTATCTGGGATCCAGGTAGGTTTTCTTGTTCAGTTCAGGAAACACATTTCAAGGGAATTTTAGCAAAATAACGTTTTATGTGGGATCCCATATATATATTGATTCTTAATCGTGTGATGGTTTTCCCTCTGGACAAATTCAAAGGTCCCACCAAAAACCTTCAAATAAGCTTGACCATATCAAAGATAGTTTGAAGGCTCGAAGTCTGCAAAATGGGACATATTGACATCCATGCAAATCTATTTCAACCCCGAAGAACTGATTGGATGTTTCTTTATAAAAACGTGCTCTAATGGTCCTTTTGGACCTTTCGATGAAATATAACCTTTTGGTGGGATTGGATTTGTGCGGAAATCTTTCCGCTCGAGGTTTTGCCGGCGGAACTCAAGTTTCCTTCCCCTCATGACCAGTCCATTTGTCAGCGTCAGGCCGATGCCGTCCTTGGTGTGGTATTCTGCCTTTTTATTCAATTGAAACGAAGATAAAACCTTGCATGTACAATAGCTGCTTTCTATTCAGTAGCTCAGAGATCACGTATCATTGCTCTCTCGAATTCCGAACTCTGTCTTTCAGTAACGAGACGAATGACCACATTTGTGGCGATCGCCGCTAGACTATTAGCCAGGGCTAAGCCATTGCACCCACTTGGCACATGCATTCACTCTGGATATCCTCTGATTGACACCTGGGCTGTACAAATGATGTCCAATTGGGTAAGTGGCTACGGGCAAATGAGGAAGAGGCCCATCAGGTGCATGTCTGTGTGTGGGTGAGAGGCCTGAGACGTGCTCTGGCGTTTCGAATGAGCATCATTAACTGTAACACTGTCAGCTTGGTGACAGATACGAGGTGCGGCGCGCTCTATTCTTCCTTCAGTGAGTTGTCGCTCATTCTCCTCCTCCTTCTAGTTCACGTTCTGCAGCTTGATAATCGGCGCCCAGTAGCAGAGCTGCTGTCTCGAAGATGTCCTTGTGTGAATTGCAGCTGGATTTAGTAGGGAAGGACGTGTAGAGAGCGTGACAGAGAGAAAAATTACACTTCAGCTTTTAAAAGCACAGAATTCAGCATAAACGATATGATATAAAAAGTTTTTGTTCGTAATTAGCGGTTTTATATCGCAATACTCACATTATATTTGTATTTGGTTGCTGAATTGTGGTGCAGCACATTTTTTCAGGGTTTTCTCCACCATTTATTTGTTCATTTCCACAAAATTGGTAGGCAGATTGCCAAAATGGACCTGCTTGACAGGATTTGACACAAACCATCTAAATGACAGGATTGATTTTAGGTCATATTTCAACCGCTGGCTAGCTATTATCAGTCCACATTTAACATTAGACGGCTATTATAGCCCAGATGTTTGATCATTTCTTTGGCCATCAAATAAACATATCTAATACAAGCCTTTTAGCAATGATGAGCTAACATGGGGTTGAATTTTGAGTGGATAATATTCATATTCAAGTCTAAATATTTGTTAAACGCTAACTAGCCTGATCTGCCTGCACAGGATTTTAGCTTTAGCCAACTATTCATTTAAATCGACTGTATTTGAGAGAATATAATGTCATATTCATAAATGCTCACCATTCTCCCTGGTGATCCAAACCCATTAGCCAACACAAACCTTAACCATGAGGTGATTTGTGTAAGTCATTATTCATAGATGTTTAAAAATCTGTACGGCTAATTCATTCCAATTAGCTAGCATTTTGTGAAGATATTTAGATATGTTCAAAGTCATAGCTACTGTAGCACAGCTAGCTAAACATGAGCCCACATGCCAGCATTTAATGCTAGGCAGCTTATGAATGGATTTTCTTTAGAAGATTTCTCATTAATGTTTATAAATTGTAAATGTCATCACTGCTAGTGAGTTAGTTAGCTAACATGAGCCTGAATGACAGGATTTTGTATTATGATTTAATTAGGCTAAACTGACTGGATTTATGAGATGATCCGAGGTGATTTTTATAAATATATCTAATCTTCACTAATCTGATTGAATGGCAACTTTAATCTATAACTTGTGGAAGTCATTAACGCAGGTCAGGGTTACTATCTGTTAGCAAAACCCCTCATAAAATCTGATTTACTTGTAGCGTAGGTTTGATAAATCGACTCCTCAAATGAACACGTAATGAAGTGCAAATATTGCCTCAGATAGATAATAATAATAATGAGAACCTTACCGAGCATCATATTTGCTCAGGTTTTCTCAGAGCCTGTTAGAGTTTATTATAATGAATTAAGATGTTTATCTGTCATTTGTTTAAGGACCAAAACTATGCCCACAGAGCTTTGAGACTTTTTCGGGGCATTTTTTATTGCTTGTATTTGCTTAGACTTCCTTTATTGATTCCTCAGTATTGCAGGGCGATTCGCACTCGGCCACTTGTTCCCCTTGTCAGAAGCATTTAAAAGGAGAATTTAGGACCCCAGGAAGGCCAGTTACCTTTAATAGATCTGTGCCTAATTGGGCCACGTTGTAGTCTCCGAGGCAACGAGGCCCTCTGGTTTTTATTCATGTGCACATTATGAATATGAAGTGTTTATTGCTCGGGTACATCTCAGGTACACAGGAGCTAGAACCTCTTCTCTACAACACAGTGAGGATGTATTTAAGATTCTTAGCCTAGCAAAATTGTGTATTATATTCCAGTTAAAGCTCTGGGAGAAGAAGATTAATGCACCTTTAGATCATTTAGACTAGGGGTACCCAATACGTGGATCGCGATCGACCAGTAGATTCCAAAGGTAATACCAGTAGATCGCATGCCATTCAAAAAAAAAGTCTAAAACTCTATTCAGTGCAAGTCATTAGCGTATATATTAACTATAATTTAAATAAATATATATTTAGCATTTTTAATGTAGGTAGATCATTTTGACTTTTTAGCATTTTAGCATTTTAGCATTAGCTCGCAAGCTGAAAAAGTGTGAGCAGCCCTGATTTAGAATATCCTTCATAAAGGCACGTTTCCAAACACGAGTTTTAAGAAATGTATCACGGTCTAATACTCTACTTTGCATTTCATTAATGCACCCAATACTTCACTATAATTCTTTTTTCCCTGAATATTTATATTATATTACAAGTATTAATGCTCAAATATGCTAATGCTTTGTCTCCATATGTTAATTTGATGGTTAAAGGTGTTGCTCATTGCCACACCTCCGTTTATAACTTTTAACTCTTGTTATAAATACCAGATTTATTATTATAAAAGACAGGTTATATCTTTTAGGCCAAAGGTAACAAATCAGTCCACATTGTACAGTGAAAAGAAAGTGATGAGGATGGTTGTGATGTTACCATGACCACACTGAACCATCAGAAATGTATTTTACTTTTCCTATCTGTTAGATTTTGTTTACTTTTGTGTTGTAATAATTATTATAATAATGATCATAAAACGTTTACTACTACTAAAACTACTAAAATGACTGATAATAATAATAATAATAATAATAATAATAATAATAATAATAATAATAATAATAATGTTATTTAATATCATTTATATAATATATTTAATGTAATTTAATTTTTGAGATGGTTTGGACATGTGCAGAGGAGGGACATGGGGTATATCAGTAGGAGAATGCTGAGGATGGAGACACCAGGAAGGAGGAAAAGAGGAAGACCAAGGAGGTGGTATATGGATGTGGTGAAGGAAGACATGCAGGTAGTTGGTGTGAAAGAGGCAGATGTAGAGAACAGGGGGGTATGGAGACGGATGACCCGCTGTGGAGACCCCTAATGGGAGCAGCCGAAAGAAGAAGAAGATGATTTAATCTAATTTAATTTAATAAAAGTAAAAAAAACAAATATGACACAAAACATCACAAACTGTACAGGACAATCTTTTTTGTGTAAAGTGTGTAGTGTGTTTGTGTGTAATGTTTTTATGTTGGAATTTTATCCAATGGACATTTGCAAAATAAATAAGGAACATTCTGAGTAATTTGCATATGGGATGTGGTTTTGCTCACACATTTTGTGATGTAATAACACTTTTGTGTCACGTCCTGTAGTACCCAAGGAAAAAAACAAAACCTTGCTATTGGATATGCAAAATACTGTTATTGCGAGATCACAAAATATATGAACCAATCAGGATCCAATATGCAAATTTAAGCCCTGCAAAGCAAGTGCACCAGAAGTAGAAGAAAGGGGCATCTTTGGTTATAACTTCCATATTTATAATGATTTAATCTACGTTTTTTTTGCATGGAACAGCAGGATCAAGCATTTTGTAACCCAATATAGGTGAGTAAGAATTGTAGGTTTTGTGTACACTACATACCAGTCAAGTCTGAAACAAATGAGGTGGAACTTTTTTCTTATGGATATTTAGCATTTTAAAATGATGCAAAATCCCTTTTTTTTTTTTTTTTTTTTTTTTTTTTTTACAGCAAATGCAATTCAAATACCAGGCAAGAATTATACAGTATTTAGCATGGAAAAGCAAATATTAGCAGTGTCTGAATGATGTTTTGTGTATACCGAATGCGAAGAGAATGATGCAGACAATGCTTTGCATAACAAGCTCGTAGGACTGCATTACGCATCGTTACATGGGGAGAACAAAGCAGAGGGTGGCTCGAATTATTCTGCTTTAATTGGCACACTTGCCAGTCATGCAGCGCGTGCGCTAGCCTACCGGGATAATGATGACTCCGTAGGTTACAATTTTGCCCCCACTGTTCGGTAGAGGAGCAGCCGGGCCGACGACGGCTGCAGGTTCAGATAATGAGCTTTAAAGCTGTGCGTTGTTCGACATGCAAGAAGGGGAAAAAAATATATTCTCGTAACACGAAGCAGGAGGGAGGAACCAGGAAAATGTGCCGAGGTGGACCGGGAGCTCGGGGTCTCTCAGGGCTGTGTTTACTCCAGTAGGGATATCTAATAGGCTGGAAAGTAAATATTCAGAGGTGTGTGTACAGAAAGACGATCGAGGCATGCACCAGGGTTCAAGGTTTCAAGATTACTTCATGGGGGAGCTCAAAAACAGATATGGGGAAGATTTGTAACTTATTTAATAGCAACAAATACATGCACATGCATTTCAAGGATTCAAGCATTTGTCATATGTTTAGACAGGAAACTAACTGTTTCCTGTACATGTGAAATTCATACTTTGTGAATCCTCCAGAAGCCTTTGACTTGAATTTAAAAGGATGAAATTAAAAATAGCTATTTTGCATATTAGCTTTTAATGCAAAATGTGCACTACGACTTGTTATAATGCATCATTGCTTTTAATCTAATCGCGAGATAAAAAAAAATGTCAAATAATAGTTTCAAATAATGGATAGTAAACAGTTAATAACGCCATAATGACAGTTGTCCTTGTCACAATGACCCTATAATTAGAGTGATTATTAGTCAGTATGTTATATGCAGGTCTACATAGACGTATGATCTACAGAAAGTGTCATAACACACCCTTATGTCACGTAATGCCAGCGTTAGGCCACACTGAAGGAAAAATAGCCATTCTGGCTAAAAACTGATACAAACACTGATGCATTTATAAAGGCTCATAATAGTGGCATAACTCCTGATGATGACATAAGTTAAGCAACAATGTTTTATTGGCAACGCAGACATATACAGAATCATACATAAATGCATGTGTCATTAGGTTTTGACTGAGCTATATAGACCAGGATCATTCAGCAAGTCATGAAGCATTATAACAATCTTATATCATGTAATGGAGCTGTTATGCCATCTAGTAGGTATAAGAGGATTCTTAATGAGAACCACATAGTAATATGGGTTTTACTGATTTATTTTTGTATATCAGTTGTCAGTAAGGGGGTAATGTAAGAGTTGCATAGGTGTTACGTCGCCTTATGACCACCACAAGTGATCATTATATATTCTAGTGAATTCACAACTTCGGTAGCTGGCTATTATTATGCGAGCGCCAGAACGGCATCTGTTCTTCTAAAGAAAAGCTTTCAATCTTTGTGAAAAACACGTGGCAGTATAAAATCTGATTTCCGAAGTCATGTGGTTGTAAGCCTGCTTGAGAGCCGGTCAGACCCTGCGACGCGTCGTAGCATGACTCTTGCCTGTTCGTCATCTTTGCATAATCGCTCAGAGAAACCTGATGCTCTGTATATGTGATGCTCTGTCTGTTTCCACGTCGTTGCCTACGGGGTCTTGGCGTGCACCATTGATTCCGTGTCTCATCCTCGCTCGCCTGATATCAAAGACCACTTTTAGCTGCGGCATGAGGGACCCTCTGAAACTTCCGCCCGTTCACGGCTCTGAAGGTCTATTTACGGCGAAACTAAAACGCTAGCTCGGTGTATGGGGAGGGGAGAGGATGCTGTGGAAAGAGAGGAAGAAAAATAGAAATCAATTCTCCGAGCAGTTGCATGCTGGGAAAGTGACCTGTGTTAATTAAGCAGCAGGTTGCGGAATGTAATGTAATATTTGCTGTACTGTTTATACACAGAGAAATTTGTAAATAGTATTACTGGGTGAAGTTGTTGCCTGAGGAAACGCAGCCTGTTTGTTTATTAGCTATAATTAAATGCGGTACGAGTTCCATGTGTTAATATTGAAAGCTGTGAAAATATGGAACGGTGTCGCATGTAGTTAGATTAACATATTTCTATCAAACATTCATATGTTTATATAGTTTATCTGATGGCACAGTGGTAACAACTTGTTTAGCTAATATGGCAGATGTTCAAAAAGACATAAACAAATTGAAGTCTTTTGTAAGAAGAAAATCATTCAACATTTATAGAATTTATAGCTGTATGTTTGGGGCATTGGGCAGTTTTCTTTGTCAAATAAGAAAAATTTGAAACTATAAACTGATAAAACTGATTAAAGAATGACCATCATGTATAGATTGAATATAATACTCAAGTCCTCAACATTGGCCAAAGGGATTCTGAGCCGTTCCTCTTGCAGAAAAGTGTCACTACAGGTCACTACATGATGCTTGTGGAGAAAAACGTTTCCTACATGAAAGCAGAAGGTGACTACTTTGTAGAATTAAAAATATAAACCATATTCTGGGTTATTTAACAAGTTTTTGCTTTCTACATAATTCCATAAGTTTTTTCATAGTTTGGATGTCTTATATCATGTCAGTATAAATAAACAGCATTTTTCTATTCTATGTAGATATACATACTGTTCCTTTTACTGTACCAGTGTTTTATTTTTGCATCCGAGAATAAAAATACATCCAGAACGTTCTGTCTTCGGCACGCCGAGAGCAAACAGACTTCACGCAGCAATATCGCCACCACCAGCCGTTAAGCCCTTCAACATGGATCTCATCCGTCCTTAGATTTAGAACTCGAAGCACTGCGACAAGAAATAAATGCCCAGTGTGTGCAGTAGGAGAGAGAAATGTGCTCAGATTCAGAGCTATGCATCTGAGAGACAGACTACAAACTGTGTACAAGCTAATGGGGAAATAACACACCATCCAGATGATTCTCCAAGTTCATCCACAGGACAGGAGAGAAAAGAATAAATGAGATACAGGGAAGTACAGGATAAAAGAGTTTAAGACAAGAAAGGACAGGGGAATACAGGACAAAATAATTACAGAATAGGATAATGCAGGAAAGGAAAGAGCAAGGAAGGACCGCGGGTACAGGACAGGAGAATACAAGGGAGGACAAGAGGTACAGCACAACAAAAATGTAAGGGCGGATAGGACAGGTAAATACAGGTAAGGAAAGGTGGTACAGGAGAGGAGAATTTAAGGGCATACAGGACAGGCAAATACACGGAGAGACAAGGGGTACAGGACAGGAGAATGCAAGAAAGAACAGGACAGGTAAATACAGGTGAGGACAGGAGAATGCACTCGAGCACAGGGGGTACAAGATGGGAGAATTCAGGGGAGGACAGGTAAATACAGAAAAGGACAGGGGGTACAAAACAGGAGAAGGTAAGGTCAGACCGGAGAGGCGAATATACAAGAGGACAAGGGGTACAGGACAGGAGAATTCAAGTAAGGACAGGAGAATGCACTCGAGGAAAGGGTTTGTACAGGCCAGGGAAATGGAGAGAAGGACAGGACAGGTAAAAACAGGTAAGGACAGGCGAATATACGAGAGAACAAGGGGTACAGGACAGGAGAATGTAAGGGTGGACAGGACAAGCGAATACACGAGAGGACAAGGGTATCAGGACAGGAGAATGCAAAAAAGAACAGGACAGGTGATTACTGGAGAGTACAGGGGGTATGGGACAGGAGAATGGAAGGGAGGACACGACAGGCATATACAGAAGAGCACTGGTGCAGGACAGGTAATTACTGGAGAGGACAGGGGGTATGGGACAGGAAAATGCAAGGTTGTAGAGGACCGGTAAATAAAGGACAGGAGAAAATGTACAGAACAGGAGAATGCATGAGAGGACAAGACGGAACAAGACAGAACAGAACAGGAAGCCAGTTTGTTGCCTGTCAGGCTGCCAGAAAAATGTAACTTGTAGAATCTCCTTTTTTCCACAAAGCCACGTCTTTGCATATCTTGAGTGTTCCTCTGTGGAAGACTATTCGTGGGGAGACAAAGATACTGCCAATTAGGAATTAATTAGTACCGACCCATTCTTCTGCTTCCTGATGAGTCTTTTCGGAGGTTATGTCACACAGTCTGCTCGAGCATAATGTGAGTGTGACAGTATCTGTCAGCTGGAATGAACTTTTATCATGGCGTGACAGACTGACTGGCGGGAAGAAACGTGGATGTGTGCTGAAGATCTTTTGACTCAGGAAACATGTTCCTTTTCTTTCTTTACCCTTTTATCTTTTGTTGTCTGTTTTATCGTCCATGAGTTTAATAGCTTGTTAAAATCCAACTGTATATAAAGTTAATGACCCAAAAATTATATTTAGCTGTTCATAGCAACTGACAAAAGCCTACATAAACCTTCATAAAGGCTAATTCACTGCGCATATACAGTCTGCATTTAGCATTCATCACATTGTGAACTTTAATTCCAATGCATATTTCCTGCTAATTAAAAGAATTGCATATTCCCGCTTATAACTATTCAAAGACGTCATTTGGGGCTACATAATCCTTTCATAACCAGTCTGCACAAGTATGTAAAAAAAGTGCTTATTTCAGCAGGTGCATCAGGCATACAGACTTTAGCTAAGTTTTGTACCATGTATTTACTCTTGCACTTGTAAATTTCTGCTTATGAGATGTATATGAATGCTTATATGCATGCTATGACGCCGTGATGAGACATGCAGTATGTTTGTTTTCACCAGCAATGAGTTTAGTCTTGATGTTTGGCATCACATCATCGTTATGTGACTTTGACCAACAAAAAGTCAGCTGTCATGACTTTTAAAGGTTATACAGCCTTATAAAGAATTATAACTCAACCTTATGTCACTCAAAATCACTTGGAGTTATTTCCCTGTAAGAACTGTCTGTATGAAAGGTGTGGGTTTAGGCTATGTCGAATTATCTGTGCTGTCATTCAGGACTTTTAAAGGTGCTATGCAGCATTATAAACCTTCCTAGAATTAAGTGATATAATATAATGTTCAGATCAGTGAAACCCCATATTTCTCAAAACCCAATTCTATAGGTGTTTAAGACTTTACTTAAGGGGGGTCATAGGGCTTCATAACACCTACGTATTCCCATCATGCAAGCAGTAGAGTGCATAGTGACTGTACATAATCATGTATAAAGGCCTATTTCTGTAGGTGTCAGCTATTATAATAGCCAGTATAGTATTTTTTTTAATCTTGACATACAAAGATTAGGTAATGCTGACATAAGAGCATGACACAACAGTGTTATGCAGCCTTATAACATTTAAATGTAATAGGACCTGATTTGATGGAATTCCAGAGCCACATAATATTGATATAACATCCATATTTGACATTATATCCTAATTTAAATATATGTAAGAGTTGTTTATTTGTTTGTTTATAACTATTGTCATGAAGGGCATATGGAGCCCTATGAGCACTACTGCTAATTAATGTTGTATCTAAGCACACTGAAAAACATGATCCATGAAAGCTTATGTCTTTAAATGAGCAAAATATCCCTATGGAGCAAAACAAATCCACTTGAAGATAAATTAATTACATCGCATGATGAAAGCAGGGCATCTGATTCATAGTTTCACCGAAATGTTAGTTATTCGTTCACGATATATTTGGCAGTTAGAACTCGTTCATCACTGCTTGGATGCACCAGTCATCAGCTTTCAGAGAAAAAAATAAGTTTCGCTGGTCCATGACTCACACACAGCACGTTCTTCACACACTTCCAAATGGCTGCGAATCGCTCAGCCAAGTTTTGCTTCATCACCATCACTGCTCTGATTCTCCGTTTCAGAAAATAACCCAAAATGACACCCTGTGAGGACTGGTGTGTAGAAAAGAAAATGACTGCAGCTCCATCAAAAACAGTCGTGTGGTATTTTTCATTACACATGCCACACAAACTGGTGTGTGTGTGTGTGTGTGTGTGTGTGTGTGTGTGTGTGTGTGTGTGTGTGTGTGTGTGTGTGTGTGTGTGTGTGAGCAAGACGCTTGTTCAAATACTATATCTCTTTGCAGGAGTACAGTAGAGCAGAAGTCTTGCACTGGATTGATTTTCACAAGAACACAAAAATTACATCGTATTTTAAAGTCATTTTAATTATTTCCTTGTTTCATTTCATTTTATTTATTACTACAGTTTGGTGCAGGAAGTATTTAGATACTAAATGATGACTTAAAAATTCTTATTTTTATTTTTATTTTGAGGGGGGTGGAATCATGAAGCTGAAAGATACTGAGATTATAATTTTTAATATTTAATTTCATTTATTCATTTTATTTGATGTTATTTTTAATGTATATGTATTGTTTTTTTATTCATTTTATTATTTAATTAAAAAAAAAAAAATTAAAACTATAGTACTTCAGATTGACTGAATGATTCATTGATTATTGATTGATTAATTTCTTATAAAGTTATTATACTAAGATACAATAAATCTTATGCAATTATATCACATAATAATAATAATAATAATAATAATAATAATAATAATAATAACCCTATTAGAGGGACAGCGCATGTAGGACGTTTTGGAGACAAGGTGAGGGAGGTGAGATTGAGATGGTTTGGACATGTGCAGAGGAGGGACATGGGGTATATAAGTAGGAGAATGCTGAGGATGGAGACACCAGGAAGGAGGAAAAGAGGAAGACCAAGGAGGAGGTTTATGGATGTGGTGAGGGAAGACATGCAGGTAGTTGGTTTGAACGAGGCAGATGTAGAGAACAGGGGGGTGTGGAGAAGAAGAAGGTTGTAGGTGTGCATGGTATTAAAATAAAAAAATTATAAATGGAAAAATGATAATGCAAAGGTCACCAGTTTAAACAGTGTGTTCATGAGTTTTTCATTTCCCGTATCAATACTTGTGAATCAGTAGCATGAGTGGATACAGAGATAAAAATCAAATCCTGAAGAAGGCTCACGTTTCGTCACCAGGCTGCGGAGTCGTCTCGTTGCGTCGTGGTTGAGGACGTGACCGCTGTCTAATTGAGTTATCACGGGTGATGTTCACATTCTGCCCGCGCTCAATCACGCGGCTTGGCTCGGTGTTGACACAAACGAGAGGTGGGTGATTGAAGGAGCGTGCGTTTGCCAAAGAACAGCGAATCAGACGGGATTGTGTAGCTGCTGGAAGACGTTTGGACGTGGCCTCGTACTATAAAGTTTATCACGGCGGGCGATGAGCTCAGCGTGCTGCGATATTTACTGCGCTGGAGGCTGAGGAGCTCAGAAAGACGGCGATGTTCATTTTTCCAGCGCGAGTGATCGATGATGAATTATGTCTTATGTCTTCTGAGCAAGTCCAATTTGAACACGACTCCTGAGCCACCGTGTCTCGGTCACGTGACAGAGGAAGCGTGAGGAAAGAAGATAGTTTGAATGCTAGTAAATACATACATTTTGTTTTTCTTCATGCAGACAAATTCAAGACAGATTTGCCAAAGGGTCAGGTCAAGGTCAAATCAAAGTTACACTACATGTGTGTCAAGAAATGATTTAAGAATCGTTTGCAAGTGCAGATAAAGGGACCTGTTTCTTTATTAAGAAATTATTATGACATTTCTAATGGACAATGGCGTTTCTTCTCCATTCTCATTTCTTCAAATGCGATATTTTTTTCCTTGCCAATGTCGATACCATTTCCTCGAATAATTAGTTGAACTTGAACCAATTATGCAGCTTCTCGAGGATGCCAGGCTGCGTTCGAGCACTACACCGATGATTAGCCTGTTTTCTAGAGGCAATTATTTCTTGTCAAACTACTTTGCATGCAAAAAGTAGACATTTTTTTGTCCTTTTTTTATTTTATTTTTTTTTATTTTAACAAGCTCTCAGTCAGGACAAGTCAATAGCGAGAACATCTCGAGAGCTTTCCAAATTATGAATTATAAACATCTCAAGGGGAAAAGTTAGACAACTCTACAAAGGTATACGAGTCCACGATTTGAAACGCATGCTGTAGCGTGTATATTTAAAGCGATGCGCACGTGGACAACAGTCCCAACGAGAATACGCTCAAATATATTTTCAGATTTTTTAATATAAGATTAAAACAATGGCAAGATCAAATCTTAAGCCTATTAAACTTCCTATGGATTGGAGTAAAAGATCTGCTGCTTCAGAGCTCTGACGTCTCAAATATCTTACAATTATAAACATGGACTATGCAACAGGTCTGTCACAGGTCACATGACTAAAAGGACAAAAACATCGAGACACTTGACTTTTCCAGCCATTTGTGGTTCCTCCCCAATCTGTTGGAGGCACACACGTGTATAAGATATCCTTAGATATGTAGATACTGGGAAACCTGTTCCAGCATGACAATGTCCCTGTGCACAAAACCAGCTCCATGAAGATCTGCTTTCCATGGGTTGGAGTAAAAGATCTCCTGCTATAAACCCTATTGAACAGGATGAATGTGAACGCTGAGTGGCCTTCACACCTACATCAGTACCTGACTCGACTAACACCTATGTGGCTGAAGGAATCTCACACAAATCTCCACAAAATGTAGTGGAACATCTTCCCAGAAGAGTGGACGTTTTTCTAACAGCAAATAAAGACTGAATGTGGAACGGGATGTTCAAAAAGAAACATATACCATTTCAGTGCTCAGGTGTCCTCAAATGTTTGTCCATAAAGTGTTTGTTCTTCAGGTGAATAATTGGATCATGTTGGAAAATCAAAAGTGTGAGCATCTGCTACAGATGGTACATTGTGCACAGTGTGTATATAGATAGAGAGAGAAGTCCAGGTACTAAGTGTGTTCCTGGTTTGCACCAATCAAGGCTTATCCATAATAAAGTATCCAGCATGGACACAGGACACAGAAACACCAAAGTGTTTGGAGAACATCTCAGACTCGAGGAATAGCTGTGAAACATATCAAAGCTCCTCATTCGAGATGTCAACAAAAGATGTTTGTCTCGCCTTAAGACGTTTTGAAGAAAAACCAATTACACACCAAAGAATACCTGAGTCTTGGATGTAAAGATGAAGGGATAGCCTACTGTTTTATCTCTCTTTTCCCCTCAGCTTTTCAAGTGAACTCGAGGACTTCCTGTCTTTCCATACGCAGATTAAACGCAGTCTCGGGCCTGAGAGTTGGTCTCTCCTGCAAATCCTTTTAGACAGAGATGGGATTTAATTGGAGTGTTGAAAAAAAACAAACTTACCCCCCACACACACGCACACACACACACACACACACACACACACACACACACACACACACACACACACACACACACACACACACACACACACACACACACACAGACACACACACACACAGTTCCTCACTGCCATGTTCAACAGCCATCAGCAGCAACTCTAGAAAACTTGAAGAGAATCCAAGGAGCCGAATCAGACTCCTGCGTGGTTGCGAGCTATTTTTGCTCACTTCACATTTGTCTCCCTTATTTCTCGTGAGTGTGTGAAAGTAGGTGTGTTCTTTTCCTCTGCAGCAACTGAACAGGTGTAAGTGTCTCATTAAATATAATTAACGTGTGCTGGGAGACTGGGTGGAGGGGAGGAGGGGTGTTTGTGGTGGTGGTGGTTTTGGAAAATGGAGTTTTCCCCCAGAAGCTCTTTTTTTTAAATATTTTTTTTACACGTAACTCGGCAATATGCGTTGCTCTTGGCGCCGAATGAAGTACGACACGAAATGAAATAACGCTGCATGCTAATATGAATATGCTAATCTGTTTACACTTCCTGCTGGGTCGCTTTCCTTCACGCACACTGCCATGTGAGTGCCGTACTGAGATTTGCAAGATTTATTTATTTATTTATTAATTTTTTTTAGATGCAGTGTCCATTCTGTAAATATCGGCACCCTCCCTACAAATAAACAATTATATAACAAAAGTAATACATACAGGAGTAATATTTTATTTTGTCGTAACCTCATGGCAGAGGTTAATATCCTAGTAGTATCTTATTACTACTGAGTACTGGAATTTCCCAAAGCGCCAGTGAAGTATACTGTAAGTGTGTCATGTGCATATGTGTATGTTTATTAATTTATATTAAATTATTATTATTATTATTAGTAGTAGTAGTAGTATTTTTTACATTATTTTTATATTTTATTAATAATAATAATAGTAGTAGTATATTTGAATAATATACATATAATTTTTTGTTTGTGGAGAACCTTTTATTTATTTATTAATTTATTTATTTATTAATTTATTTATTATTTTTATTTATCGATTTTATTTACTCGTGGAGAAAAAATACTTCAGTTTCAGTTTCCACATTTTTGTTTTGTTACATTTGATAATAATAAAAATTCTATAATAATAATAATAATAATAATAATAATTTTAGCAGCTATTTTATTATATGTTCTGTAGGAATACTATAGAAATGAAACTTTAAGTAGAAATGTGCAGCAGAACAGAGGCGTTCCAGGTCACGGGTCACAGCACCAGCACATGTTCCTTGTTCGTATATCCATCCATTCGTCCACGATCTCACATTGTTTAGTAATTTCTTTTTATTCTCACCTCACTTAGTTTATTGGCGTTTTAGCGATCGCCCGGCCTGAATTAGCATTTGTGCTAGGTTTAAACTTTAGTTTTGATTGAATCCTACGTCCCCCTGCAGTGTGGGCAGCGGTATTTAACTTCATTTCCTATGTATATTTATATTTATATATACACATGTATTACTCAAAGGCCTTAAGAAAGAGGAAAAAAGTTGGATTTGTTTCAGAGCTGCAGCTGGAAGTGCATCTCGCTCAAGGTGCTTCTGGGAAATGAGTCCCCTGCTGTTCATTTAATTTTTAATGGACTTCTTCTTTAATGCACAACAATTTATTTTCCTTCTCTTTTTTGCCGTGCTGTCGTCCCTTGCAGGGCTTGTGTGAATATCTAAACCGGAGTGATTATATGTGAAATAACTGTGGGGCAAATTAATATTTAACAGGATTTACACCTAATTATTGAGGTATCAAATATTTAAATGGAGCTCGAGGACACGAGCGCGACACTGTTTCACTACTGCGCCATAAAGAATCAGATTATATTCAACACTTCAGCCTTCAGTCTGTGATTATAAAGATGATGTGGACGTTTCCATTCAGACTCGCAACTTTCTTTCTTTCTTTCTTTCTTTCTTTCTTTCTTTCTTTCTTTCTTTCTTTCTTTCTTTCTTTCTTTCTTTCTTTCTTTCTTTCTTTCTTTCTTTCTTTCTTTCTTTCTTTCTTTCTTTTATTGTATGTGTAAACGTGTGTGTGTGTGTGTGTGTGTGTGTGTGTGTGTGTGTGTGTGTGTGTGTGTGTGTGTGTGTGTGTGTGTGTGTGTGTGTGTGTGTGTGTGTGTAAGTGTGTGTTAGTGTGTAAGTGGGTGTGTCAGAGTGTGTAAGTGGGTGTGTCAGAGTGTGTAAGTGGGTGTGTCAGAGTGTCTGTGTGTGTCTGTGTGTGTCTGTATGTGTCTGTATGTGTCTGTATGTGTCTGTGTGTGTCTGTGTGTGTCTGTGTGTGTCTGTGTGTGTCTGTGTGTGTCTGTGTGTGTGTCTGAGCAGAGAGTTGACTTATGACTTTAAAGCACTAATGTCTAAGGAAGCTGCATAGTGAGATAAATGCAGTGGCCCTCTTTCAGCATCTTCTAATAAAGGTTTGAGATGTTTGTGATGGTCTCACACACACACACACACACACACACACACACACACACACACACACACACACACACACACACACACACAAACCAGGACTTTCAAAGTTCCACCTGAAAAGAAGAAAAGGAAAGGAAAGGTTCTTTTGATCGAAAGGAGATTTTGATTTCAGTGAGAAAAGCTGAGCGAAGAAAAGTGACTCCATCAAGACCCTGTGTGTGTGTGTGTGTGTGTGTGTGTGTGTGTGTGTGTGAGAGAGAGAGAGAGAGTGTACATCAGCTGTTCCTCAAACTCGACAAAAAGGATAAAAAGGGGTTGTGAGTGCTCTCATGCCATGGAAATCAATCTCGGAAGCAGGAAGCAGCACATGATGACATCACCCTCGGTTAAGATGTTATTTCAAATCATACCATCATCAAGCTGCCACTGATGGGCCCCTGAGCAAAGACCCTTAACCGTTAACTGCTCAGTTGTATGAATGAGATAATTGTAAACTGTGTAACTATCCCGGGCTGTGATTCAGGTGAAGAGCTGTGCAGTTCTGGGAAAGTAATCGGTGAAACCTCGGTCCTGAAAATGCTGCAAAACATAACGTGACCTCTGAGTGTTAGAAAGATCTTTCTTTCTTTCTTTCTTTCTTTCTTTCTTTCTTTCTTTCTTTCTTTCTTTCTTTCTTTCTTTCTTTCTTTCTTTCTTTCTTTCTTTCTTTCTTTCTTTCTTTCTTATTGTTAAATCAGTAATTGTTGTCTTCCTTCCTTTTCCTTTTTCTCTCATGTTATCAGTGTTAGATGTACAGTAAATAAAAAATATCTAAAAAAAATGTTCAGCGAGAACAGATACACAGGAACCGTGCTTAGTGTGTGTTTGTGTATGTGTGGGTATTTGTGTTCGTGTGTGTGTGTGTGTATGTGTGTATTTTTCTGTTTGTGCGTGTGATGATATGACATGCATTCATTAACTCTTTTCGCTTTGCTTGGTAGAGAGTGTGTGTGTGTGTGTGTGTGTGTGTGTGTGTGTGTTTGCACTTTGCTTGGTAGAGTGTGTGTGTGAGAGTAAGTGTGTAGGTGGGTGGGTGGTCCCTGGGGTGCACACTGAAGCTTTACTTTCTGCTTCTTTGCACACCTTTCTGGACATGGCACTGTTTCTACAGCAACGGTTACCGCTGGCGACTGAAGTCCAGAGCAGCATGTTTAGGGTGAGAGGAGACCAGTGAGAGTGAGGATAAGGGTACAGTGGTGGTACAATAGTACAGTGAAGGTACACTGGGGGTACAGTGTGGGTACAGTAGAGAGTACACTGGGGTACACTAGGAGTACACTGGGGGTACACTGGGGTACACTAAGAGTACCCTGGGGGTACACTTGGAGTACACTGGGGGTACACTAGAAGTACACTAGGGGTACATTGTTGGTACATTAGGAGTACAGTAGGGTAGACTAGGAGTACACTGGGGTTACACTAGGAGTACACTGGGGGTACATTAGGAGTATACTGGAGGTACATTGTGGGTACACTAGGAGTACACTGGGGGTATACTAGGAGTACACTAGGAGTACAGTAGGGTAGGCTAAGAGTACAGTAGGGTACACTAGGAGTACACTGGGGGTACATTGTGGGTACACTAGGAGTACACTGGGGGTACACAAGAAATGCACTGGAGGTACATTGTGGGTACACTAGGAGTACAGTAGGGTAGACTAGGAGTACACTGGGGGTACACTAGGAATATACTGGGAGTACATTGTTGGTACACTAGGAGTACAGTAGGGTAGACTAGGAGTACACTGGGGGTACACTAGGAATATACTGGGAGTACATTGTTGGTACACTAGGAGTACAGTAGGGTAGACTAGGAGTACACTGGGGGTACACTAGAAGTACACTGGGGGTACATTGTTGGTACACTAGGAGTACAGTAGGGTAGACTAGGAGTACACTGGGGTACACTAGGAGTATACTGGGGGTACATTGTGGGTACACTAGGAGTACACTGGGGGTATACTAGGAGTACACTGGGGTTACAATTTGGGTACACTAGGAGTACAGTGGAGTACACTGGGGGTACATTGTGGGTACACTAGGAGTACACTGGGGGTACATTGTGGGTACACTAGGAGTACACTGGGGGTACACAAGGAGTACACTGGAGGTACATTGTGGGTACACTAGGAATACAGTAGGGTAGACTAGGAGTACACTGGGGGTACACTTGGAAGATAAATAAAATAGCAAAAAAAAAAAAATAAATAAAAAATAAAATATTTAAAAATAAAAGAACTTTCATTAATGGGTTTTATTTATTCATTTATTTTTAATTAGCATTTTTGCACATTTATTTTGTATTTTTCTTTTACCTTTCTTATTTTCTCTTTCAATAGTCCTTAAGTATAACTTTGCAAATAAATAAATACATTTAAAAAATCAGCCTCATCAATCCCACACCGCTGCTTTCTCTTTGTTCAAGAATTTTTCCTTTTTTTTTTTTTTTTTTCCTTCACAAACTACTTAAAGAAAGTGCTAAATAAAAAAGTCAGTTTGGTGTGTGACAGACATTACAGCTCTTTTTCTTAAAGAAGGTGTTAAAATCATGCATTGTGAAGAATAACAGCTGGGGTTACTTGCAGAGTTGTGATGTTTGAAATGGTGAAAAAAGTTGGCTCTGGTTCTTCAGTTCTTCTCTGGTGGAAACTTCCAATGTTTTAAAGAACAATGGTTCTGCTAGTGAGGGAAATAAATTGTGCCTGGAGGAGCAGTTGAGTCAGTTTTAATGGAACCCATGATGTCTCTTCTGGATCTGTCCTGGTGCAGATGCATAGTGATGGAAAGGTCCCTACGTTTGATTATTCATGTGCTTCAGCCCAGATCTACAAATGGTCTCTAAATTGTCTCAATGTCCTCATTGCTCTCATTTGTCTCAAAAAATATCTGTTTCTTCATTTATGGTTTCAGTTGCTGCAATGAAAGATCTACTCTGTGTTACTTCTTTTCCTTCCATAATTTTCCTTTTCCATCTCCTTCTTCTTCTCTTGCTCCATAATTTACAGAGAGGTCAGTGTATGGAGCCAGCAATCTGCTCCCAGCTCCCTGCTACAGATTAAAATGTGACAAAAGAGAACAGTAGGAGCATTGATCATGTGGATGGTGATATGAAGAGGGAGAGGGAAGGCTGTGCAGCTCGCCAATGCATGATTTATGAAGAAGGCCATCGGGTGGCAACCAGGGGTGCGAGACATGAGACAGGATGCGAGAGGAAACACCGTGCCACCAGACCTGAGGTCCACCTTGTCCTACACAATGACTAAAAAGAGACAACATGAAGAAATGTCTTTACAAATTTAGGAAAATTCAGCAAAATCTGCATTGTGATAGATGTTCTGAAGAAAACACTTTCATTTAGACAATTTTTTGCTTTTTTTGTTGAGTCTTAAAATTTCCTGAATTATGACCTGGAATGAAGGACATGTTTCTTGACTTATCTTTCGCCTCCATCATCTTATCAGAGGGTATAAAATGTTGTTCGTCCATGTGACCTGTAAGAGAAGGAATAAATAGAATTAAAAAAAAGTCTGGTTCCTCCCAAGGTTCTTCCTCATTTTTGCCAGAGAGATTTATCTGATCATTGGGACTGTTTCTTTTCAGTAACATCTGGATTTCTCTAGATGTATCCAAAGCTTTCCAAATTCTATACAAATTAAAAGGGATAGAATTTATGAAGGAATCAAACATAATTTTGTTAAGATCTTATTTCTGGAACCTTTATGATTTTCAGGAGAATTTTTGGTTTAATTGTTGGATATTTTATAAAGTTTATGTTAAAATGTTTATTCTTTAGAAGTTAATAGTTTTTATTAACTTTAGAAGTTTACAGGTTGTTCAGCTGCCTTTCATGACGAAAGTGCATTCTGAGAAAATAATTCTTTAAGGTACCAGTTTGATTCTTTAATGGTCCTTCTAAGAAAATATCCCCAAGAGCTGTATGTAGAACCACACAAAAAAGGTCCTTAATGATCACTAATGTCTTGTTCATTTGCTGTTCTGGAGAACCCTCCAGAACCCTTAAACTAGATGTTCGTGAAACCCATCAATAGCCAATAAACCTTTGACGAACTAATTCTGAGTTCCAGATTTGAGTATATGTGCAATTTTCGAAAATGATTGCCAGTGTTTTGTTTTACAGCTCAAACAAATATGGAAGTGCTGAAACATCGGGTTAAGATGTTGCATTTCTCAGTGGAAGATTGTGAGTTCAAATCTCAGCCCCACTAAACTGCTACTGCTGGACTCTTGGGGACAGCCCTTAACCCTCAACTGTTTAGTTGCATAATTGAGATAATTGCCCTGCAATATATCTGGAGTATATAGTAAATTTAGAACCTGATAACCAAAGTGTCTTGATGAAAATGTTTTTTTTTTTTTTGTGGATTATGGAGTGTGTGAAAATTCATGAATAGTTACGGATCCTACTAATCCATGTTCTGAGCCCTTTCTAATAAACACTCTGTTATAGAGAACTACATAAAACCAATAAGAGAGAATGATCTAGATCTAAAAAAAAAACCCACATAATCTGGTGAAACATATTTTAATGATTAAAGATTCTCAGTATTTCAGATTTTCAGCACCTCCGAATCCAAAAATATGAAACGTCTGGTTTCATTCCTCAGTGCCCCTTTAAAAAAAATCCAAAATGGCATGTGATTTTTCTGCTAAAAGTCTAATATAAAGCAGAGTGAATGATCATCAATGCCTCCTTGAATAAAACCAGCAATCCACTAATTACCCTGATTGCACAAAGACGGCTAAGTGGAGTCGGGTATCAGAGGACGCCAGTGTTGGAACAAGCAATTTTTTCTGTCAATAGAAGAAATCAGTTTCTCATATGATTAAATGAAATGAGAGGCAAAAAAGGGAAATCGGAATCAGTTCTGCTTCCTGGGTTTGTTTGGTTATTTTCCAGGAGCAAATGTTTCATATAATATTAAACAAACTGCAATACATTTTAAATATAACGTGACAATTTTTAAGACCTTATAAACATTAGGACATTAAAGACCTTAGGACATTAAAATATAAGGATACGTAAAAAGAAGATTTATGAGTTTTGCAACAAAGCATTTGACTACAGGTCACATTTTTATTTATAAAAAGCTTCACGTTTTTTATATATTTAAGGCTACATTTAATATTAGAAAATGTCTGCGAACAAGCTCCAGTTTACTGACTCATGTTAGCGCAAATCCACTCTGAAGACTTTCTCATGGTGGAAAACCTCAAGCTTTACCTCGTGCTGTTGCAAAGCACTGGAGACTTCGTCCATAGATATTAAAACAAATGTCTGGTGTAGAAGACCTTCAACCATGAAACAGTTTATAAATTATATAACACACAATCGCATGGAACCAAGAATTTAGGAGTTTAAGTGCATTACTATAGCAGTGGGATTTGTAGCTGCATCACTGTATAGTTGCTGTTAATGGAAATGAATTATTATCTATATATACTCGTGGTTAAGATGTTGGGCTTTCGGTTGTAAGGTTGTAAGTTTAAATCCCATAAGCACCAAGTTGCCCCTGCTGGACCCTTGAGCAAAGCGCTTGACCCTCAACTGCTTGGCTGTATAAATAGTTGAAAGTCTCTCTGGATAATCTGGATCATCCCTCTCCATAACACTCTGTCCTCAACATCAGGCTCCTTTAAACTATCTCAGCTCCATCCTCATCTTCTACATACCTCATGTCCCTCCTCTGTACCAAACAGTCCCAATGGAGTCCTCTGTCATCTTGTCTCCAAAATGTCCTCCCTGTGTGGCCCCTCTAATTAACTCATTTTTATTCCTGTCCATCCTCATCACTCCTGGTGAAAATCACAGCATCTTCAACCCTGCCACGTCCATTTCCATCTCCACCTCCTGTCCTCCTGTCTTTCTGTCAATGCCACTGTCTCTATACCATACAACATCGCAGGTTTCACCCCCGTCTTTTCCTTTCACTCTCACAGATACTCTTCTATCACAAATTACTCCTGCTATCACTCTTCTCCACCCACTCCACCCTGCCTGCACTCTTTTCTTCACTTCTCCAACTGCCGCTCGTGGGCTCTTGTTGGTGGAATAGAAGGGAGCAGGCCATGTTTTTACTATTGATGGAGAAATAAAACCGAAACAAACAGAAAACTGTCAAGGAAGTGGCAACAGTACACGGCATCTGATTGACTATCCAGATGTTACAGAGCTTGTTTGCTGATAATGAGCAGTTCATATACAAAATCGTGGTTTAATTTCCTTTGTAACGTCACAGAAATTAAAATAATTACATGCCTAATGAACAAGCAAATGCTGATAGTGGGTGATGAACCATTCTTTGAAAAAGGCTCTGACTAAAGGTGCTACTAAAATAGCATAAATGTATGCATAATTGTTACCATCCTCTGTCCAGCGAGATTCGAGAACTCACCCGCACTACGGTACAGAACATTTTGCTTTGATGAGTAAATGGTGAAGGTCAGGATGAAACAGTCCCCTAATCACACCACTGAATGGGTATAAATGGCTGAGGCTTTGGTATGTGCAGCAGTGGGTGGTGTGGACAGAGTGAAAAATCCAACCTGGCACATTTCAGTGTCCTTTCTCCATCATTCAGCACACAGACATGTGGGCATTGGACTGTCTGTTTAGAGGGCGTCCAAGTGTTCCTCCCGCAAACGTCCCTATTTTTGAAGCAGCAGTAGGAGAAATGCCACGGTACATGATTCAATATCAACACACGGACAAACACATGGACGGTGGGTTTACACTGTCACACAACCCACTGTGAGGTGATGGTTGGGTCCTGTCCTCATAGGAGTTGCATGTGATGCAAATGTAATGCCACCCACACGACAATCAATTGGAGCACGCCTTGACAGTCAAGTAGCGGGATGAGGTCTGTGTTGTTCATGCTAATCTGTGAATTAATTAAATGATCATCATTATTTGTATAAATCTCAAATTAGTTTTTAATTGAAGGAGCACCTTTTCAAAATGAAGTGCAATATTTAAAAAAAAAAAAAAATGTTTTCACAGCAAAACAATTCTCCTGATATAATGACATTTATAATAATGTGAGAAATTGCAAATGCAGATTTCGAATTCGGACAGCGAGCGCGAGCATTAAACAACATTCGATTCGACTGCATTCCGCTTTCAGCTGCATTTGTTTTTTCCCCCCTTGCATTATTTTTATTTGTTAATTTTTTACTCAGTAACAGATATGATTTACAATGTAGTTAAAAACAATTCTTGAAACAAAACATATAGTAAAAGAAAAATGCATATTGAAAAACTCATAAAAACGTACATGTGGTAAAAGTAAAAGTACAGAATTTACAAATTTTTAAAAACCTTCTCAGTAACGAGACTAAATGTAATTCGTTGCTTGCCACCTCTGGTGATGAGTGATTGGTTGTTGGGAACAATGGTAAACAGTGAACCTGTGGAAAAACCTGAGTCAGGCTTTACATGTGGGTGATGAGTCACGTGAAACCATCAGACCTAGTAAAAAGTTCATCAAATTGGCAACAGATGAGATGTGACATTCTCTCAACTCTACCAAATACTAATAATTGTGTGCCTGATTCAAGGGTTTTAATGGATTGTTTTGCCTCCATGCAATGTAATCACTCTCACTTCTTAATTACTCAGTATTGCCTGATGGCAAACACTCCTCCCTCAATCCCAAACATCTTACATAACAGCAACTCCACACAGATTTAACTGGGAAGCTTCCATATCTAATTAACCTTAACATCTCTGCGATCTGTTGCGAAACCAATCCAGCCCTGCATTCTTATCCCCAACCTCTGATCCTCAGGGGCACCGTGTTGTTCTCAACAAATAGTTTCCCATTGGTTTTATTGCACCGCATTTTTAATGGAGCACAGATGAATGTGCCTACAGATGGCAGGCAAAGACTATCTCTAAGTCTCTTGTTACCCCTGTGTTGCTCTAATGATGGCAGATGGGGATGCTGGTCTGCATTAATGACTCTAGTGTCAATTGACAACTGCACACACTCTCTGTGTTTGACTGTTTGGATTCTTTATGCCCTCGGATTATAGCAAAGCCATTAGCGTCGCATTTGCTTCCCCCAGACCTTTTCTTAACTGCTGCTGGACTTTTGGCTTGCCAGGCCACTTGCTTGACGATCACAGATATGGCAGGGGTGTGGGTGGAAAGGATGGACGCAGGCCAAGTTTTATTTTTGATGGAGAAAATGGAGACGGTGATTCAACCGAAATAAACAGAACACTGTCGAGGAAGTGGTGATTGTAAACAGCACCAGATTGACTTTCCAGATGGTACAGAGCTTGTTTGCGGATAATGAGCAGTTCATATACTAAATTTTGGAATAGTTTCCTTTTGTAACTTTACAGGAATTTGGACATTGAGGATTATTACATGCCTAATGAACAAGCAGAAGCCGATAATGGGTGATGAAAACTCTTTCTGGGAATCCAGGTTTAAATAATTAGACTGGTAGTCTGGTTGCCGTGAATCATTTAAGATGGAGGATAGTATCTAGATATAAACGCTATCATTCATTTACACTTAATAAAAATCATAACCCTAAAAAAACGCAATAAATAAAACTGAGCCAACTGATAAACTAGGAAGCATTTATTGTGTTCCTCAGGACACAGTGTTTAGAAATCCACTTTCCACCTAAATTTCTTTTCACCTTCCAAGAACATGCCAGCTGGACTGGTGACTCTAAATTGCCCCTAGGTGCATCTTGCATTATGATGGACAGGCATCGCATACAGGCTTTATTTCTACTTCATAACCGAACTTCTGGATTCACCAGCATGGTGATCCCTCTGCTTCACCTCCCTCTGATTCTTGACAGTAGCTTGTAAAGCAGCTAAATAAAGCAGCTGAGAAACCAGGAATTGTTTTCAGGGGTGGCAGAACCTTTCAGTGCCAATTTGCTCGGGGTGATCTTGCTGTGTTCGGTTAGCCAGAGCAGATTTTTCCAACCCTCACATCTCAGATCAATACTGGGGACATTGTGCTTGTTACCAGCCCACAGCAGAAAGCTTGGCTGTGTGTGTACTAACTGAGTGTCACAGCACACAGAGCAGTGCAGCTCTACATGGTTCGAGTTCATTTGTGATGGAGCCAAGATCAAGGTTTGTGAGTGGGACAGCCGCATTTACACAAACAACTCATGCTTGATGCTACTGAAGAGTGATAACAGGGGGTTTTTACATTTATGGCATTTGGCAGACACCCTTATTTAGAGCAACTTGCATTTATCCCATTTACACAACTAAGCAAATGTGGGGTTTAAGGGCCTTGCTCAGGGGCCCAGGGGTGGCATTTTAGTGTAGCTGGGATTTAAACCTTTGGATCTAAAGTCCAATACCTAGACCACTAACCACTAAGAATCGCCCCCTGATTCTTGAGAAGAGCGGGACTTATCCATTCTTGGGGGTTTTTGATTGGACAAAATCCGGACAAATCTTGAAAATCTATTTCACCATATGAAACAATGTCATTTCTGAAACTGAAATTGCTTTTTATTATCTTTAGCCCTTGAAGCTGTTGTCTGCTGTTGTTCTCAGAACCACCTTGTTCTCTTGGTCTTTCTCGATCAGCAAGCACGTCTGAGCTGAATGTCAGTTTAATAGTAAAAAATCTGCCTGTTCTGGATGGAGCTGCTGTCAGCTGACGGGCAACGAGCCCGGGGACGAATCATTCAGCATTAGGCCTTCAGCTGCTCTTCTGGAACAATGCGAAAAGTGATCGAGGATCAGATGGCACCGGTGACGGCGTCTGCTGCCGCCTGAACCGCGGGAGAGGCCGAGTGATGTGGCGCTGCTGAGAGGAGATGGCGTTTGCACTCCAGGTTCCTCGCTTACTGACAGCACCGCTCCGGATAACAACAGTCGCATCAGACAGGTGCAGCCGAGATTACACGCGTTTCTGCTCAGCCAGATGGACGAAATTTTAACAAGTGTTGAAAGCTACGTTCAGAAGACTCGGGCACACGTGGTGCACGCAAACAAGACATACATTTCTGTATTCTTGTCTACACAGGCAGGGACCAGTGGCTGATCTTTCACTTCCTCTAGCTTTCTCTTTGCATTAGCGAAAAGAACGATCTGACGCCAGATGTACAGTAGACCATACAATTTCAAACCAAGATCTGCTTAAACAGGGTATAAAGTACAAGGTTTCTTACTGCTAATACATCTCATCCTTCTTGTATTTTGCCCACAATAACAATAAAGAAAAAGAAATGCAATTTCTATCTATATTTTTCCACATCCTTTACAAAGCACAAACCCTTTAAAGCTATTCAAATGCCACAGAGAAGAACAAGCACTTGGCTTTCTCGAGTGACCTCGATGTCAGAAAATCCCGAGTTACTTACTCATCATGAAGGCAGCCTCGTTCGTTCCACTTCTTCCGAACTGTGACCTAAAAGAAGGAGCAGTTGATTGCCGCTGCTGAATTTGCGCTTTGCGCTAGGAGTAAATGAGGTTATGGTTACAGGCGACTCGCACGCTCCGGGATTTTCACTTTTGCACTCGGAAGATCACTGGCTCGGCGTAACAAGCAGCCATTTAGCATGAGGTAAAGCGGGAACATCGTGCCAAGGTGGTTTCAATGTGTCCTTGCTAAGATTAGCTTGTTCTTACCTCAGGCTAATGAAGCCATACTGCCTTCCTGCATCCATTTCTGCTTCACTTTATTTCTGATGCAGGAAACAGAACTGCAGTGATGTGTTATAAAGATTGAGTCATTAGAACCAATGATTTGGTGTCAGTTTATAATTTGGATTTGTCAGTGAAAACAACATGGAATAATCAGGAGGCATGGCTTGTAGTGGCCTGTAGATGGAGTGTTAATGAAGCAGGGGTGGCCATTAATGACAACTGGATCTACAGTCACATAAGAGGTGTGGCCTTTTTTTAATGCTTGTCAGTTTTAGTAAAGGAGGTGTGGCTATTGTTTCTGTCAAGACAGTAAAGGAGGTGTGGCCTTTGTTAATGTTAGCTTTGGACAGAAAAGGTTTGGCCTTTATCCCTGCCAGTTTTGGTGAAAGAGACATGGGTTTTATACCTGCTAGTTATAGCAAAGGAGGCATAGCCTTTATACCTGCTAGTTTTAGTAAAGGAAACATGGCTTTTATGCTAGCCTTTATACCTGCTAGTTATAGCAAAGGATGCGAGACATTAAGGCCTGCTAGTATATGTAAAGGAGGCGTAGTCATTAGCACTAAAAGGGGTGTGGTGTTTTGTGTATGTCAGTCCTAAACATTTTTTTAAATAAAGATTTTTTAAATAGATAGCAGCTCATCATGGTTAGCTTTCTGCACGTAAGAGAGTTTGTTTATTTATTTTTTTTTTAGATATTTGCACAAATAAAGTCAGAAGGTGCCAGGAGAAGATTAGGACTTCAACAAGCAATAATGAGCTCACCACTATGCATGATTATCAGGCTATTATATTTGGTTACCATGCAAACAAGGAGCACCATGGGATGTCATTAAAGGAAAGGGAAGAGGGGAAAAAAACCCACCAGCATCTTATTACCATCGGAGAATGAGAAAGGAGGCCTGGATTTCCAATTGGCATCCATTAAAGCAGAGGTAGGACCATTCGTTTTCCTCCGGCTTGCATATTAACGTTTCCTTTTGTTCTTGCTGGTTCCCTTATTGCATGACAAACTGCAGTTCAGTTGCTCTCGCAGTCATATATGGATTGCGATTTCAATCGGAATACTTACTGTAGGAACGAGAAGAGTGGAATCACATGTTTTTAGCTGTGCAGCTCAGTCAGGGAGCGCGGTGGATCCGAGACGTGGTTTGATGGTAGGAGACGGACAGAAAGTGTTCTTTAAAAATAAAAAGGAAATATTTAAAATATGGAAACGATTTCATGATTTGTTTATAAAGGTCATCTACCCACTCGAGTTCTGCAATCAGGTTATATAATGCACCCTCTTTATCACACAAGGCCATTATTGGTATCTGTATCTATGGATACAGATTTGGATGGTCTGATGAAATCTAATTTAAATTACATTTTCAAGGTTGTTTTACCCCTATATGTTTGGAAATAATCCAAATATGGCCATGACCCAAACCAGACCAAACCACTGCACTTATTGAATGGGGTGTTGGGTGAATTCTGGCTTTGGGAAGTGTTTTAACCTCAGCAGCTGTAAATACCTGCAGTTAATGTCAAATACACATGTGCACAGGAGGTATTAGAAATAATTTATACCTACCTATGATGTTCTTGAACAAACCGACTTGGTTCTGTTTACAAAAATATAAACAAGCTTATATCCTTACTTTAACACTGTGACCCTGACCAGGCAGTTACCACGGATGAAGGAGTCAAAGCTGGAAATGCATCGAGCAACATCACACTTTCATGTTAGTCTCTCGCTCGCACCCCCATGAACCTCCAAGTGTGATTGGATTGCACCTGCAGGATCCCAGTCCTGAGAGACATCAGTGCTCCTCATATACGTGTCTGCGTTTGCATTACTTTAGGACACACATCAGTTTGCTCTGTTTCTTCTGAAAATATTGTGAATTCTTTTTCCAACAATTGGACAAAGTTATAGCCAGAAAATGCATAGATGTGCACATCAGGAAGGTCATGAATAGTCACTACGCCACAGTTGTCCGTGTCACTCAGTTGAACTGTAATCCTGCCGAATGGCATTGTGGGTATTATTCCTAATACGTGGCAGATGAGGGTGCAGCTGAGGCCCAGCTGGTGCCCAAACCCTGATCTAGTCTGCTGTCTAATACCCCCACATCCACCTCAACACCATGCTATGTTAGTTACACTACACACTCTGTGACTCAGTGTCACTGTTTTAAAATAAAAATACACTGGAACCCAAATGTCTGTGCAAGTAAAATCGAGGTCAAACCGGCTGGATGTATTTCTGGGTATCAGCCACAATTTACACAAGTGAGATCCTCAAATCTTAAAATTGCCATAATGAACTCATTATTCGCCTATAAAACCAAAATTCCTGAATATTTTATAATGTTTCTTCATTAATTATTCATAAAGGGATTACAGTTTATACATAAATATACAATTTTATAATTAGTGTTGTGAAGGGGGAGGCTACAGTATATAATAATCACTGAACTGGAATCAGGTGTGTATGATTTGTTGCATGCCATCAAGACATAAAAGGGCGGAGCCTGCGTCGAAATGTGATTGCAAATGCATCCACTTATCCAAAGCAACTTACAAAGTGTAATGTTTAGAACCCATTGATAAGCATTGTGTGAAAACTCGTTGAGACTCAGCTGAACAGAAGAGTCTGGAAGCATGAGCAGTGGCTGAGGATTGGAAAAAGCGTGGAGATGTGCTGAGACGTAGAGGGGACGTCGGTCCATTTTTGGCTTTGTAGACACCTACAGGAAGCCAGTGGAAGGAACGTGGAAGTCGGCATGTGTGGAAGAACCTAGGAAGGGCGAAAATAAGCTGTGTGGGTGCATTCTGTACCAGTGGAAGACTTTTTTTTTCAGAGGACCACCTGCCAGGAGCGAGTTGCAGTAGTCCAGAGCAACTGAGTAGCCTGTGGGGACAGAAACAGGCAAATTCTTCTGATGCCGTAAAAGAGAAACAGATTTGAGGGTGTTAGATGAGAAACTTCAGAAGAAAAGGACGGTTTATTGTAACCCCATTCGGCCGTTTGGTGGCTGAATAATTAAAATAATATATGTAATGCTTTATAGGTGCATTATATTGTGTTCTATTTTTGGGTTCCCGGTTGGTCTAGTGGGGCCAAAAATAATGTTGAGACATGTACGGTGGGACAAAAACATTGTATTAATTCGAGGTAATTATAGATACTGAATGCCTCATGACTGCAACAAAAAATCCAGAAATAACAGGATATAAAGAAAATAAAACAGAACAGAAACATATTGGGGGAAAACATAGATCCTTCCATAGATAATCTATCATTTCCAAACTCCGAATAAATGTTCAACCCCCTCAGAAAGAGCAAGGCCACGGACACATGCACCCTGAGGGTCAAGTGAAGCTCAGAGAGAAAAACAGGCTGTGAGAGAGAGAAGGATGGAGGGAGAAGCGGAGTGGACCTGCTGCGCTGATTCCGATGGAATTCTGGTCCGATATTCGCAGCGTAAACGCAATCAGCTGAAGATGATTGAGGTGGGATCACTAAAGCACCTTCGCTTGTAACCGTAAGGATTTGGGATTTATTAGATTTTCGGAATGGTTCATTTCCCAGTCATTATGATGATATTGCCAGGAATTACAGTTTGTCGTGGAGAGAAATAAGCCTTAATTATTTTATTTTTTTATATTTTTTTACATTCATTTAATCATTAAAATGTGCAGAAAAAACTTTGGCATAACTTGAATTTTTTTCCTGTCTTCACTTTTTTATTCCTTCTCTTATATCTTTAGTGCTTCTTTACAAACTTTGAGAGTCTGAAGGCCAGGCTACATGCTTCACATGGGGGAAAGGACACATACCTTTAAGTGTTCTGTATTTCTTCTCGATTCTTCAGGTTATGTATTAATAACGCCTGTAATGGAGGTCGTACTTTTCTTTTCCTTGTTTTTTTCCCCCGCTTCTATTTTCTTCCGCTCGAGGCCACGATGGTGGATCGGGAGGGGGTGGCGCTCGGTATAACTCCAGCAGCCGGGGTTTTGTGCTCGCTTCGACGCCTTCTCTTGCACGGTCATAAATATTTTCCACTATTTTTTATATTTCTGAAACGAATCGTTCAGAAGGTTTAGATTAGATTTCTGTAACACAAGCTGTCATTTGCATCGAATTGAAAGTGAACGGATTACCGTTGCCGTTTTAACCCTACGGTACGTATTAAAACAAACTATGATAAAACGCATCGTCTGCATTGTCACATACGTTATACGTTTATAAGGACAGAGCGAATTGATTAGTACCCAATTTGTCCATAGCGCATCAATTAACTGGATGTTTTATTACTTAAATCAAATTTTCTTTTAGTGTTATTACATCATTTCTCAAAAAAGAGAGAGAGAGAGAGAGAGAGAGAGAGAGAGAGAGAGAGAGAGAGAGATTGACTTCACTGAACATCTTACCTGAGAATGAGAAATATATAATAAAAAATGGACTTACTGAGGGATTATAGAAATAAATTAACACCCAGAGGCAAATTACAGATCTGTTGAATTCTCAAATCTGATTGGTCCAGAGATGTTGATTTATTTTCTGTGTGCATGTAAAACCACAGGTGTTAATGAGGCTCTTGTACAGTACATTATTATTTCCATAGTAACAGGTTGTTCACAGGGACTCGTGCAGTGGATATCACACTATATATATATATATATATATATATATATATATATATATATATATATATATATATATATATATATATATATCTCCGACGTCACAGTCCTTGATTTATTTTTCTCGTAAGGGTCCCCTGGAGCATAGAGGGTTAAGGGCCTTGCTATCGATATACAGTACAGACCAAAAGTTTGGACACACCTTCTCATTCAAAGAGTTTTCTTTATTTTCATGACTATGAAAATTTTAGATTCACACTGAAGGCATCAAAACTATGAATGAACACGTGGAATTATATATGGAATTATATACATAAAAAAGTGTGAAACAACTGAAAAATGTCATATTGTAGGTTCTTCAAAGTAGCCACCTTTTGCTTTGATTACTGCTTTGCACACTCTTGGCATTCTCTTGATGAGCTTCAAGAGGTAGTCACCTGAAATGGTCTTCCAACAGTCTTGAAGGAGTTTCCCGAGAGATGCTTGGCACTTGTTGGCCCTTTTGCCTTCACTCTGCGGTCCGGCTCACCCCTAAACCATCTCGATTGGGTTCAGGTCCGGTGACTGTGGAGGCCAGGTCATCTGGTGCAGCACCCCATCACTCTCCTTCTTGGTCAAATAGCCCTTGATGCCTTCAGTGTGACTCTACAATTTACATAGTCATTCTTCTCTCCTCAAACTTTTGGTCTGTACTGTGTATATATATATATATACATACATACATACATACAGTATATACACACTATATGGCCAAAGTTTGCTAACATCTAAGCATAAGATTGGTATGTGCTTCTTTAGGTACTGATGGAGGCCTGGAGTGCACTCAGCGTTCACATTGATTTATATTCAATAGGGATGAGGTCAGATCTTTCTCTCCGAACCCATGTAAAGCACATGGAGATGGCTTTGTGCACAGGGGCATTGTCAAGCTGGAACAGGTTTGGGTTTAGAGAAATTTCATGCTACAGCATCCAAAAACATGGTAAAATAAACTCAACTCTTCTACATATTTTTTATGCTTCTTTCAGGTTTACTTTTTTTAACAAATGTCTTCATTCCTTTCATCCATCAGTTATTTTCTCCCTCGATGTATGGAATTCTCTCCTACCAAGAGAAATTATTGAAGCTGTTCATGAAACCCAAAAGAATCCACATCTCTAGACTGTCGTTAAAGAGTTTTCGCACATGCGCAGTACAAATCGTGTTTCCGGCATGTAGCGAGTAGAAAAATTGACACTAAGCTCAAAGTGTGAGGTGGAAACTAAACAATCCCTCCTGTCTGCCACTTAGTATATACGTGATGGAAAAATTCAACTCGGTAACTGTGTGAAATGTATATAAAAACACAATGCAATGATTTGAAAATCTCATAAACCCACATTTTATTCACAATAGAGCATTCTGTAGAAAACAACAGTTTAAATTGTGAAAAAAGGGCCATTTTATGGAAAAAAATTGTCATTTGATTACTGTAACACGTCTCAAAAAAGCTGGGACGGGACAACAAAAGTCTGGAAAAAGTAAGTGCCATTAAATTGAAACAGTTGGAGAAACATTTTGCAAATAATGAGGTTAAGTGACAGCGGGACAGTAAAATGATTGGGTATAAACAACAACTTTTTTTCCTTAAAATAGTAAATATTTTCAGTTTAAACATTTCGACACAGTAAACATTTTTTTTGTTGTTTTATTCTGAATTAAATATGGGTTTATAAGTTTTGCGAAACCTTTATTTATTGACATTTTGCGCATTGTGGCAACGTTTTGTTGGAATCGGGGTCGTGTTTGTTTGTGTTTGGTTAACTGCATTTATTCGCACGTACTACACCACAATAACAAAAACAATAAAGCGGAAAAAAATCGCCTTCTGTAGGTCGGGGTTGGGTTTCGAATCTCCTTGGTCACGGGTAATAAATAAAAAATCAAGTTCTTGCCTTTATTTCCTTGTTTATATCATACAATTTTTATAAACACACACACAAACACAAAGCTAAATCGCCCCCATGACTTCTCTAAAACTCCACACTTAACACTGCTATTTGCTCACATGTTTAAATGTATGAGATGGATGATTCATGCTCACTCTGGGCCAAACTGTTTTAGAAGTTCAAGATTCAAGATGTGTTTTCTGTCATTATGCCTGTCTATGCCGTGCTGTTCTCTGTCATGGCTTCTCTTCAAACCCGATCACTGCGCTGCCAGATGGTCTCTAAAGCCTGCCCTCGTTAGACTGCTTGTTTATTCTAAATTAAGTTTTAAAATAAATAAAAACCTTAAGTGAAACACCAAGAGTCTCAATTCTTTGGCCAGAGCTGACGTTGGATGCAAATAAAAAAAGATGTAGCTTTTATTTTGAACAAAACCCAAATTGCTGATGTTGAAGTTGTTTCCGAGCTTGATATCAATTCCGAATGCTGACTGTGTCTGAATACACAAAATCAATCAGGTTTGGGGGGGAATTTTCTGATCATGCTTCACTTGCAGATTATTTCATTTCTTTGCATACATCAGTGTCGTTCCCGGAGTTGGAGGCGTTCCACGGCGTGACCCCTGCGACCCTCAGGAGTGATGACTCCTCCTGCTTCCATTCCTCTGCATATGACTTGGAAGAGAGTAGATTTTCGGCTTCTGCGGTGGGAGATTAATGAACGTGTCGAGTCGGGGTTGAGGCGCGCCCATCGATGCCACCCTTCCGCCCGCCTATGATTTATGAACAGCCGGCAGTGCGTGAGCTGTAATCCGAGAAGGGTTTGTTTTTGCTCATGAAGATAGAATTTTTTAAATCAGTGATTGATAATCTCACTCTTGCCTTTTCCTATATCATGCGAAGGAGAAGGATAGAAGAGAGAGGGAAGGAAGCACTCGTCTCACCGATTAACTGGTACGAGTCACTGAATGTTGAGCGCAGAGAATCAATAAATGTGGGAATAAATGACAGGAGTTTTTTTATATATATATATATATATATATATATATATATATATATATATATATATATATATATATATATATATATATCGTTATTATTATCATTATTATTCTTGGTGTTATTTTAAACCTATATGAACAATATGCTCATAGTTGACAAATGACAGGAGGCGGAGCGACAAGATGCTGCGATTTCAGATGATGCTCAGGTAGGAGACAAGGTTTTGGAGACGAGGTGAGAGAGGAGCGATTAAGATGGTTTGGTCATTTGCATAGAAGAGACATGGAGTATATCAGTAGAAGAATGCTGAGGATGGAGGGAAAGAGGAAGGCCAAGGAGGAAGTTCATGGACGTGGTGAGGGAAGACTTGCAGGCAGTTAGTTTGAAAGAGGCAGATGTAGATGATATGGAGACTAATGATTCACTCTGGCGAGTCCTGATGGAAGCAGCCAAAAGAAGAAGCTGTTACACTACACAGATCAGGCGTAACATTCTAACATGATAGCTTTATAAACGGTGAAGAGAAGAACACTGATGATCTCTTCATCATGGCACCTGTTAATGGGTGGATTTATTTATTAGGCAGAATATTTTGTCCTCAAATTTGATGTGTTAGAAGCAGGAAAAATGGGCGAGTGTAAGGATTTGGACAAATTTGACAAATTGTGACGTCTAGACGACTGGGTCAGACCACTGCAGTGGTCTGTATCTATTAAAACAGTGGTGAACCGGCGACAGGGTTGTGGGCAGCCAAAGCTCATTGATGCACGTGTGGAGTGAAGGCTGGTACATGTGGTCCAATCCAACAGATGAGATTCTGTAGCTCAAACTGCTGAAGAAGTTGCTGTTGATGCTCGGCAGATTAGAACTGTTTTAGCAGCATACGGGGACCAACACAATATTAGGCAGGTGGTCATAATGTTATGGCTGTTGCATTGTAATGCTGGAACAGGTTTGAGTCGCTACTTCAAAATGTAATGCTCGTCGTTATGTATATATCTGAATCACCCTTTTCAATCTGTCTGATTCACAATTTGGAATCGTTTCTCAGGTGGTGTTTCTGCTGCACAAGTCGCAGTGAGGACACTTTCATCTGACATTCTTCTGTTATTGTTGGCTAGTACGGTCTGTTAACTGACTCCAGTTGAGTTCAGTTCTCGTCTTTCAACGTGGATTCAGTTTTTTGAAGAATTTAAAGCATTCCGTCTCTCTGAGGCATGTAATGACTATTTATTTTAGTCTTTCAGTGACTCGGAGTATTACATTCACCTGGAATCGAGAAAGGAGAGATCGAAGGAGATTGAGAGAAATTGTGACCAAATAAATCCCTCCCTTTCACTTCCACTGTTTGTCTCTCAGGGCATTATGTACATCTAAAATAATGCAGGACACGATTTCTGCACTTCTGCACATTCTAAATCCAGTTATTCTGCTTTTTTTTTTCTTTAGGGTGGTCTGATCGCTCTCCTACTCCTCATCCTTCTCTTCACTCTGGTCCTGTACACTCGTCAGCGATGGTGCCGGCGCCGCAGGGCTCCACAAAAAAGCGCCAGCACTGAGGCCACCCACGAGATCCACTACATTCCTTCAGTCCTGCTCGGACCACCGCAGTCCAGAGACGGCTTCCGGACGCCTCGTGCCCACCAGCACGGCTCGGTCATTGGCATGGCCATCCGTGAGACGCCGATCCTGGACGACTGCGACTGTGAAGATGACGAGCAGCCTGGACAGCTCCTGGATGGGAAGATTCACATGGACGAGGACTTCTGCAGCCAGGGCACTCGCAGCATGGATAGTCTGGGAAAAGGAGGATTTGATGCCAATAGTAAACACAGCCTGGATAACAGAGGTGAGTTGCTGTTCGGATTTTATATCGCTTTTGGTTTTGTATCTTGTGCTGCAAATTACCTTGTGGAGAGAAGAAAAGGTGTGCAGAATTGTTTTTGGAGTTGCCCAAGAAGTCCGGTTAGGATGAGCTTAACTGTGCAATGATTATGAGACACTTAGCTGTGTTGAATGGGTTGATTTTAACTCTCACCCCCCCCCCCCCCCCCACATAAACAGAGTCAGTTGATTAAGCTATCTAGGTAGCTTCTAAAAAACTACTGAAGGTTGAAGCTCTGAATGTCTTAACATTAACAACAAGTTTAGTTTGGCAGAACTTGTGTCCGAGGTGGTATCAAAAAGTTTCGAGACTAATGGTGTAACTGGTGCTATTCTGACCACGTGCGTTATCACGTCTGCGATTATATAATGGACAGCGAGTTAGAACAAAGAGCAATCAGAGTCGGTTGAGCACCTGTGCTTCAATAGCAGAAGAACATTACTGAAAGACGACCAGAGATCAGGAAGTGCTTTAGCGAGCTCAACTACCGAAAAGGTCAAAACCATTTGCCAACTTGTGCATGATGATCATAGGGGAACAATGCACATAATCTCACTTCCGCATCCACCCTACTCACCAGATTTGTCTCCTGAGGACTTCGCCTCTTTTTCCGAAGATAAAGATCTGTCTCAAAAGTCGCAGTTTTGTCACCATTGAGAAAATCCAGTGTGAAGGTGCTTTAAACGCTTAAAAAAGGAGACTTCCAGGACATGGCTCAGACGTAGCAGGAATTGGAGTGTATTGCAGTGCAAGGGGACTATTTTGAAGGTGATAGTGTGGAAATGTAGATTTTTTGTAAAAAAGAGCTAGTCCCAAAACTTTTTGATGCCATTGCCTACATCCAGATTTGGGTCTACAAACACTACAGGATTTAGTGCTATTCAGAACTTGTGTGGTCTATAATGTGCAAAGGTATTAGCGAGAAAATGATCTTGTGTTTTCAGAAACCAACTCTTAATAGGTAACTTAAAATAAAGTGTACACAACGAAATTATCATAAAAGTTTGCGATTTCAATCTGTTCATTCTGTCAAAATTATTTATGTCCATAATGACCACGAAATGCAAAAATGGGAAACCCAAACAAAGCGCTAATACAACGTCCTCTATCATGTTCATCCTGACACTTAACTAAAGCTAATGATGGTTGGAACACTGGCATTTTAAGCGACACGTGGCATATTCGAGTGCATCTGGGGAGTTGGATTTGAAGTTACCTGCCAAGTGGAGGCTAATTATAGCTGTTGACCCGAATCTGAAGTGAGACGCAGACGGAGTAGAGAGCTAGCGAGAGCGCCCCATTGACATGCTGCTGATGAGCTGGTTTAGATGGTTCCCAGTGGAGGACTGCGAAGGCCAGAGAGTTGATTGTAAGGACTTTGGAATAACAGCTCAATATTGATAGAGACGCTTTGTTTTTCATTACTACCAGGTTTATGTGCACAGTAGAGGTTTGTAATCAAGCTTCAGACTTCCTTTAGGCTTCTACTTGATTATCTATTTTATCTCCTTATGCAAGAAAAGGCCATTGTCTTGAACAATTTGCACAACAGCGAATCGCATTCAAGATATACTACACACTTGCCTGACAAACCCCAAACGAAGTATAACAGTAGCCTAATGGACCAGTTAAATACAGAGAAACAACAAAATAGAGCACATTAAAGCTGAGTCTGACTGCCCGTGGTTTCAGTGTTCAGAAAGCCTCAGCACTGATGTGTAGGAATGTAAATAAATGTAAATAAAAACAGAATGCAATGATTTGCAAATCTCATAAACTCATATTTTATTCACAAGATAGCATAGAAAATGTTGTAAACAAATGTTTATACTTTATAGGAAATGTACCATTTTAAGGAAAAAAATAAGGCCATTTTGCCTGCAGTCGCCACCTTTCACAATTTAAAAACATTTGGTGCGTCATGAAATGCAGTGATGGACAGGAAGGAAGTGAATGTAGTGCGCATCTGTTTTTTCAGAGTTTTTCCATTTGGGAGGATTTCACTTCATTTCAAAGTCAAATATTTGAGTCAGTCGTTTCTTTTCATTTATGAGGATAAAAACGTAACTGGTGAAACACACAGCGAGCCACCAATCAGGATCGAGCGCTCGCTCTGTCTTACACTCATTTTGATTGATGCTTGGTGTATCTACTGATCAACAACATACAGTTCAGCATCAATTCAACATCAAGCAGAACATTTAGAGCGGAACTAATGATAGAAAAAAACGTATAACACGAACTTATGAGTAACAGAGTCTTTTTACATAAACTGAGTTGATTAAGCAAAGTGTCTTGTGACAAAACTGATGCTAGGAAAATTGTAGTCATAATAAATCACAGCACTTTGGATACTTAAGTAGATTTGAAGGCAAATACTTTTGTACTTTTACTCACTTTTACTGGAGTTTATTTTAAAGTTTAGAAAAGTCAAGTACATGGTTGTTTACTTCGTTCACTGCTGATGAAATGAAAAATACAACAAAGGAAACTTAGAACCGTCGAACAGCTAGAATATGGTGTTAAACACATAAGGCACATTTCTCTCTCAAACCTTCAGCAACTTGTCTCCTCAGTTACCAGATGTATACAGAAAATGTGCAGTACACGGTGGTAAACATGGCCCTGTCAGCTTTTTTGAGGCCAGTTGCAGTATAATGAATAGAATATGAATCTATGATTTGCAATTCATTCTATTCTGTTTTATTTACATTTTATTTTCAGTGTCCTGATTTTTTGGAATCGTGTTGTATTACTTAGGTGGCAACATGCTAGCATTGAACAACCCCAAGATGTACGAATACTTCTATTTAAATGAATAAACCCTAATCAAGGGAGGAAAAATAGGTCTAGATTTCAGGAACTTGCACAGCCAATAATACACCATCATATTTACTTCTTTATATCCACTACTGTAAAGCCAGACACAGTAACAGGGATAGGATTTATACGTACTGGAGCGAATATTGAGAGGTGAAGCACAAGGATAATGCATTTATTGAATGATCTGATCAAGTTAAAGAAAGCTTTTCTTATTAAAAAAAACTTTTCGGCTGCTGCTTTATGATCGAATCGCACTAAAAACACAGGGGACCCAATGAGCAGGATTGGAAATCACTGGCTTAGTGTATGTTTATTTTTGACTTAACTACACTTTTTATCTAAAGTTTGTTAAGGGCCAGGTTTATGAGCCCCTGGTGCAAAAGTGCACAGAATGATAAAAGCAAAAACAGAGGAAGAAGCATTTTCCTCATAAAACAGTACTGGTTTCAGTGATTAGAACTGGTTCATGCTAAAAAGAGATCAACGGTTCTGAAAGCTTCGAATGGAGACCTCGGGGGCAAATTCAATTTCCGAGATGAGAAGTATTAGAAAGGTCATATTAACGGTCGATGTTCAAACGGCCAAACTGCACCTTATCAACACATCCGGTGATGTTCAAAACTCTTGATCTTGAAATATGCCTGGGCAAAAGTTAAACTCTCCGCACTCTCTCAGGGCTGCACCGTGTGACCCTGGCATTTATAATTCTGCAAAAGCAATTTGGCCATCAGGTCCTAGGTGGCCCCGTGTGTCATCTCAGATAAAGCTGCGAGAGAGATGGAAAGGGAAGCTGGCATATCCGTGGAAGTCTTTTAATTGGTTTGTGTTTGCTTTGGTCAGGAATGACCCTGTTTGAAGCACTCTTTGAATTATTTATGTTTCATCATTTTTTAATACATGAATGTCCTCGGCGATTTTTGAAACTCTTTGGGATATCCATTAAGGCCTAAAACATGTGCGTTAGAATTGTGAGCAGAGCGTATTGGCATTGCTTTGATTGACTGAAATGAACTCTGCAGGATTTTTCAATCATGCCGACTGTCTATACCCTGGCGGAGATAAATAATTAAATCAAATGCAAAAAAAAAAAATAATGATGTATTCTTTAGATTTTAAATCTATGATATTCCTATGATATTAAATCATAATATAAGACACGCATTTTTTATGCATTCTTTTTCTGGATTTTATCTCACTTAATACAATGAGAATTAGCAAAAATTCTGTCAGGACCTTCCTGGTTTCTTCCTGATTCCGGGTTGATGGCCATCTTGCCTTTTTTCCCGCGCCACTCAGTATTTAAGGACACCCAAGATATTTACTCACGCCCAGATTATCTCACTGGCTTCCTAAGTCCCTGAGAGTCCTCTGCCACCCTCCCTGTTCTGGTTCCTGACCCTAAACCCTGTTCTGCTCTGCCTCCTGGTTTGGACTCTGGATTTTTTTTTGTTTGTTTGTTTTGTTTTTGTGTTTTTTGCTCTGCTCTTTGTTGCCCTGTTGCCCTACAGCTGTTCTTGGCCTGTGTTTTTCCCTCTGCCTGTTTCTTTATAGGTCCCCCTTCCACTCACCCGTGATTCCTGACAGATTCAAAGGAATCTCAAATTGATATGATACTCCCAGAGTTCCCTTCCAGATCTGATAAAAACTGATGGGTTATATCTAATTGATCAGCTCAACAGAACTATAAAGATTAATGTCAGTTATATTAGTAAGCTGTTTGACCTCCCTAAGGGCCAGAACAACCTCCTGACATTGTTTGGAGTTTCTGGAACTGTGCAGGAGTTCTTTTAAGATACATTTTCCCAAACAGTGCAGATGAAGAGCACAACCTGTTCATCTGAGTGGAAATCTGGTGGAACTGATAGTCAAAACTCATCAAAACAATCAGATCTTCTGCACTGTGGAAAGTAATGGGATGGGAATGGGACAGGTGAAGACCTACTTCTTCCTAAAAAACTTGCACTTTTTCCCCCTGTTTGTTTTGTCTTGGTTTATTAAAAAAAAAAGTGCTATAATTTAAGTTTTGGGCTGTAATCTAGTAAACAAGTGATCTAGTGAACCAGTGTTTATTTGTTCATTGATTGAAGTGAAAACACTTTTGTATGTTGCTTTGGATAAATGTAAATGTCAATGACACCCATTGCAGTGTTTCATGACAGGATAAAGGCAATCAGCTAGAAGAACACATCCACAGTTTTCCTCTTGTGTCAACAGACACATCCACGATCCATAATGATCATTTTCCATCATCACTTTCGTCCTCAAAGTGTTTGACAACAATTTATATGAAACTATTTGCTATATTCTTTCAAAACTTAATATCTGAGCTGTTAAAGTACAAAAGAAGGCCAGTGTTCGCTTCCATTATGCACAGCGCCGAGTTTAACCAGCGTTTGTTGAAGTCTGGAGACTGCGGTGATAACACTGGCCTTTATCCCACGGATGAACGATGAAGATCCCTTTAAGTGATGTGGACAAACAGCCAGGCGATGGCCTTGAATAAATCATTAAGCGGATTCTCTTGGCGTCGTGCCTGCTCTTCGGGAGCACTCGGAGCCGGGCCGTTGTGAATTCATTATCGCTCCAATTAATTCACATCGCAGAATATTTGGATTGTGACCTTGTCTGTGCCTTATCTTCTAAATCTGGAGAAGTAACCGGATCACAGGTTCATAAAAGATTTAAGGTGATGATGAAAAGATGGTAGTTTTTTTTTTTTTTTCCTATCTGACTACTTCCCTCGTCTTTTTCAATTTCACAGAATGAATAAATAAATAAATAAATAAATAAATAACCAAGCGTGCAGCAAGATTAGAGATTTCTTACAGACATTTGCAGGACAAGTTCCTGAAGCCCTTCTTAAAAATGTTTACAAATTCAGTATGCTTAATATAAAAAGAGGCTGAAGGTTAATTCCGATGGCTATGCTTGAACAAAACCGAACTCTTGCTAATTGCTAGCTGTCAGCTAAAAAGTAAAAAACGGCTGGAACAGTTTACTAGTTAGCTGTTTACTGCAAAGGCTGGATTGCTTGGTTCCATCTCGTAGCCTTTCTTCAAATCGTTCTAATTGTTTATATGCTGAAGAAAGATGATAAATTTTACCCCTGCGTGTATACGAGAAGGGCAGTAGTTTGGTCTACACCTGAGCATTAGATATACCTTTGGTTTACTTTTTGAACATTTCATTTCACATTTAGAAACCATCTGCTGTTATAGTTACCTTCAACCTTCTGGGAAAACATTACACTAGATTTTGTGGAGATTTGAGGAGATTCATTCATCCATAAGGATGTTAGTAAAGTCAGGTAGTGATGTATGTGAGAAGGTGAGGGGGTTCCTGGTGTGCAGCCAGCATTTACATTCATCTCAAAGGTGTTCAATAGGGTTGGAGCTCTAGGAGATCTTCCTCTACAACCCTTAGAAGGCAGATCTACATGGAGCTGACTTTGTGCACAGGGGCATCATCATGCTGGAGTAGGTTTGTTGTGAAGAGAAAATCGAATGCCTTCACACCAAGAGACATAATATACAATTGTATATCCAGTGACGCTGATAAAAAGGAGAAAGACAAGAGCTAAAATTAGGCTTTGAAACCCCCAAAACACTGAAAAAATATGTCCTGCAACAGCCAACAATGTATTTGTACCATTTTTTAGACGAACCAGCATTACTCAGGGACCACCTGTACATATAATTGGACTTTGTATCAGTGATTAGAAGTGAATAATGTTTGGTTTACACAACATAAAGTGACAGTATTGAAATCATTGAAACGGCAATACTGATTGAATGTTGCAGGAAATTGCTTACAGGCTGTGATGGATTCAAATCTGACCAACAAACTGTTTTCAGTTTTTCAAATGAGGTTTATTTGCATTTTCTCATTGACTTGGCCCTTTCAAATATTCCACTTTGTTCACTATTCCACAAGCTTATTATCCTCGGAGAAGCTGCAACCTTACAGCAGAGTTAAACAGAAATGATTTGAATGTAATTTGATACTGTACTTATTCAGCTTTTTCACATATCTGCACTTTACGGAAGTATTTCCATTCGGGGAGACCTTTACATTTCAAAGTTAAATATTTGACTTTTTCACTCGACTACATTTTACGGAAACCGGTCGTTCCTTTTTAATAACGAGGATAAAAACGTAACTGGTAAAACACGCAGCGAGTCACCAATCAGGGTCCAGCGCTCGCTCTGTTTTAAACTCGTCCTGGTTGGCGCTTGGTGTATCTACTGATCACCAGCATACAGTTCAGCATCAGTTCAACAGCAAGCAGAACATTTAGAGAGGAATAAATGATGAAGAATCTCCAGACTCGAACTCACCACACTTTTGTTTAAAAACACACGTGGTTTTATTTGCATGATTTTTCTGAAGTAGTTGAAAAGAAGGTTTTCGTCTCATGATCATTTAAATAGAAATCAAATCAGTGTTTGAGTCATTAATATCATTCTATTAATAGATCAGTGTGCTGAGAGTCACATTCGAGTCGTTTTACATAAACTGAGTTGAGAAAAGAATCTTGTGATAAAAATGATAATAGGAACATTATAGTTATAATAAATCATAGTACTTTGGATACTTAAGTACATTTGAAGGCAAAAACTTTTATACTTTTACTCAAATGGGTGACAGTTTAAAGGGACACTTTTTCTGAATCTCTACATTTTACTTTTAACTACATGCTTTGTGTACTTCGTCCACCACTGCCTTTCAGTTCACTGGATTGTGCTGCATTTATTTGGTAGGTGTGAGTGGTTAAGATGCTTGAACATGCTTCAGATGTCAGATAGACCCTGTCAGCTGTGATACCATCAAGGAAAATGAGTGAACCAGTTCCAGTGGCAGTTCTACATGACACTATCACCAACAGGTTTTAGAGATAAGGTGGATGCTGTAAATCTTTTCTGTAATAGGTAATTCCACCTGTCTCATCTCACCAGTATTTCATCGCAGACACTTTCTATGCTTTCTACAGATCCCCTGACCTGTTCTAGATGGGTTGATTTATTCTTCATCAGAACTTTTTTCTTAAAATGGCTGAAGCAAAGTATAAAAAGTGTGTAGGAGGACGTTGTTCCCAAGGCTGTCCATCCACAAAGGGGGTGGGTGGAAGACTAGAAGAAGTATTACACGTGCACTCCTTATAATTTCAATTTAAGTTAAATTAGAAGTGATATGACAGAGTTTAGATGTGACCTGGTTTGTGGAAGATCACTCTGATGCAATGGGAAATGACGAGCTTTTACATAATTCACGGCTTTGGGGTTTTACTAAGATTATGTTTCCAGGGTTTGATTTTTTTTGCTGGAATCTTTCTGCATCTCTTTTTGTCTCCTACATCATGCCTGCTAACGTTTTTAGGAAAATGCATATACGATTGTTCCGATGAATTGATAGATAGATACGTAAGTGGATAAATGGATAGATAATCAATAGAGCTATGGATGGATGCGTGGGTCGGTGGATGGATGAATGGATGGACAGAAATACAGTACAGACCAAAAGTTTGGACACACCTTCTCATTCAAAGAGTTTTCTTTATTTTCATGACTATGTAAATTGTAGAGTCACACTGAAGGCATCAAGGGCTATTTGACCAAGAAGGAGAGTGATGGGGTGCTGCGCCAGATGACCTGGCCTCCACAGTCACCGGACCTGAACCCAATCCAGATGGTTTAGGGGTGAGCTGGACCACAGAGTGAAGGCAAAAGGGCCAACAAGTGCCAAGCATCTCTCGGGGAACTCCTTCAAGACTGTTGGAAGACCATTTCAGGTGACTACCTCTTGAAGCTCATCAAGAGAATGCCAAGAGTGTGCAAAGCAGTAATCAAAGCAAAAGGTGGCTACTTTGAAGAACCTAGAATATGACAGTTGTTTCACACTTTTTTGTTATGTATATAATTCCATATATAATTCCACATGTGTTAATTCATAGTTTTGATGCCTTCAGTGTGAATCTACAATTTTCATAGTCATGAAAATAAAGAAAACTCTTTGAATGAGAAGGTGTGTCCAAACTTTTGGTCTGTACTGTATATCGATAGCAAGGCCCTTAACCCTCTATGCTCCAGGGGACCCTTACGAGAAAAATAAATCAAGGACTGTGACGTCGGAGCGACATGGGGCCGCCTTCCCGTGGGCTCACCACCTGCAGGAGGGACCGGTGCTGAGAGGATTGGGCAGCAGTCGAAGGCGGGGGCCTTGACAGCCCGATCCCTGGACACGGAGAAGTGTCTGGGGAATCTGCTTAGACTGCTGCCCCCGCGACCCGAATTACGGATAAGCGGGAGAAGATGAAATGATGAAATGATGATGTATATCGATAAATAGATTGATAGATAGATATAATGGGTGGATAGATGGATGGGTAGGTAGATTGCTAAAAGATAAATTAATGGGTAGATAGATACATATTTATAGATGGATGGATGGATGGATGGATGGATGGATGGATGGATGGATGGATGGATGGATGGATGGATGGATGGATGGATAAGCTAACTAGTAAATAGACAGACAGCTTTTCAAGGATGGATGGATAGATGGATGGATGGATAGATGAATATATGGATGGATGCATGGATGGATGCATGGATGGATGGATGGATGGATGAATGGATAGGTGGATAGATATAATGGGTGGATAGATGGATGGATAGGTAGGTAGATTGCTAAATGGATGAATTAATAGGTGGATAGATACCTTTGTATATATAGATGGATGGATGGATGGACAGATGGATGGATGGACAGATGGACGGATGGATGGATTAACTAGTAAATTGACAGACAGCTTTTTAAGGATGGATGGATGGATGGATGCATGGATGGATGGGTGGATAGATATAATGGGTGGATAGATAGATAGATGGATAGGTAGGTAAATTGCTAAATGGATGAATTAATAGGTTGATAGATGCATATGTATGTATGAGCTGAACATATGTATGTATGAGATGGATGGATGGATGGATGGATGGATGGATGGATGGATGAATAGGTAGATAGATAGATAGATAGATAGATAGATAGATAGATAGATAGATAGATAGATAGATAGATAGATAGATAGATAGATAGATAGATAGATAGCCTACTTTAATGAGAATAATTTGTTATAGAATGTCAGATTTATCAGTATCTTTTTCGCTTTGTTTTCACTTGCTCTCTTGTTTTCGTTCCCCCAGGTTGCTCAGACCTAAAATAATAAGTGTGTAAACATTGGAAAATCACCAGATATTTGTACTTTGTGAATATTCTGGCCAACAAGACTGGCACAAGCCTAATTAGAAAGCAATCATGGATTTATTTCCCTGGCGCTTTAACAGATTGTCGAGCACTATCATTCATAAATGCACTCAGAGTCTGTATAATTGTGTCAATATCTCACAGAAGCAATCATGGACAATAGAAAGCTGAACGATATTGGCCACTACTTTACTGGCCACTCACTACTTTGCAATGAAACGGGGGAAAAAAAGGAAAAAAGAAATCAATAAAAGCTCTTTTAGATTATTTCTCTTCCCATTTAATCAGGCGCATAGCAAACGCACAACCACCGGTGCTCTGTGTTCGAAACTCTTTTAAAACAAGACAATAAATGATGCCTGGGTTGCTTTCGCCTTTGGCCAAAGGGGAGGAGATGAATTGGGTGTCAAGGAATGAGGTGGTAGGTTGCCAATTACTCTGTTAGTGAGGAGAAAAAGACCTCAATTAGCTTTCAATCATGTTCATCATTCATGAGGAGAGCGAGCAGGACGGAGGGGCAGGATTGTTTCCTTCAGGGATTAACATGAAGTTATTAGGGATATTTGATTAGCTGTGATGTTTGGGTGGGAGGAGCCTGGTCTCTCTTTCCCCTGTCAATCACAGTATTAATATCCAATTGAAAGCATGTATGTGGAAGAGGGCAGAAAGCACTTTCTTTTATATCGGACTGGGACACACATTTTTAAAAGAAGTCTCACATAATAAACTTGTTTTTGCCTCCACCTCTCCCTAAAAACACACACTATATTGACAAATGTATTGGGACACCTGACAATGCTGCTATGCACAAAGCCTGCACAACGAAGATCTGCTTTCCATGGATTGGAAGTTGTTGAACTTATTTGTTAATGAATAATATGAAATGAAAAGCAAACAAAAACAAATACTTAAAAAACCCTGATAATTCACTGTCTACTATATATAGAGTCAACTAGAATAAAGAAATAAATAAATAAATAAATACATAAAAAAATTGTATTTAAAAAAATACTAAAATAAATAAATAAAAGTCGCAGTATTATTACATTTATTCAAAGTAAAAAAAAAGAATATTATATATATATATATATAAAAATAAATAAAGCAAGAAAAAAATATATTCTTTTTATTTTATTTATTAGCATTATGCTAGCAGTTGTGTACCAGCTAACTAGCAGATTTCACTCCATATTAGCTGAAATTGTTTTTACTGTTGATAGCTCAATGCTACATTGTTTGAATTTTTCAGACATTTTGGACATTTCTGTTGCCGTCCACTTCCTGTCTCTTCTTGACAAACATTTTCCGCCATGAGCTCGAACTCGTAACTCGGCCACGGATTCAAAAATTGAGTGCGTTCCTAACTCGGCCAGGCATCGTGTTAAATCCTGTAAAACAGAGCCTTGTGGTCAGAGAGGGGGCTGATGGGAGATATCGGGTTTCTCGGGTAGAAGCGCTGACCTTTTCTTTAGCATCAGCGCAGGGGGCGTTAGATGTTGTCTGAAAATCCACAGGGGGTGAAATGAGCTTTCGTTCAGTTGGGAGTAGTGATGGCTTTTCCCCTCGAACTGTCATGTTGATGCTCTTCTCATGTGTGTGTGTGTGTGTGTGTGTGTGTGTGTGTGTGTGTGTGTGTGTGTGTGTGTGTGTGTGTGTGTGTGTGTGTGTTTGTGAACTGAAAAAACACCCGTATTCCTCATTTTTCCAAAAACACTGCTACCACTTAAAGACTCCAAGGCGTGTAATGAGACGTAGGAGTTTTCTAATTAGCAGTGTAAACGTGATTACACGTCTCTGCATCTGTACACACACACACACACACACACACACACACACACACACACACACACACACACACACACACATTGTAGTTACTATCAGTCATTTTTACTTTTTTTTCTTCTTCACTAATGTAGCTGCTATCAAGTTTCTTTCAAGTTGGAGTAGAAGAGTTCTTCCTCAGTGAATTATTGACTCATTAGTGAGATAAAAAATGTTAGAATCGTTTTTTCTTCCTCGACGTGGCTCTGAAAACCTCAGTTTCTTTGTCATGAGAACAACTTAATTGGGGAGACAAAGTAACCGTACACAGGGTTAAGTGAAGAATAACTGCAGGTGTGTGATTTTATCGGAAATTGTCATGATGTGAGTGAGAACACAGATGACGGGATGACAGATAATAATGATGCGAGTGAGGAAGCGAATAAATGACAATAAATGATGGAGTGAGTAATAGAGTGAATGATAGCCTGAATACATGAATGGAGGAATGAAAGATTTATTGATAGCAAGTGAGTGAAGGAATGAATAAAAGAAAAAAAAACAATGGCATTAGTAGATGAAGTGAGTGTAAATGAAGTAAATGGAGTGAGTGAATGTATGAATAAAAGAATAAATGATGGATTGGTGAGTGAAGGAATGAATGACAAAAAGTGCTGAGTAGGGCTGTGGATTGGCAAGAATCTAACGTATCATGAATATACGTTAATATTTTAATACAGTATGTTGCGATACAATATTTTGCGATACAGTATGTTGCGATACAATATTTTAATACAGTATGTTGCGATACAATATTTTGCGATACAGTATGTTGCGATACAATCCAGTTCAGATATTTCTTATTTTAGGAATAGGATATAATTTTAGAAAAGCTGTGATACACCATATGCAAACCTTTGAGTGAGCATAGGAATAAATAAGAGAGTGATAAAGTTATGCAAAATAAATGATGAAGGGCATGGTAGAATAATTATTAGGAAACAAGTTTTTATCTAGCAGTTATAAACAAATCATACCTAGAAACCTCAAAAGATCTCTTCTGTAACTCAATGCTGCTGTTACTGTTACTGTCAAAGATGTTGATACAATCAATCAACCAATCAACCGACCAACCAACCAAACCAATCAATCAATCAATCAATCAATCAATAGAAAAAATCAATCAGCCAATCAATCTATAAATAAATAAATCAACCAACCAACCAATCAATCAGTTATCAACATGTCCTGACCAATCAGAATCGAGAATGTAAAAGCACTGTGGTGTAGGGTGAAAAGCAGAGCTGTGTGTTGTATCTGTATTATAGACGACTGTATTTATGAAGACATTTTGTAGCAACATAAACCCCTGACAGACACATAAATGCATCAGGCCACCAGCTGCACTGCAGGGGACGAGCAAATCAAATGTGCACTGCAGGATTCGAGCGACACGGCCGGCGAGCTCAGAGGGAGCCATATGGCAGGCTGAAACTTGCACATTCTGCAGGCTGAGACCCGTGCACTTTGCATGCTGAAACCTGGCCACATTGTAAAGAATCTGCTGAGACTCTTTCACTGTGCAGTCTGAGACTCGTTCACACGGCGGTCCGAGACTCGTTCACACGGCGGTCCGAGACTCGTTCACACGGCGGTCCGAGATTCCCCTTACACGGCGGTCCGAGATTCCCCTTACACGGTGGTCCGAGACTCCCTCACACGGCGGTCTGAGACTCCCTCACACAGGGGTCTGAGACTCACCCACACAGCGGTCCAAAACTTGTTCATACGACGGTCCGAGACTCGTTCACTCAGCAGTCTGAGACTCTTGGGAGGCGGAGACTCTTTCACTTGGCTGGTTGAGACTTGTTCATTCACCCCTTAGCAAAATGTGTAGAAATTACAAACTAGCTCACTGACGCCTGTGATGTTTGGGTCATCTTTCCATGACCTCCCCTTGGCTCTTTGGGGTGAGCATGTTGAGTGTGTGCGCCTGAGCAGAAATAGTTATCTCTCTCGCTCTCTCTCTCTTACACCCACCCACCCACACACACACACACACACACACACACACACACACACACACACACACACACACATATCCAAATGCTATGAACTTTCAGAAGGACATTTGTTCGATAACATTGTTACTAAACATTTTGTTACCAGATCCTTTAAATGAAAATCATTTCTATACACCAATAAAAACGTGTGCAGGAGAAAGTGTGGGTGACAGAATGATGGAGTGACAGAGGCAGTGACGGAGTGACAGACCGACAGAGTGATTAGGTGATTAATGTGTGAGTGGTGGAGCGGGGGGACAATTCACAAAATAAACGATGAAGCGAATGAAGGAGTGAACAACAAATTGCCTGGTGTATTAGCGAACGCGTGATTGAGTGAATGACAGAGAGACAGATTGAGTGACAGATTGAGGAATAGAGTGAGAGAAGGAATGAGAGCGTGAATGATAGTGTGACTGATTTCAATCTGGAGTGAAACAGTGAATGAATGACAGCAGGTTATTGGGTAAGCAAAAGAATAATAGAAGTGATGAATAAATGATGGAATAAGTGGCAGGTTGAGAGGAAAAGTATATGCACTCATTTATCTGTAAATGGACGGAGTGATGTAGTGTTTCAGAAGACAAGATTCAGAAGATACACTTACAGAAGACAACAATAAACTTCTGATCTTTATTTATCCTCCAGGTATATTCAGACCTCTCTCTTTTTCCCTCTCTCTATTTATTTATCTATCTGTCTTTTTGTTTGTATTTTAAGCTATCTATCTATCTATCTATCTATCTATCTATCTATCTATCTATCTATCTATCTATCTGTCTGTCTGTCTGTCTGTCTGTCTGTCTGTCTGTCTGTCTGTCTGTCTGTCTGTCTGTCTGTGTTTATGTCTGTCTTTATGTCTGTCTGTTTACGAGTCTATCTATCTATCTATCTATCTATCTATCTATCTATCTATCTATCTATCTATCTATCTATCTATCTATCTATCTATCTATCCATCTATCCATCTATCCATCTTTCTATCCATCCATCCATCCATCCATCCATCCATCCATCCATCCATCCATCCATCCATTCATTTATCCATCCATCCACTTTTTTTCTCCTCATGTTGGAAACGTTTTATTTTCTTTAAAGAACAGCAATCTGTTAACGAGAGGTACTGTTACAGAAAATAAATCAATACTTTCTGACCAATCAGAATCCAGAATAGTGCTGTAGTGGATAAAAGTACACTTTACTGTGCAGTAACTGTTTTTATTTCTTGCTTTCTGTGTGTGTTTGCTAATCTGTCTGTCTAGAACCCGAGCCAAAACCCTACTGTAAAAAGTACTCTGTGGTGGTGTGTGTGTGTTTATGTGTTTGTGTGTGTGTGTGTGTGTATGTGTGTGTGTGTGTGTGTGTGTGTGTGTGTGTGTGTGTGTGTGTGGTGTCACTTCAGATAGATTATCCTCCCTGTGGCAGTCTTTAGAAATAAATATTTTTATTTGCCGCTGCTGCTTCGCTCCCTTTTGCTAGCAGGCAGACGCTACTGACACTTAAATGAGACAGATGAATGAAGGGGTTTTACGTTAAGCACCACACACACACACACACACACACACACACACACACACACACACACACACACACACACACACACACATTTATACATGCTTATGCCCGTTTTTTTTGTATCTGTCGTTTAATTTGACTTCATGAAACGCCTCTTTTCCTCTCGCTGCATTTTCAAACGTCTCTACAATCGTATATTTGTAAAGCTATACGGCTAAGTACTGCTCCTAACCTCTCACTTGAGCTTGCAGCAGTGAACGCGAACTCTCTGTCAATAGCTGTTTTGATATTGTTTGTATTACATTAACTAGCATGAGAGATTATAGCCGTTGTCAGGTTAGCCTTAGCTAGCCTTAGCGGCTGGGAGTTTGTAGATGTGTAGTAATTCTTACTACTTTTTATTCCCAGTTCTGATGATTGTTTATGCATAGCTGTTTAAGCTAAATAATAAACGGATTTAGTCTGAACATCCATCGATTGATTGACATATTGTAGTAGCTTTGCTAGCAGATTAGCAGAGAAAATTACTGGGTATGATCTCTTCAAGCTTTAGTTTTGTTTTTAATCATGTACCAGAAAAATCTTTTACCACAAGATCAGATGAAACCACGGTTATGGACAAGTATCGGGACTGATTTTTCCACAGACTGTTACCCAGAAGTTTGAGGCACACACTTGTGTAGGACGTCTTTAGATGTTGCATGACATTTTTCTGACCCAAATTTGTTCTAACATGTGCACAAAGCTAGCTTCATAGGATCTAGAAGATCTGCTTTACATGGGATGGAGCAGATGATCTCCTGCTATAGAGTTCCAATTCTATTGAACACTTTTGGGATGAATGCGGACGCTGACTGCACCCCAGGTTTTCTGACCTCACTGACATCAGATGAACACACTTGTGGTTGATGGTAGTTTTTGGAGGGGGATTGTGGAACGGGACGCTTCCTAAACTCCTTAATGTTTTGTGCTCCTAAACTTAGCAGCAGCTGGAACGTAGCTGTTGTGCAGATGTGCCTTTACACCTCTGCTTGTGGGCAAAACTGTTCATAACAACTGTAGTGCCCTCACATTGTAGAAAGCTCTTCATATTAACCATCTTCATGGTTCCACAGTAACCTCATGGCTCCTTCTTCACGAGTGCAAACTGCACGTAAGGATTTGAGAAAAGATCTTCAAGTACAGCATGTTATTTGATGTTTTTTATGTCTTGTATATGTTTGTCAGTGTCTCAGGAGATTAAAATGCATCGCGGGATTGTTGATAA
>NC_139599.1:1988468-2018468 GCF_946808225.1 Silurus aristotelis
CTGCAAGAAAAGATTTATTTTAGGCGCGTCAAAAGTGCTGTCTCGAATCTGAAGTGCAGCAATTATGCGTTCCTCCTGCAAAGTTGGTTGCTCTTATTGAACAGTGGGGGAAGTCTTTTTTTATTTTTATTTTTTAATTTCTTAAATGTGGCTACATTCCAGCCGTCAATTTTCTTCTGAATTGACACAGAGTGAGATGAAACCATGCCCTGTGTGCATAACGCCTATTGTTTGCTATGGAGAATATTATTGCAAGTGCCAGGGTTTATTAAACGTAAACATGGTGCCTGAACACAATGCAGCGATGGACAAACAAATACGTAAGCGAGCCTCTGACAGGTGGAGGAGCAGATAAATACTGCATACAGATGGACCAAAATAAACATTAACTCACTCTCACCTTGTATAACTCTCTGAACAACTGCAATTCTTGACTGACTGAAAAAAAACTCACGAAACTTTCTGACATGAGCTGTAAAAAAATCTGTCTGTAATCTTTCCCTGACGTTTTTAGGACATTTTACATACAGTAATGCTGAATATGAATACAGGGCTCCTATATAACCATATAGCCATCATGTGATGTTTTAAGGAAAGTAAGTTTGGAAGGTGTTATAACACTTGACCCAGGGTAAAATATGTAATGCCAAGCTCTTCATAACAACTGAATTATACATGACATGTTTATACATAACATCTTATTCTAATATTTGCTGTTACTTTTACCCAACCTACTGACTGACTAACTGACCTACTGACTGACAAACAAACCTACTGACTGACTAACTGTCCTACTGACTGACAAACAAACCTACTGACTGACTAACTGTCCTACTGACTGACAAACAAACCTACTGACTGACAAACAAACCTACTGACTGACTAACAAACCTACTGACTGATTGACTGACCTATTGACTGACATACAAACCTACTGACTGACTGACTGACCTACCGACTGACAAACAAACCTACTGACTGATTGACTGACCTATTGACTGACATACAAACCTACTGACTGACTAACTGTCCTACTAACTGACAAACAAACCTACTGACTGACTAACTGTCCTACTGACTGACAAACAAACCTACTGACTGACTAAGTGTCCTACTGACTGACAAACAAACCTACTGACTGACTAACAAACCTACTGACTGATTGACTAACAAACCTACTGACTGACAAACAAACCTACTGACTGATTGACTGACCTATTGACTGACATACAAACCTACTGACTGACTAACTGACCTACTGACTGACAAACAAACCTACTGACTGACTAACTGTCCTACTGACTGACTAACTATCCTACTGACTGACTAACTGTCCTACTGACTGACAAACAAACCTACTGACTGACTAACTGTCCTACTGACTGACTAACTATCCTACTGACTGACAAACAAACCTACTGACTGACTAACTGTCCTACTGACTGACTAACAAACCTACTGATAGACTTACTGACTGACTAACTGACCTACTTACTGACTAATCAACCTACTGACTAGCTTACTGACCTACTGACAGGCTAACTGTCATAATGACTGGTTAACTGACTTACTGACTGGCTAACGAACCTACTGACAGACCTACTGACAGACATACTGACTGACAGACATACTGACTGACTAACTGACATACTGACTGACTAACTGACATACTTACTGACTAATTGACCTACTGATTGGCTAACTGACCTACTGACTGACAAACAAACCTACTGAATGACTACCTGTCCTACTGACTGGCTAATTGACCTACCTACAAGCAAATATATATTAGAAGTACAAATTAAAGATAGAAATTCCAATAAAAGTTTTTTGACTTGACTAACTTGTCCACTGACTGACCACCTGACTAGCCAAACTTTGGAATGACCTTCTAACTTACTTCCTGCCTGAACTACTAACTTTCTGACTGACATAATGGCTGACTGAGTAATCAACTGACTGACTGAATATCTCCATCCTGACATACTTTTTATACTTGCTTGGTGACTTACTCACTGACTAACATAATTAGCTGCCTTACCTATTTACTTTCTTATTTTTGACTTACTTTCATATAATGGCCTATTTTGACTGTAAAGATTTAAAAGTAACAGTTTCTTTTATTTCTCACATTATTTGACCAGTATTATAATGTGTAGCAACCATGAATGTCCTGTTGGCTCCATTTCTTTTGTCCTGTGCTGCGGTAACATTCTGACCTATCTTTCTTTAAATATAAACAAAAAGAAATCACAATTATGTGTATCCATATAGTGCTTATATATGCAAATAGGGGAATGGACCATTTTCAACGTATTCTCTGGAAAACCATACAAAACTAATTCTGACCTCAGCATGTGTCTCAGCAGGGCTTTAAATCCTTATAGAACAATTAGGATAATGTCCGTTCCAGATTTCTGGCGTATTCCAAGCACGAGGGCAAGAGATTCATTCGACCCGATGAAAAAAAAAAACCCCGGCCACGTCATACCCGCTCGTTCAAAATGCAATCAAGAGGAGAAATCATCCTGATTCATGGCTCATTCCATTAACCGAATTATCTGCCGCGGTGATGAATTGCACCGTCATAATAATTTCATTTGCATAATGTCTTTTCTGGTTCATTTCCGTCCTTACATGTGTTAGTAATTACTGGAGAAGCAGACTTGATCGCATTTCAGCCTAAAAAACACAGATCCATTTTTTTCCTCCGAAAAATAAATAAATAAAAAAATCTATATAGTTGTTTTAAATACCAACATTGATTTATTACTCACTGATTTAAAGACGACTCATTTTCCTGCAACGAGATTAAATGAATGCATCATCTGTCAGTGGTGTTGGTGGTTTTTGGAGCGAGAGGAGAAATTCCCAACATGCTTATGCCTTTAATAAAGCTGACCTTATGGTATGTATGCAGTTCGTACAAGGCTGAGCAACTTTACGAGCAATTATAAAGCTGGCGCTCGGTTATGGCTCTCCAGCAGATAAAACGATGGCCTTCAGTGGTAATTACTGCAGCTTGGACGGAATAAGCGTGCGATTCAGCGATGAATTAAAGGTTGATGAATTGGAATCGAAATTCAGGCATTAGATCAATTTTAAAAAACATTGACGAGTTTCGGGAATTCTTATTTACGTTTGTTTCATTTGAAAGATCAAAATAGGAAGACATTCATTTTTTAATTTAAAACTGTTTTAATAGTTTTTCCGAGAGGCAGAATTGCATAATTTAAAGGTTTGTGTTGACGGGGCTTCATAAGACCTTCACTAACCTTTTATGACAGTTGACATAAACCTAACCACACATGAATCGTTTTCAGGAGATTCTTACATGCAGATACAGTTTTTATTACAATCAGGTTTACTCTCCAGCTGACATATAACACCCAGTTTAGCTAACACCTTTATAAGCCTCTCATGACACTTATCATAAACCTTAATAAATGTTTAGGTTTATGTAGATTTATGGTTCTGCATGTTGATTAGTTTGTATGTTTCTACTATTTTTTCATGCTATTACACTTTGAAAACTATTTCTCTTTTTAGCTAGCTTGGTACAATGCCTGCATATGCTATTCATTATGTACACTGTAATAACAGGTTATAACAAATATTTTGATTTGTTGCGTCCTACGCTTACATCAAATACACGCTTGTCATTTAAACTGACTCTTAGGTCAATTTGAAATGTGAGAGACCTTATAGGGATAAACGTATTGGTTAGTGGAACATCTTCCCAGAAGAGTGAATGCCGTTATAACACTAAATAGGGACTAAATGTGGAATGGGATGTTCATGAAACACATTTTATGGCCAGAAGTCCACAAATCCATATCGTGTATACTACTGTTTGGTTTTTGGGGGGTGGCGGTTTGATGGTTAAGGCATTAGTCTTTGCATCCGAATGTTGAGAGTTCAAATTGCAGCCACACCAAACTGCTACTGTTGGGCCCCTAAGAAAGGCCCTTAACTCAATAGCTGCTCAGTTTTACAGTATGAATAATCTAAATGTGAGTCTCCCTGGATAAGAGCACTTGCCTTATCTAAAATGCCAGAAATCTAAAATGTATTGTAATGTTATTTTTATTTATTTATTTATTTATTTATTTATTTATTTATTTATTTATTTATTTATTGCGTTATTATGGCTGCTCATCAGGAATAAATACACAACATTCACCTTAACTCTTAAAATCCTGTAAAGCTGCTTTGAGACAATGTCTGTTGTGAAAAGCGCTATAGAAATTAACTTGACTTGACTTATTAATAGTATTTATAGTATCATTGGAAATGGAATTCATTAGTAAAACTGTTTATTTGAACACTTTATTTACTGTTTAGAACAGTAACAACGTTTTATTCAATCAAAATGAAGCAGATGTAAAATTGTAAGTTTTTTGGAAACTTTATTTTTTTCCCCGCACGTCACCTTTCCAGAGACCTGTATATTCCGTATATAGCTAGCCTTAGGAGATCTCCATGTGCTGTGCCTGATGCCTTGAGGCCACGCTGAGAGTCCATTAGCTGCTGTCCCACAGGCTCCAGACGGGCAAGATCGATGGGTTCGGCCTGTCACTTTTCATTTGGCCGATTTTTCCAGATGCATAAGGCTTTCTTGCTTCATTACCCAGCCAGAGACGGTGAGGAGACGAACAGGGCACTGGGAGACACTGCACCACCCACACCCTCTCCATCTCAGCATACCGATGCTCCATCTTCTTAAAATGACAACTTTGGAAATTATCTTTTTTTTTTTTTTTGTCCTTCATATAACCTGTTTAGTCTTAGCAATCAGAATGTTTATTAAAACATGATCTGATGCTTCAAGCTAAAGGTGGCACACAGTTTTTCTTGATTACAACCTTATATATATATATATATGTATTCATTTATTCATTTATTCATTTATTCATTTATTCATTTATTTATTCATTTATTCATTTATTTTTAAACAATAATATGTTTATTTTGGGGTCAACAGTGCAAAGTAATGGAGAGTGTGTTGGAGAAGTGAAGAAAAGTGTGCAGGCAGGGTGGAGTGGGTGGAGAAGAGTGATAGCAGGAGTGATTTGTGATAGAAGAGTATCAGTGAGAGTGAAAGGGAAAGTTTATAGGACTGTGGTGAGACCTGAGATGATGTATGGATTGGACAGGATTAGAAATGAGTTTATTAGAGGGACGTCGCATGTAGGACGTTTTGGAGACAAGTTGAGGGAGGTGAGATTGAAATGGTTTGGACATGTGCAGAGGAGGGACATGGGGTGTATCAGTAGGAGAATGCTGAGGATGGAGACACCAGGAATGAGGAAAAGAGGAAGAACAAGGAGGTGGTTTATGGATGTGGTGAAGGAAGACATGCAGGCAGTTGGTTTGAAAGATGCAGATGTAGTGGACGAATGAAGGAGCCCATATATGTATAATTCAATTAAATTAATGTTTATTTGTATTGCGCTTTTAACAATGAACATTGTCTCAAAGCAGCTTTACACAGATAATGTGGTGATAAAAATGTTCTTTATAAGTGTAAGTTTGTCCCTAATGAACGAGACGGTGGCGACTGTGGTGAAGGAAAAACTCCCCGAGATGCATAAGGAAAAAACCTTAAGAGAAACCAGACTCAAGAGGGAACCTCATCCTCATCTGGGTTGCACCGAAGGTCCATTTTTTACAGATAATCGATGTTGAGGTGCAGTGATGGTGATCAGAAGCAAACTGTAGTCCTGAGTCAGTGTAGCAGACTGTTGACATTAACTACAGTTCAAATCCATCCTCAAAGCTCCCGTTCTTACTCCAGAATTTCATGGATCCCCAGGGCAGTGTCCAGGTAGAAAGTGACTTTTTGGTTTAATCTCAGTCACACCAAGCTGCCACTCCCGGGCCCCTGAGCAAGGCCCTTAACCTCATAGCTGCTTAGCTGTATGGATGAGATAAATGCAAGTCACTCTCAGGGCGTCTGCAATATGCTGTGAATGTAAATAATGAAACTGAATCCTTAGCTAAAACCGTTCTAGATGTTTTAAAGGAGTGTCTACACTCCAGTTCATTCGGAAGGAAAAATAAAATGACATACAGCAATTCGATCTCTACTACAGAAAGTAGACCTGTACCTTTCTTGCCCATTAATAAAAACAAAACACAGATTTGTGACACATTCACTACATTATTAAATATTTGAGAACACAGTAGACATTTTACAGCAGTAATTACACTATTTTTGATATTGTACAGAAATAATTAAAAGTTTAAGACGCTGTGTTATAATCCACATATTATACTTTTATAGACATTATAGAGTAGTAATTAAACTTCTCCTGTTCTGGCATCGTATAGCAGTAATTATATATTTATGTACATTGTACAGCAGAAATTACACTAATAGATGCTGAAAAGTGGTAATTACAGCTTCATAGACATTCACAAACATTACACTTTTATAGAGGTTGTAATGTGGGAATTGTTACACAAAATGTACAGTTATATAGATGTAAAATGATAATTACACAATTATATACATTTTGCAGCAATGATAACACTTATAGAGGTAATAAAGCAATAATAACACATTTATAAACATTTTGCAGAACTAATTACACATTTATAAACGTTTTGCAGAACTAATTACACATTTATAAACGTTTTGCAGCAGTAATTACACTTTTATAGAGGTAATAAAGCAGTAATTACACATTTATAATATTTTGCAGCAGTAATTACACTTTTATAGAGGTAATAAAGCAGTAATTACACATTTATAATATTTTGCAGCAGTAATTACACTTTTATAGAGGTAATAAAGCAGTAATTACACATTTATAATATTTTGCAGCAGTAATTACACTTTTAGAGGTTATAATGCAGTAATTACACATTTATAAACATTTTGCAGAACTAATAACACATTTATGAAGGTTATAAAGCAGTAATTACACTTTTAGAGAGGTTATAAAGCAGTAATTACACATTTATAAACGTTTTGCAGAACTAATAACACATTTATAAAGGTTTTGCAGCAGTAATTACACTTTTATAGAGGTTATAAAGCAGTAATTACATTTATAAACGTTTTGCAGCAGTAATTACACATTTATATATATATATATATATATATATATATATATATATATATATATATATATATATATATATATATATATATATTACAACTACAATAAAACAGATGTAAAGCAATAATTGCACATTTATAAACATTGTACAGCGGTTATAACACTGACAGATGTCGTAGAGAGGTAATTACACGTTTATAAAGGCTGTACGGTACACCAGTATCGGCACGTTGCAATCATTTTTCTAGCGTTAATGAACATTTTTAGATGTTATTAGGGAGCAACTACACATTAGTAAACAGTAAGAAACAGGCTTATAGCATGCTAGATGCTAATTTGAATCTAGCGAAGAATAAGACATAATTATTGTACCTGTTTCTGATAATTCAGTGTAAGATGGAAATGTAGCTGTAATACGCACAGCTGATTAAAGAAAAAAGGGAGAATCGTACTGAAAACCAAACTCCTCATTTTCTTGCATATATTTTCAGGACTGCTTTTACCTCTGTCTTTCTCTCTTTCTATCTCTCTGTTTCTTAAGTCTGTGGACGTTAGACACTGCCTTTATTTTATTTATTTGCTTTAGTGACATTATTATGAGCCTTACTGTGCTGATCTGTCCCATTCCAATTACAGTAAACACTGTGCTGAACTCAAACAAGGGAGAGGGAGGGAGAGAGAGAGAGAGAGAGCGAGAGCGAGAGAGAGAGAGAGAGAGAGAGAGAGAGAGAGAGCACTGAACAGTGTTAATTAAACACACACACACACACACACACACACACACACACACACACACACACACACACACAATCTCCCACTCCCTGAGCGATCACACAGGAGTGAGACTTGACTCGCAGTGGCGAATAAAACAGTCACATTTATATTTGTCACACTCTCTCTCTTTCCCTCTCTCTCCCTCTCTCTCTCTCTCTCTCTCTCTCTCTCTCTCTCTCTCTCTCCTTCTACTCTTCATTCTCTATCATACATTGTGTTTCTCTCTGCATCTCTCTCTATCTCTTATCCTTTTCCTAATTTTTTTTATTGTCTCTGTACCTAGCTCAATTTCATGCTCTCTCTCTCTCTCTCTCTCTCTCTCTCTCTCTCTCTCTCTCTCTCTCTCTCTCTCTCTCTCTCTCTCTCTCTCTCTCTCTCTTCTATTTTGCTGTTTCTTTATAGTACGTTTCTTCTCTTTGTTCTTTTTTTAAAAGGACTTCCTCTTTTTTTCCTTTCTGTCATTCTCTTGTTTTCTCTCTTTTCTCCCATCTTGCTACTTGTCCGACTGTATTTTGCTCTCTCTTGCTCTCTCACTCCACCTTTATCCGTCTTTCACATTGTCCTGCCTCTCCTCATCTATGTTTTATTCTTTTATTTTCTTATTTTTTTACCCTCTTCTCAACTTTCAGGATGGATTTACTCTGACTTTCTCTCAATCTTTTATTGTCTGAAATGGACTTTCTATCTATCTATCTATCTATCTATCTATCTATCTATCTATCTATCTATCTATCTATCTATCTATCTATCTATCTATCTATCTATCTATCTATCTATCTAGAGCGAGAGAGCGAGAGAGAGCGAGAGAGAGCGAGAGAGAGAGAGAGATCAGGCCATCTTTGTGGAGAACAACAATTCTTCTAAGAAAACAGTTTGAATGTGAATGAAGCCTTGAGGAAGTGTATTATCGCTAATCCCGCCCCTAATCTCACCCATAACCTTCATGTTGACTTTGTAGCATTGTAACTTTTCCTTTCCAAGTGTGTCCTGAGAATCGCTGCTCATTTGCATAAGACCATGGTTCTCCCTTATCTCTTACTCTCCTGCTTTATCCTCTCTGGAGCAGACAGCTTTAAAATCAACGCTCTGCTTTGGAAAATAAATAACGGGGAAGAAGAGAAGGAGAGTGTTATTAGACACTGGTGAGGTCAGGTGTTAAGAGCGCAGACGCAGCAATGAGCCTGGGGGACGGCTGTTTTAAGAGCAGTACTAGATCTTGGTGGCTTTTATTTACTTTCCTCCCCCTCGAGTGGCATTCTTCTTGAAGCAAGCGGATCGTCAGTTGTTAAAGAGATAAGGGAAGAGGGCGCTAACTACCTGTGGTAGAGATGGGACACGAAAGCAAATCTGTCCTTATCTTTCCCAGCTCGTAATTCCAGTTTAACAAGAGACTAAGTGAGGGATGGAGCCAATTATTTTCCAAACTAAATTTAAACTTCCCAAGTACTCAGGCGAGTGTGTGAGAGGAAAACGGGGCGCTCGAGTTGAGTTGAGTTGTGTTGTGTTGTGTTGTGTTGTGTTGTGTTGTGTGAATGTTTGTATATGTTATAAATTTTTTGGGGAAATGATCAATGTCATTTGATGTTCTGTTATTACCTAGAAATTCATTAAAATGCCATTGAGATTGGCCTGGAAGGAGAAATGGATTGTTGGATTGTTGGAAAATCCCCAAAGTGAATCAATTAGAAATTGGAAGGAAGATTCAGGAAATTGTGTGGCAATATTTCCTCCACTCTCAAACACCAGAAAAGCAAGAGAGAGGGAGTGTGAACATTTCAACAGGAGGAATGGTGTAAATTGTTCTTATTCTGGGAAACAGAATAAATAGCTTATGTAGGTTAGGGTTAAAAATATATAACATTTTTAAACAAAGTAAATACAATTTACATCAATCGTGTCTGTTTACACGTCCTGGCTTTTATATTGCTTTATTCTGAATCATTCAAGGTTTGTGTTTTTTGTCTTAGGACGATTGAGGGTCTCGTATAAGTGTGAAAGGATGGAATTGGGAAAGAGGTTTTATACGTATAAGATGCTGGAAAAGCAAATGATGTGCACTTCCTGGAAAAAAAATTGTTCAGTATTGAAAAGTTTCAAGTTTATTGCCATTTTCACAGGTACGTTGATGTTTAATCGGGAGCATGAGTGTTCAGGTACTTTCAGGTCTCTCCAGAGATGTTCAATAGCGTTTAAGTCAGGGCTCTGGCTGGGCCACTCAAGGATGGAGATGGCAAAAGTACACACATCCTTCACTCAAGTAAAAGTGCAGAACCTCATGTTTTAAAAGACTCTGGTTAAAGTTGAAGTTCTGACTGCACTTTTTTACTCAAGTTAAAGTAAAGAAGTTTGAGCTCTGACATGGTGACAAAAAGTCACCATTATTACTACCTGTTTTAGTGTCACGCTGGTAACTGAACCTCACGTCATATTAATGTATTAAAACAAAACAAATTTCAGATTTTGTTCTCTAATGAATGTATCCAGTCTGAAGATCCACCATATAGAACACAAGCAGAGAAAAGATGATGATGATCATGTGATCAGGAATGTCTCTGTTCTGTCATGTTCTCATCACTGACTCCCTCTGTCTCATCCACGTTAACCCCAGACTTCTTACTGCCTTCTGCCTGCTCACTGTGAGCTTCAGAATCTACCAAGAAGAATCTACTTAAATACAGTAACAAAGTATTTGTACTTCGTTACTTCCCACCTCTGCTCTAGAACATTCACAGAGTTGAGAACAGGTTTTTATTGAGGACATCTCTGTACTTTGCTCCATTCGGCTTTCCCTCAACCCTGATCAACACCCCCCACAGCATAATGCTGCCACCACCATGCTTCACTTTTGGGATTGTTTTGAGCGGTGCCTGGTTTCCTCCAGACCAGTGATGGTTGTCTGTCTGGAGCTTTATCCCATCTCCACAGAGGATCTCTGGTGCTCAGTCAGAGTGACAATTAGGTTCTTGGTCATCTCTTTTACCCATAGACTTCTCCTTTGATTGCTCAAGAGGCCAGCTCTTGGAAGAGTCCTGGTTGTGCCACACTTATGGGGTGAATAGTGGATTATACTCTATTTTTCAATGTGATATACAATATAAAATAGCAATTTCGATTTATTTTACTTATTCAATCGTTTGTTTTTTTCGTATTTTTTATACACGAATGAAAATCTCATCATTGGTTCACCGTTTTCCAGATTGAAAAGAAAAATCTACAAATAAATTTGCTTTGTGTTTATTCACAGGTCATTTTGTTAAGTATAAATGTTGTCCAGTCGACCACATGGCATAGATACCACCATCTGATACACCACATGATACTGTTTGGTGAACCCAGTGTGCATTATTGCTCCAATGAACAGACCACATGAGATGACGGCAATCTGGATGTGTTTCCTAATAATTGTGGCAACATGAGGCAGACGGCAACCTGCGCTCTGAGACGATATCAAGAGATGAGGTCTAGCTTCTATTCACAAGCAGATTGATAAATCCTTTTACAGACAGTGTAGAGATTTTCAAGATGTTAGATGTAAGTCTGGAAGCTATCAAAGAGAAAAGAAAGAGGCTGTTCACATATAAATTAGAGTAGAGTGATGTTCTTTCATCACATATCCTAGCTTGTAGTGGTGAAGTCTGAAACACTTGTACACCATAATGCTGCCTTCACCATGCTTCACTTTTGGGATTGCTATGCACAGGTGATGAGCAGTGCCTGGTTTCCTCCCAGATGGTTGTCCATCTGGAACTTTGTCCCACCTAGACACAGGATTTCCAAGCTCAGTTAGAGTGACCATCAGGTTCTTGATTGCCGCTCTTACTCATGCCCTTTTTCCTTGGAAGCTCCTGTAAGTGTCCTGGTTGTGCCACATTATTTAGGGGGTCTAAAAGCTTTCCAAATGCACCGTATACCATTTGCAGTTTGCAGTTGCAAATGATTCTTATTATGACCTGCCGTAACGCAGTATTGCGTAGTGGTTAGCGTAGTGACTGACCTGGCCTAAACATTTCCTCTAACCCTGGAGAAAAGTCAAAGCCTATGTTTAACTCGCTCAGATGGTGGCCTGTGTGGTCAGCAAAACCAAATCTGCTGCCCCATCCATTAATTACGGATATATTTAGAAACCATAATTAGCATAAGCATTGTTAGCACATGCCCTTTTATTCTTCTTGTAAAGACCTCTGCTGTCAGGAACAGAAAACTAGGACACAAAAAAAAGGTGCCGTGTCAGAGCAATGGACCTCGTGTGCTCAGGCTGCGAAAAGCCAGAGCGTAATTAGATTTCCGGTTTAACGAGGAAGCGGCTAGTGCACCCACTCTGAGTTTTCAGCCGCGGTTTGGGCATGAACCAAATGAAATTAAAGCTGACAATGAGCTTGGCGCTGTTTACAAGTGGGTCAGCGATAGCGGAGGTCCGTGAAGGGCGGCGAAGGAAACATGAGACGTTACTCTGGTGAGGATATTTTTATTTTTTTTGCACTCTGTATTTATTTCTATGTATTTTTCATTGCTGTTGGTTTAAGAGCGGTTTATAGACGTGCTAAGCTTCAGATCGCGCTTATGAAATCATCCACGTGCTCAAGCCTGGTTCAGTGTTTATTGATTTGTGATTACGGCGTAATGTCATAAAGAGACTCAGTCACACGGTGGAAGGAAATTATGGAAAAAAGCATCAGGTTTGCTGATGCACACATTTCAATGGATATTAGAACTAAATAAATACTAATATAAATAAAGGTCTTGAATGGATGCTGGTGAAGGATTTTCTGATAGACACACTCTGAGGTTAAATAAAGTTATATTAGGGACATGGAAAAGTTTCCTCCAGGTATTAGAAGGAAAGTATGTGTAGATTTATAACAGTTTTTAACTCAAATTGTTACCACAAGGTTGGAGGCACACAATGTCTTTAGATGATGTAGCATGACATTTTCCCTTCACTTGAACTAGAAGACCCAAACCTGTTCCAGCATGGCAATGTCCTTGTGCACAAGTTTAATGAAGCTCAATCTGCTTTGCATAGAATGGAGTAGAAGATCTCATGCTATAGAGATCTGACCCTCAACCCTATTAAACGTGAATGAATATGAACGCTGGTTGCACCCCAGGCCTCCTCACCTCACCTACATCAGTACCTGACTTTACTAACACCCTTTGTGGCTGAATGAGTCTCCACAAAATCTAGTGGAACATCTTCCCAGAATCGTGTAGGTTATTATAAAAGCAAATGTGGAACAGGATGTTTAAAAAGTAGATATGATTTGGTATCCACAGACGTTTGTCCATATAGTCCATATGGTATCTAAACAAGCTTCTGGAGATTCTCCTCTGTGTACATCCAGCTCTTAAAAAAAACGTTCATATGTTTTTATTTTATCCTCTTTTCTTTTTACCCTGGAAACACACTTCATTTCTTCTAGTACTTTCTATAGTGTATGCGTATAATTTGGTGAAGAGAATCAACTTAGAATCCACATTTATACAAAATAAAGTTTAATTGAGATGTTCTTTGCAGAAGAAATGATGGATTTGTGATTTCAGAAGCAAACTTTTTTTTTTCTAGGCATGTAAGAGAGCAATATTAGATGTTAGAATCATGAATATTTGATGAAGACTTTCATATCAGAGCAACATCAATTTCTGGAATCTGATTGGTTTCTATTAATAATGCTCTCTTTTTGATTCTTCATCATTTCTATAGTAACAGTTCCTCATGGAGACTTGAATGGCAGATGCTCATAATACAGAGATTTACAGAGATCTTTTTAAACGCGGAATCTCCAGTTTTCTAGTTTCATTAAAGCTAAACTAAAGAAGGAAGTGAAGGGTGATGATGACTGTTATAATGTAAGTGAGAAAAGGAAAGTACTTGTTATTCAATAGACGTTCCATAAGTTAATAAGGTGTAAAAAGCTGATTCACATCGGCATAAAAGTTAAAGATGCGATGCATCATTGTGAAAGTGTCGGATATGAGTTGAAATTTGTATCGAGATGCATCATTTCGAACATATTTGGATCATAAAAATAATATTTTACATATTTATGAGTAGATGCGCTTTACTTCTATTATTTAGAAAGTGATCAATAATTTGTGACCAATATTCGAAACGTAGATCGATTTCTCGTCGCTGATCCGTTTCTCGAGTTCGTTCTCTTAGCGCCACTGCTGACACTACGGAGAGCGAGGCGTGTCCTGAGAGTCACATAGAATACAGATTAACATGGCAGAGGCAGAGCTGTAACTTCCTGCAGACACAACAGGAAAAAAAGTCATGTTTTATTTAATCTTTATTTAATCTTAGCTGCTTCATGTGCATCTTTAACTGATCAAATCATAGCCAATGGAATGTATTTCTCTGTGTGTATATAGAAAAGGAGGAAAAGAGGAAAAGTTTTACGCTCAGGTACACAAAGGTTTCTGGAAAATGTTCTGGCTTCAGAAGAGAATTTTGGGAATTTTTCTCTGGATTTAGGATTCGGTAGAAAAGTCTGAAATTGAGAAACACGTTTTTTCATTGGTCTTGTGCCTCTCTTTTATTTTAAACAGCGTGTAGAAATATATCATTCCAGGTTTTAGCTATGCTGATGTTTTGTGTGTGTGTGTGTGTGTGTGTGTGTGTGTGTGTGTGTGTGTGTGTGTGTGTGTGTGTGTGTGTGTGTGTGTGTCCTTTTTTTATTACAGTTTCATAGCCTTGTTATGGGGTGTTTTACAGTGTATATATGAGTGTCATAAAGTTTTCTCTGGGAACAAGGGGTGTGTGTGTGTGTGTGTGTGTGTGTGTGTGTGTGTGTGTGTGTGTGTGTGTGTGTGTGTGTTGTTTACATCCTTCACTCCTCTAGTGAGATATTGCTGTCCTGAGCAGTTTTCTGCTCCTCCTCTGGCTTTGCTTCCATCTCCCCTATCATGGAGCTCAGAGGTGCTGTCACTGCCGTCCCTCGGTACTGGATCTCTCTCTCTTTCTCTCTTTCTCTTTCGCTTTCTCTTTCTCTCGGCTGGGCAAATTGAATAAATCACAAAAAAAGATCCGCATGGCTGAGTTTTCCCACTTCCTTGCTTGTCATCCGCTTCTCCTCGGAGCTAGTGTGAGAGGAAGAGATGATGAGCGAGATTCAGAGAGAGAGAGAGAGAGAGAGAGAGAGAGAGAGAGAGAGAGAGAGATGCTGAGGATTCTAAGGATCTGGAGTCCTCTGGCTCTGGCGTCTCTCCTCCCTGCAGAATTATACCTCCAGGAAAATGAAAGATGGCGTCCCTAGTGGCGATGATCCTCTGCCTGAGTCTCTGCGTCCTCTCTTTAACACTTGTCTCATTTGCATTTCTTTTTTTTTTTTTCCTCCCCACCTCGCGTTTTGTCGAACTCTTCATTGAAAAGCCTCGTGAAATAAATCACCACCTTTTCATCCTATAAACCCGCATGAAGAGGGAAAAAAAACCCACAATGCTCTGAGCATTATGGAGTCTAATTTCTCCCTCTGTGTTTCCTAATCAGAGCGCCGACTTCAAAGTGAAAAGAACTCAAATTACTCCCAAGAAGCGAACAGGATGAATTTGTATTTGTTTACATGCTTATTTTTTGTGTGTGAAACATTTTATTTATTAATCTCACATGGCCACATCACCAGCGCTTTTTGTTCCATTGTGATTGTACGCTCGGAGCGAACGCTGCTAATTGAGATCGCTTGAACGTTTCCGTGATGAAAGGATTCGTCTTTTCTGGGTTCAGCACGTGCGCTTGTGTGTGCAGGTGACCTACAACTGGGGACTCGTTTGTTCTAAAAGGAACAATCTGGCAACGCAAGCATTTAGCACTACCCTCGCTTGCTCTGGATGCCAGATATTCTTCATTAGCACAAGACATAGCTGCTTTATGGTGTCAGAATCCTGGACTAGCCATCACACCTCGTGTTTGATTTGCACACGTGTTTGACGTTTACAGACGATCAGCACTGGGATTTAAATGTTCACTTTGCTTTTACGTCTTTCGTTTGTTTCTCCACGTTGTCTGTTTCACTCAGGTTTCATTGCTCACCTCGACTGGTTTGTGTTTTGGTTCATGTACAGTATCTGGTGTTTTCTTTGCTATGTTATGTTTACGTTTGTTTGCATTTTATTAATACATTTCTGCACTTGCATCTTCACCTGATTCCTGACCCCTGCATGGATTCCTGCATGAAGGTGCATTTTTTTTATTTTTTTTTTAATTATATTTTTTTTAAGTTAAATAGATAAATGATTAAAAATACATTCAATTTTTTTTTTTATTCTACTTCAAAAAATTATAATAATAATGATGATGATGATAATAATAATAATAATAATAATAATAATAATAATAATAATAATAATAATAATATAGATAATGACATTCTTCTTCTTTGTTTTTTTTATTATTGTTGTTATTATTATTATTATTATTTTTTTTTTTTAAGCTAAGTAATTTAAAAAAATATATACGAGTAAATTAAAAATAAATATTAAAGAAATAACTGAAGAGGGAAAAAAATCACTATCAATAATGAGCAATTTTTTTTATACAATTTAAAAATGAGGTAACTTGATATTAAAGTCAAATAATAATAATAATAATAATAATAATAAAAGTAAGATATTTTCAATGTTTTTTTTTTCTTTATTGCAACTAAACTAAAACTAAAATTGATGATTGATGATCATATTCTTCAGAACTTCGATCTGCCGAGTGCCTGATAGTCTGTCTGGACGTCTATCTGGATGTGTGTCTGAGCGTCTGTCTGAGTGTGAATTAGGGTCATATGTTAGCTACGGTCAGAGCAGAAAAGAGAGATGAAGTTAAAAATCGTCAGTCTGCTCCGGAGGAAATCATTTTGTCATCCAAAGTGTCACCTGAACATTTCACATTACTGCCATGTCCCTTGACGGCTTTCTTGTAATTGCTTTCAGAATTGCAGTGTTTTTCGCCACTCGATGGCCTTCGTAGACCGAATCAAACCGAGACGTGGGAAAGCAGGCGTGAAATAATGACAAAACCGAGCCTGAGGGTGTGTCAGAGGGGACAGTGGGGTGAATCTCGGGGAAAACAAACCGGAACGGGTTCCACGCCGAGCGTCACCCGTGTGCCCCCCGAGTCAAAAGAGGGTCAGGTCCTGACCTGGAACTGATATTAAACTTTCTGAGATCATGACAGAGTTTCATCTCGCTTTCTACCGATGTACCTGACTGACGGCAAAGCAGCTACAAATCACATCTTTATGTCACTGCTCTCATTTAAATATGTGATTGCTTCCATAGTAACCACTTATTACAGGAGTAAATCTTTCTGCAAACCTTTAAATTCTTTTTTGTTTTTTTTTGGAAAACAAAATTATTACACATATTTAATATTATTAAAATAACAACAATACTACTACTACTACTACTACTAATAATAATAATAATAATAATAATGACGATGATGATGATGATGATAAATCTTGTATGTTTTTGCTTAAAAAAATACAAATAAATAAGACACAAATGCCTTCTCTATTCAAACTAGTGCAGCATTATTATTTTTATTATTATTATTATTATTATTATTATTATTTATTAAGACATAAAATAATAATACAAGAAAAAAAAAAAAAAGAAAAATAAAAAAGTTTCTTATTACCATTTAATTTTTTTATTTAATAACAATAACAACAATAATAATAATAATAATAATAATAATAATAATAATAATAATAATGATAATAATATTAATAATAATAATAATTAACTTTTCTTTTCATTATTCCTTTTTTTTAAGTTATTGCTTAATAGCAAAATATCTTTTGTCTTAATGTTTTAGAAAGGTTACTATTTCAGGAAGAAAAGATACACCATTTAATGGATTGTATCGTTTTCTAAAAAAAGAAAAAAAGAAAAGAAAAACAGCATAAAGTCGTAAAGAGAAACAGAATGTGGCCTTTTCTGAGGCAGAATGCTAGCTCAGTGATGCACTTTGGCTAGGCGGCTTGTCAGGTATTGATGGCTCTAAAACCGCTATAAAGGCCAGCCACTAAACCTTTTGTGCGCTAAAGCATTGTCTCGGAGTCCGCCTAGCGACTTATTAATCTCGTTCATTTTCTATAAAAGGTCCCTTTGGAAATGTTACAGTAGTGTGTGATGTGCTACGTCTCAGCGATCGCGCCCTTTCTTCCTCTTTCTCTCCACAGCACACACTCGCTGTCCATTCGCCACTAATCTGCTCCTCTTTACATACTCTCCATGTTTATTTATTTTATTTTAGATGTGTTTAGAAGGCACAGTCTGGAGACCGGTGAAGGTTTCGTGAAAATGGATCGCGTGCTTCCAGAGTAATTTTTAACCAATCACGCTAATGGAGTGAGTTTACTGAGTTGAATGAAGAGTCAAAGGAATAAATGCAACGTTCATCCGAATGACCTTTTAGGAAATGTGCTAAATTCATCTTCGTTCATTTTAGTCTTCAGCACAGATTCTGCCCTTCGAGGAGAAGAAAGAAAAAGATTAGCATTTATACAAGTAGCACTGATGGAGAAATAATGTGTGATTAAAAACCTGGCACAAATCAGCGTGGATCTGCTACATGAATATTTTCTGTTTGCTTTTTGAACATCCCATCCCACATTTACGCCCAACCTCCACTCTTCTGGGAAGGTGTTCCACAAGATTTCGTGCAGATTTGTGATCATTCAGCCCACAAGTGTGTTAGTAAAGTCAGGTACTGATGTGAGAAGGTGAGGAGGTTCCTGGGGTGCAGTCGGCATTCACATAGGTTTGAAGCTCTATAGCAGGAGATCTTTCACTCAATCATATGTATCTTCATAGAGCAGGTTTTGGGTCTCCTAGTTTTCAGAGTGAAGAAAAAACTTCATGCTCCTCCATCTGAAGACATCTTGTACAATCGTGTGCCTTCCAGTTTGTGGAAGAACCACATATGGATGGAAAATCAAGTGTCCCAATACTCTTGTCCACATAATATTTGAGGGACAGAAAATGAGAAGGAGAATTTGATATTTCAGTGTAATTACTACAGTAATAGTGTTTTTTTTCTTCTTCTTCTCTGAATAAATGACGGTAATTCTTTAAGGTAATACAGTAGCATTAAACATTTTGAGACCCAATTAAACATCAATCCTGATGCCTGAGACAGTGGAGACTTGAAATCTAGCTTGCACATTAGCAGTTAGCTAGCTTACTGAACTAGCATCATCAGGATTCGGTACATGGGAGGTCAGAGGTTAAGGCTCTGAGTTACTAATTAGAAGGTCTGGGGTTCAAGCTTCGGTATCGCCAAAGTGGCCTGCTTGGGGCCCTTGAGAAAGGCCCTTAACTCTCTTTATTTCTACAACCAATACATCTCTATTAATGAGATTTATTTTGTGGTGCTGTTGAACTTCTCGATTTTAAAACATGAAACTTTCACTATTTAGGGTTTTATTCTAAACCATCATGTTGCTCCCACCACCATGCTTCACTGTGGGAAATAAGAAAAAACGATTCTAAAGAAAAGCCACAATGGATCACAATGGAGCCACAGTTCCTCCGTTTTAATGTAACTTCCTCTTACCTGAGCTCTTATGAGCCATAATAGTGTGAGATGATGCTGAATGAAACAAAGATAAGAGAGAGATGGAGAGGACATGGCCACTATTTCAGAGTGCAAGAGGAACAGAGGAACATATCATCATCCAGACCCTTTATAGCTCCTGGGAGAGCTCGTCCCCTCACATCTCTCACTTTAATTGAACTCGTGATGCATGGCCAACCTCAGGGAGCAGCGCCGTGGTCTGCTAATGGAGGCGGCAGATAAATAGTTGGTCTCCAGGTTTTTTTTTGTTTTTTTTTCGATTCGACTCGCCGAGACAATGGGAAAAAAGGGAGGGTTATTTATATATTTTAAGGCTCTCTGGTGGCACAAATGGGGCAGAACGTGTACAGGTGGGTCAGGAGAACTCCCACGAGGCTTTAAATTTTAGCATGATGGAAAAGCAACACCGTCTGCGTCTTCATGGCCCTCGCACACGCGAAGGTTCTCGCTTCTCACTGTTATTACCTGATATTGACCCAGTTATTAAACTGCAATGAGAAATGAGATGGTCGTTCTCAGACCTCTTCTTAATTTCTGATCAGATGCTCAGTTTTATTTCAACAAAAATGTAAATTTGTCTCTCTTTTTTTGGAAATATTTTAAATGTAATGCTCAGACGGCATATAAAGATGAGTCGATCGCACCATTTCTGTTTGTTTATTAATGTTACATGAAATCGGTGGAAATGCTGCTTCCATTTAGGGCAGAGCTCGGAATCATCAGAATGTATATATCTGGCGCCCGAATTCCCCGTATTAGCTAGGCAGATGTGTGTGTGTGTGTGTGTGTGTGTGTGTGTGTGTGTGTGTGTGTGTGTGTATATAATATATAGAATATATATATAATGTGTGTATATATAATCAAAGATTCTCATTTTATTGTTTTAAGAGACACAAACATGTTCCTGTTGTTTCTATGCAACAACATATGTTTCTATGTTTTTACTTTGCCCAAACAAATCTATAAATGTCCAGATGGCCAACTTTATTTTCAATAGAAAAATCCTCCATTAGAAGTTTTACATGCTCTCAGTATCCAGACAGTTCGTTTCTCCGAACATTCAGCTGTAGTACTTTGATGTGTCTCTTGTAAAACTCGCCAAAGATGTCTTTCTTGTGATTCAGTTCATCCCAGAGCAGTTCAATAGTATTTAGGTGCGGTGACTGGGCAGGTGGTTCCATCATAGACATCTCTATTGAGTGTTTGCTCTCTAAAGAATGCTTACAGAACTCAGACATGTTTCTCGCTTCGGCTCATCGTCTTGTTGTACGGTGAAGTCGGATCCAATGAGCCGCGGCCCAGACAGAATCACATTGAGTTGAATTATGAAATTGGAGCCATTTTGGATCAGGATTCCTTTCACTTCACAAAGCGTTGGTGTTTCCTAAACAAATTTGCATGGTATCATGAAACAGTGCTTTTAATAAAGGTTGTGACATAAGAAATCTGTTTTAAATGCTTTAAATAATAAAAGAAAAATGAAGAACATGACCATCAGAAAACTCTGCACATAACTGATGATATTTCATGTAGAAATTTGAACCTGCATCACACTTCAAAATCACTGAATGAGGTCCGATTATAAGTAATGAAGTTAACCGCATACAGTAATGTCTCGAATCAAAGACTTTAAATCCAGATTAGCCAGATGTTCTATGTGATTCTTTCGATCAGCTCGGATGTCATTGGGTTAAAGATTTGTGAGAGAATTTTCAGAACTCTAACTTACTCTCTCTCTGTCTGTGTGTGTGTGTGTGTGTGTGTGTGTGTGTGTGTGTGTGTGTGTGTGTGTGTGTGTGTGTGTTGTGCTGTTCCGTTTCGCAGTCATCGACTCCCAGCACGAGTCCGTGGAAGCTTTAGTGCAGAGAATCAAGGATAGTTTCCGTACCAATGCCACCATGGAGATCACGCATTTCCAAAACGCAACACACAGCTCGTCCACCAGCCGCAAACGAGGACCGATTCAAAACAGAGGTAAACACACACACACACACACACACACACACACACACACACACACACACACACACACACACACACACACACACAAGGGTCAGAGTTTATGGTACTATTGTTACTATTAGGGTCAGGGTTTATGGTAATATTGTTACTGTTTATGTGTCTATGTTACTATATAGTCTCAAAGAATCGATGTTTTATGTGAAAGAAAGCAGATGTGGATTCTGATATTGTATGAAATACTGATGTCCAATTCAAACCTTCACATAAGACTCAGCAAGGAGGCGTGGCCTAAATATTGAAGTTGGAATTGTAATGTATTGTGAAATGTATTGTGGGGAAAAATATTGTTTTGATGTATTGTTTAAAAAAAAAAATCTATATAAATGACATTCATTAAACTAACCTTTCGTTTATTTATTTATTTAATTAATTTTTTTTATTAATAAATCATTAAAAAGCATAAACAGACAAACGGAATACTTTTGCAGTATAGGTTTGGCTCGGATCCTAGACAGACAGATTAGCAAACACACACACAGAAAGCAAGAAATAAATAACATTTAGTTTACAGTAAAGTGTAAAGTGTACTTTTATCCACTACAGCACTATTCTGGATTCTGATTGGTCAGAAAGATTAGATAGATAGATAGATAGATAGATAGATAGATAGATAGATAGATAGATAGATAGATAGATAGATAGATAGATAGATAGATAGATTTTTTTTATTTATTATTATTCTTTTTAGATTATTTAACTGATTTTTAAATGATTGATTTTTGGTTGTTAGTATTGAAGCACAACAGGTGCATGTAAAATAAATGTTGTTTCCTTCCCAGTGATAACATTTTGTTTAAAAAAAAACAGATACATAACAGATTATCACACACATGCGGAATCATAAGACCTGCTGGAGATTTCTATGTGAGACGAAAATCGTTTCAATCATATAAACGTGATAAAACTAACAATCCCACCGTTCTTCTGTGAAATGACACGAGAAAAATCCATCCATGCTGTCCTCAGTTTCAGTTCCTTCCTCCTCACCGTGTCGGAGAAAGAGTTTGAGCATCTGCCCCTTTTCCACACTCTGCTTCTAATCAACTTTTTTTTGGAGGCCTTTAATTACTGTCCCTGGAAAAGAAAAAGAAAAAAATCTAAAATGCAACATCAGCACTAAAGCTTCTTGGGGTCTATCGAGGACAACAAGGAGCTAATGGGACGAGTCTGGTTGTGCAGCCGGAACTCAATTAAGTGCGGCGACTGTACGAGGTTCAGCGAGTCCTTACAAAGAGATTAGGCAATCGGAGGAAGGGGAAAAAAAAAAAAACAGGAAGACGAATGTGGAGTGCGATTGTAGCTGAGATGATTGTAGGGGTGCTGGGCTCTGGGAAGTTTTTAATTTTGTCTTGCTTGACTCAGCATTTTTACGCTGATGATCTCAATGCTTTTCCATCTCTCTGTGAAGAGAGAGAGAGCGAGAGAGAGCTAGAGAGAGAGAGAGCTAGAGAGAGAGAGAGAGAGAGAGAGAGAGAGAGAGAGAGAGAGAGAGAGAGAGAGAGAGAGAGAGAGAGAGAGAGAGAGTCGCCTTGCCCTAGACTCTGTACTGAAATGCTAAAACACTCTTTTATTCCTAAAAATATCTTTCTCACACTGTGTTTTGATGATGTTGAGCAGGGATTGGTTGAAACAAGTTAGACAAAAGTTTTGGGACACCTGACTATTCCAGACAGATGCGGTTCCTCCTCAAATTGTTACCACAAATTTGAAGGTACACAAAAAAAAAAGAAAGAGCACAGCACCTAGAGACACGTTGTTTTGGATTTTTATTTTGACCATGTCAGCGATGCTAAGTTTAGTCCTCATTAGCGCTTAGGTTATAGCAGCTGTAGCAAGTCCTGAGAATGACAGAAGATTAAACTTTACACACTTTAACCCTGTACGAGCGCTGACCCTGTAGACTCCTTCCATTTATGTGCGATTACTTGTAATAGGAAATGACATCATAGATATTTTTTCTAAAAGGACTAGCTTTTTATCTGTTTATTGATTGACTTTTAGCACCAATGAAGTCTTTCTGGATTTTCATTTTCATTATGCTGCCAAACATCACATTTTTATTTCGTTTTTTATTCCCTGCCCTCTGATAAACATGGTTATTAAAATAAGCTCAGAAATACTTGGCCCTTGTGCCATGTGAACAGGGGGGCAGGGACATGCTAAATGATGCCAAGCCCACCAAATATTTCTAAGCGTGGTCAGAAAGAAAGACCTGCAGTGAGGCGTCAGTTGGACCAAATAGAAAACAAAAGTATCCTAATGAATAAGTAAATGCCTTCAGTATACTGTATAACAGTGCCTGTTTGTCTGTTTGTTGACTGTGGATGTCAATCATTCTACTGCCAATCCAGCATCACTGTTCAACTCTGCCGTATGACCCCCACGTATGACCTCGCCATATGGCTGCTCCGTATGTCCCTGTTGTATGTCTCTATCATAAGACCCCTTTGTATGACCCCTCTGTATGACCCCTCTGTATGACCCCTCTGTATGACCCATCTGTATGACCCCTCTGTATGAACCCTCTCTATGACCCTGCTGTATGACCCCTCTGTAAGACCCCTCTGTATGACCCCTCTGTATGACCCCTCTGTATGACCCCTCTGTATGACCCCTTTGTATGACCCCGCTGTATGACCCTGCTGTATGACCCCGCTGTATGACCCTGCTGTATGACCCCTCTGTATGACCCATTTGTATGAACCCTCTGTATGACCCCTCTGTATGACCCTGCTGTATGACCCCTCTGTATGAACCCTCTGTATGACCCTGCTGTATGACCCTGCTGTAAGACCCCTCTGTATGACCCATTTGTATGACCCCTCTGTATGACCCCGCTGTATGACCCCGCTGTATGACCCTGCTGTATGACCCCTCTGTAAGACCCCTCTGTATGACCCATTTGTATGAACCCTCTGTATGACCCTGCTGTATGACCCCTCTGTAAGACCCCTCTGTATGACCCATTTGTATGAACCCTCTGTATGACCCCTCTGTATGACCCCGCTGTATGACCCCTCTGTAAGACCCCTCTGTATGACCCATTTGTATGACCCCTCTGTATGACCCCTCTGTATGACCCCTCTGTATGACCCCTCTGTATGACCCATCTGTATGAACCCTCTGTATGAACCCTCTCTATGACCCTGCTGTATGACCCCTCTGTAAGACCCCTCTGTATGACCCATTTGTATGAACCCTCTGTATGACCCCTCTGTATGACCCCGCTGTATGACCCCTCTGTATGACCCCTCTGTAAGACCCCTCTGTATGAACCCTCTGTATGACCCCTCTGTATGACCCTGCTGTATGACCCCTCTGTATGAACCCTCTGTATGACCCTGCTGTAAGACCCCTCTGTATGACCCATTTGTATGAACCCTCTGTATGACCCCTCTGTATGACCCCGCTGTATGACCCTGCTGTATGACCCCTCTGTAAGACCCCTCTGTATGACCCATTTGTATGAACCCTCTGTATGACCCTGCTGTATGACCCCTCTGTATGAACCCTCTGTATGACCCCTCTGTAAGACCCCTCTGTATGACCCATTTGTATGACCCCTCTGTATGACCCTGCTCTATGACCCCTCTGTAAGACCCCTCTGTATGACCCCTCTGTATGACCCCGCTGTATGACCCTGCTGTATGACCCCTCTGTAAGACCCCTCTGTATGACCCATTTGTATGAACCCTCTGTATGACCCCTCTGTATGACCCTGCTGTATGACCCCTCTGTATGAACCCTCTCTATGACCCTGCTGTATGACCCCTCTGTAAGACCCCTCTGTATGACCCATTTGTATGAACCCTCTGTATGACCCCGCTGTATGACCCCGCTGTATGACCCTGCTGTATGACCCCTCTGTAAGACCCCTCTGTATGACCCATTTGTATGAACCCTCTGTATGACCCCTCTGTATGACCCTGCTGTTTGCCCCCTCTGTATGAACCCTCTGTATGACCCTGCTGTATGACCCTGCTGTAAGACCCCTCTGTATGACCCATTTGTATGAACCCTCTGTATGACCCCTCTGTATGACCCCGCTGTATGACCCTGCTGTATGACCCCTCTGTAAGACCCCTCTGTATGACCCATTTGTATGAACCCTCTGTATGACCCCTCTGTATGACCCTGCTGTATGACCCCTCTGTATGAACCCTCTGTATGACCCTGCTGTATGACCCCGCTGTAAGACCCCTCTGTATGACCCCTCTGTATGACCCCTCTGTATGACCCCTCTGTATGAACCCTCTGTATGAACCTGCTGTATAACCCCTCTGTATGAACCCTCTGTAAGACCCCTCTGTATGACCCATTTGTATGACCCCTCTGTATGACCCCTCTGTATGAACCCTCTGTATGACCCTGCTGTATGACCCCTCTGTATGAACCCTCTGTATGACCCCTCTGTAAGACCCCTCTGTATAACCCTGCTGTATGACCCCTCTGTATGACTCCTCGGTATGACCTCGCTGTATGACCCCGCTGTATGAGACCTCTGTATGACCCCTCTGTATGACCCCTTTGTATAAACCCTCTGTATGACCCCTCTCTATGACCCCTCTGTATGACCCCTCTGAATGACCCTGCTGTATGACCCCTTTGTATGACCTCTCTGTATGACCCCAACATAAGACCTCGCTATATGATCTTTCTTTATGTCCCTGCTGTATGATTTCCGTGTAGGGCTCCATTGGATGACCCTCCTGTGGACTCGCTGTATAATTTTGCTGTATGACCTCAACGAGTGACCCCGCTATAACCCCTTTGCATGTCCCCGATTTATAACTCCTCTATATGACTGTGCTGTATAACCCCACTTTATGACTCCGCTGTATAACCCTGCCGTATGACTCCACTGTATGTCTCCGCTGGTCAACCCTGTCATATGACCCCACCGTATGACCTTGCCACATGTCTCTGCTGTATGACCCCACTGTATAACCCTACCATATGAAGAGTGAGTGTGCAGCCTCTGTGTATCATAAGGGTTAGGCAATGATGATGAGCTGATGAGGAGATTGAGGCTGAACCATGTGGAGTGCTGCTGAGTGCTGTGTGTGTGTGTGTGTGTGTGTGTGTGTGTGTGTGTGTGTGTGTGTGTGTGTGTGTGTGTGTGTGTGTGTGTGTGTGTGTGTGTGTGTATGTGAGACAGTGATTAGCTATGCTGATGTGACCTGCACTGTGGTGAGGACAGGAAGGAACGCTGACCACCATCTGGGAGAGTGACGATGCCTGGCACCTTCAACTCTTTAATTATTCAAAGCTTTCCTGATGGACATGGGGTGTGTGTGTGTGTGTGTGTGTGTGTGTGTGTGTGTGTGTGTGTGTGTGTGTGTGTGTGTGTGTGTGTGTGTGTGTGTGTGTGTGTGTGTGTGTGTGTGTGTGTGTGTGGAGACGGGGCAAAAAGACTGACTGAGTGAGAGAGAAAGATCGAGAGAGACCAACAGAGAAAGAGAGAGGAGAAGAAAAAAGACAGAGATTAAAAAGGAAAGTTAAAAAAGAGAATGGGACAGAGAGACAGACATACTGAGAGAGGTGGAGTTCTAGTCAAATAGAGAGTAAGGAATGGAGAAAGACTGAGAGAGACATAGATTAAAGAGGTGGGCAGAGAGATTGAAGAGAGGAAAAGAGAGGAAAATAACAAAGAAAGCAGGAGAATGAGACAGAAATACAGAAATACTAATAGAGATAGAATAGGGAGACAGAGAGAGAGAGAGAGAGAGAGAGAGAGAGAGAGAGAGAGAGAGAGAGAGAGAGAGAGAGACAGAGAGAGAGAGAGAGAGAGAGAGAGAGAGAGAGAGAGAGGGGAAGAAAGAATGAAAAAGGGACAGGGCAGAAAGATTGACTGAGAGAGTGATAGAGAAAAAAAAGAAAGAAGGAAAAAGACAAATAAATTGAGGAGATGGACAGATAGTTTAAAGAGAAGAAAAGAGAGCGAAAGAGTAAAACAGAGACACACATACAGATAGTAATAGAATGGAAGACAAAGATAGAGAGAGATGGTGGCAGTAAGGAAGAGAGAATGAGAGAATGAAAGAGAGACAGTCAGGAAGACTGACAGAGAGAAAGAGACGGAAAGAGGCAAATAAAAAGACAGACAGATATTGAAGGGATGGACAGAGAGATTAAGGAGGTCCAAGAACACGTTTTTACCACCACCATGCTTCACTGTGAGGGAGGTGTATTCAAAATACTGAGCATTCATGATGTTTTATGTTCATGATTCTCATAATCCTCCTCTCTGACGTCTCCATCGTTACCTTCTCCACCCAGATTGTGAAAGAAAACATCTGGACTTGACGTTAGACATTTGCTGCCTTCACCTCATTGGTCCTTGTATAAATGTCACAATATGATATATTTCCTACTGTAGGATTGTCTGAGTGCAGGAGCGAAGCAGGTTTTTCTTTTTTCTTTTTCATTACACCTGCTGCACAAATGAACTCGCACCAGCCTGAAACTAAATGGCTGGTTCGCTAATAAGATCCCTGCCGCGCAGCATCTATTACAGCCGAGCATGAGATTTGGGCCCGGCTGAAACATTTGTTTATATGGCATTCTTTATTTCACCACCTGCTGGCTTTATTTTTTCCGTAATGTGCTTTTGCACTGCGGAACACTTTTCTGTTTTATAAAGGCTGTAAGAATCTAATTGTTCGCATCGGTTTTAGTGTTTATGTGCTGATAAAGAAGGTGTGGTCACTGCATGAGCAGACATAAAGGCGGAGGAATAGTCGATAGAGCTGCATTTTCAGTGAATAGTATTTCTAGTTCTATTAAAAGATTAAATAAAGGCACAAGAATGACATCTTCGTTCCTGTCAGTAACAGTGTAGGAGGTGTGGCCTCTGTTCCTGTCAGTAACAGTGTAGGAGGTGTGGCCTCTGTTCCTGTCAGTAACAGTGTAGGAGGTGTGGCCTCTGTTTCTATCAGTAACAGTGTAGGAGGCGTGGCCTCTGTTTCTATCAGTAACAGTGTAGGAGGCGTGGCCTCTGTTTCTATCAGTAACAGTTTAGGAGGCGTGGCCTCTGTTTCTGTCAGTAACAGTGTAGGAGGCGTGGCCTCTGTTTCTGTCAGTTACAGTGTAGGAGGCGTGGCCTCTGTTCCTATCAGTAACAGTGTAGGAGGTGTGGACTTTGTTCCTGTCAGTAACAGTGTAGGAGGTGTGGCCTCTGTTCCTGTCAGTAACAGTGTAGGAGGTGTGGCCTCTCTGGCTGTCAGTATTCAACAAATGAGGTGTGGGATTCCAATTTGAAGCTAAAAATAGCCACTGTGCAAAAGCCAGTTTTCCTTTCGCTGTCAGAGAGAGTAACTTTAACAGCAATAGCAGGCAGGCATCTGTGTCTTCATTACCACACACACACACACACACACACACACACACACACACACACACACACACACACACACACAGCATAAAGAGTGCAGATTCAGGCGCAGCGTAACAGAACACCGCCTCGAGCTCACAGTTCAGACGCGATGGAGTTGTCCTGACAGGCCGTTGTCATTTCCTAGTTGTAATAAATGCTCCATGCAGTCATCACTCACACGTTTACCACAGCGCCATGAATGACACGGCCGCTCGCAAATTAGCCAGTGTGCCGAGGCCATTAATATGCTCGTTACGCTAAACGAGCGATTAATCAGGAACTAAAGTGTGTGTGTGTGTGTGTGTGTGTGTGTGTGTGTGTGTGTGTGTGTGTGTGTGTGTGTGTGTGTTTAAAAAGAGTGTGAAGGAATGTCACAATGCCAGGAATCAGGCCACACACTTGACTCAATGAACTCAATGGTTAAAATGTTGGACTTTAGATCTGAAGGTCTTGAGTTCAAATCCCAGCCACACCAAGCTGCCACTCTTGGGACCCTGAGCAAGGCCCTTGACCCTTTGTACTCCAGGGGAGCTGTATCATCTTTGACCCCACCTTCCCAACGTCAACGTGATAAAAGAAGAAATAATTTCTGGTTTTGTCTGGTTTTATGTACACGTGATTAGTATGAAGCACCTTACAGAAACAGAGGCCCCATCGTAGTCACCGAAGTCCAAGCGAAGTGTGGGTTTGTTATATCTTAAATTAATTACATTTTTAGCACAAGATGATTTATTTATCTCGACCAGTGGGATACTAATTTATCGCAGCTTGTCACGCTCAGTCTGGCAACCTTTTTAGAAATGCAGCAGTTGTCCAAATTATCCACACGGTGTGAATTTATTCCTTCGAGGTTTCCTGAAAATGGACTAAATCTCTACTAATATGTTCGATGTGAAATTGGATGATTGCGAGAGAGCTTCACTTCACTCGTCAGTCTCGGACCCGTGTCTTTCTGCCGATTAACACACAACATTGTTATCCGTTTTATGACATCGACTCCAAAGGTTGTTGACGCTCTGGGATGAATATAAAGGATATATATATATATATATATATATATATATATCATTTTTTTTTTTTTTTTAATAATTGCTAGTATTCTCATATTTATCTGCAGGGGCAAATGAATGCTCTGGAGTTGGCAGCGGTTTCCTGATGGACGTGCTCGTCAGGGTTCTGACAGCATCTCG
>NC_139599.1:2023468-2030394 GCF_946808225.1 Silurus aristotelis
CGTGGCTTCTAGAGCATGGTGTCCTTCTGAGGCGTCTTGTGCTAATCGTGTGAGAAGGATATTGTGTGTTTAGTATTCCACACACTCACAATTAAACACTTAAAGCCTTTATATAGCCTGAGGGGGTATGTAGGGGGATTGTGTTGGGGTTGGGGGGGATTATGTTGGGCGGTTGGGGGAGTTGGAGGGTTGAGAACGAAATTGAAATTTCCTTTTAGCTAATGGATGAAGATGGGCAGGAGCGGTGTGGGATTTGAACGCTGGAGCTGAGTGCATTATGAAGCGCTTAGAGAGCTTGATGTCTCCCGCTGTGTAAAAATGGATCTCGGCGCCACCTACTCTTATCGGAGGGGTACAAGAGGCACTTAAGCTGCTGTTTCTCGAGCATTTAGCACGTCGCAAAATGTTTTAGCAGCGCATTGAGAAACATCGACTCCATGCTCAATGCTCTACTTGTTCGCTATTAGATTGCTAAGTGGTTTTGATAAAAATAGAACTTAATGTGTGCTTTCGTAAAGTAGCGCTCAAATTCACTTCAGGGGAGTTTTCGATGAGAAAGATTTTGTTGGACCTGAACTCGAAGAGGTGACGTTTAATGTTGGGTTTCATTTTAATGTGGTAGAAATGGAGAAACACAAGTGTCACCCCAGATTTGTATGCTTTGTATACTTAACATTGCAGTGTAATCTTTTCAGAACATTTTATCACTGGTTCTTTACAGTGAGTCAGATCATCTGACTCGGCTCATTTGATTCACATCTCCAGCTCTTTACCGTGAATCAGATCATCTGACTCAGCTCATTTGACTCACATCTTCAGCTCTTTACTGTGAATCAGATCATCTGACTCGGCTCATTTGATTCACATCTTTAGCTCTTTACTGTGAATCAGATCATCTGACTCAGCTCTCCAGCTTTTTTTTTTATTTTATTTTTTATTCTTTTTTTACAGCGAGTCAGACCATTTAATTAAATCTCAAATCCCCAGCTCTCATTTGACTCGGATTATTTGACTCAGCTCTCTTGCACTCTTCACTGTGTCGAATCCTTCACCTCAGATTATTTGACTCTGTTCTGCTATTTGATGCTGTTTTTCCAGTGAATTTCTTTCAGTTTGCTTTTTAAAGAACTTTTTGGTTTCTGGTTCCTTTTAGTCAGCAAAGATTACTAAAATACACCATTTCCCCTCCACCTCACCTCCCCCCGCTTCCCAAAAAATGTACTTGGAGTTAGATTTGAATCTGATATCGTTTGAACACATTTCTGGCATTAAGCGTCTTATCTGAGCTTGAATTGTGCAGCGTAGTTGCTAAGCTCAATACAAAAGTATTGTGTATCCATAATGCCTTTAACTGAGCACCTGGTTCGTACTTTAGCTGCAAAATGTATTTGGTAGCAGCTGTTGAGCCTGAAATCAAAATCCTGAGCTGAATCACAAAGTCAATCAGCAACAGTTGTGTACTTTTTAATCCACTGACTATAGATTTCAGGTTGAAAAGCTCATTCTGATGCAGTGGGAAAAAAAGAAAAAAGAATCAAAATCTCTGGTATAGTTGGAGCGTCTGATATCTGATACATCTGATACATAAAATACTCTTTTCTGGCTCCGAGCTTCAGAATCCTAGAGGCTAGAACCTGTTCGGCCTCCAATCTTTTCAGCATTCAAATGTTTTTTTTATTTTATTTTATTACCAAGTGTATGCACTGTACTGTGTGTATATACAGTGTCTCATAAAAGAGAGCACACCCCTCACATTTAATTCATAATTCTTGTAGATCTTCTCAAGGGACAATACAATAGAAATGAAACTTGGATATATTTTAGAGGACAATGAGCAGCTTGTATACCAGTACAGAGTCTCTGTCCTCTAAAATCTTGTATCTTGTATTAAAATTTGGTGCTTTGAGTCCAATTCTCTCATACTGACCACTGGATGTTCAACATGGACCTCATGGTAAAGACTATCTAAAGATTTGAGAATTTGAATTGTTGATCTCCACAAAGATGCAGAGGCGATAAGAATATCGGTAACACCTTGAAACTGAGGTACATTACAGTGGTTAGGGTCATACAGAGGTTTTCCGAGACAGGTTCCACTCGGAACAGACCTCACAAGGGTCCATCAGAGAAGTCGAATCCTTGTGCTGTGCATCAGGTGCAGAAGCTGCTTCATAAAGCACATGAGTGCTGCAGCTTTGCTTTAGAGGTTGCAGAAGCAGAAGGTCGACTCGTCAGTGCTCAGACCGTACGCTGCACACTGCAACATGTTGGTTTGCACGACCGTCGTCCCAGAAGGAGCCTCTTCTGAAGCTGCTCACAAGAAAACCTGCAAACAGTTTGGTGAAGAACGACCTGTCCAAAAGTATAAATTACTGGAACCATGTCCTGTGGTGTGATTAGACGATGAAGATAAACTTGTGTGGCTCAGATGATGGCCAGCATGTGTGGTGACGCCCTGGTGAGAACCAAGAAAATTGTGTCTTGCCCACAATCAAGCATGGTGGTGGTATCATCATGGTCTGGGGCTGCATGAGTGTTGCTGGTACTGCAAAGCTGCAGTTCATTGAGGGAAACATGGATTTCAATATGTACTTTTGACAATATGAAGCAGAACATGACACCCTCCCTTCAGAAAATGGGTCAAACGACAGGTTTTCAACATGATATTTCGACTCCAACAATATGCCATTGTGAGTTATTTTCAAAGGACAGTAAATCTGTACTCACTTTCATGAGATACTGTGATTTTTATAGCTAGCACCCCACATGCTCACATTGCACTGCACATTTTACCAATATGAGCTTAAGTGTTTCAGAGGACAGTTTCCTGGGTGTTGAAGTCCAGGTTCTTGGTGCTCTGAAGGCAGCAGCTCAAAAAAAAGTGATCTGCCCGGTGTAGAGTTTGTGAACAGTGTACAGAAGAGCACCAATCATCATCTCACTGTCCTTGTAACTGCATGTATAATTTAAATGTTTCTTCCTGTTTTGAATACATCAGTAGGAAGTGCATGCGACTGGTCTCTCTGTCTGAAAGTAGGCTTTGTTCATCACCAGACTCGACCAGATTCGGTTCTGAATGCTGAATTCGGATTGCAGGTCTAAGGCCAGCGCTTTCATCATTTGTGTTTTTGCTTTTATTATAATTAAGTTTTAAAATTTCTTCTGCCCGTAACTTTAAATAATTTCACTGCTTTCTGTGTTCTGTTTTTCATATCAGATTATTAGAAAGGAATATTTTTATGGTGTAACGAGTAAGAAATTGGTCCTTCAGCCCCATCGGTTACTGCTTCAACTAATATTTAGTATTATTGTATTGTATTGTATGTAATATTGTATGTAAACATCGGTACAGAATCAGTTGCTGACCGGTTTCTTGAATTCTGCAGTGTGAATATACAAATGAGCAAAACACAATCAAAAAGCCAATAGACTGTCTGATTGCATCACAGTGTTTAGCCGTGAACGACCGGAGGCCAGTAGAGGTACCTGAAATATTTCCTATTCTTGTTTCTTTTCATCCACAGAAGCCAGGATGAAATGCTCTATGTGTTCCTCCTTCTCTATTCAAGCAATAGTCTTTTTTAGAAACTTTTTCACCCTCTCCCAGCTCTTCGCTCAACTTTCTCCTACTCTCTTTCCATTCTTTGCGCTTCTCTATCCATTTGATCTGCTGCCTGATTTCTCTGTACTCTGGCCACTCGAGTGGGCGAGCCCTGACCGCAGAACCAATCGAGTGAAACGCCTCTTTTAATTTCCCAGCGCTCAGTAATCCCACAGGGCTTGGGGGAAAAAATGAAAAGGTCCTCCATTCAGTATGGTACATTTTTTTATTTTTTTTAAAATATAATAAATTTTTGAGGATTGTACTAAAAACTTGGTCATTCATTTTTTCAATCATTCATTCATTCATTCATTCATTCATTCATTCATTCATTCATTCATTCAATGTTTTGCCTTTGTTTGTTTTTGCACCCTTACTTTTGACTTAGCAGTTCAAGAAGAACAATCTGACTAGCATGAAGCTAGGTAAGAACCTCCTAGTAATGCACTTTGTTCATGTATTAAGGAAAATAGGTTTATAGATTTTTTTTTTTTCTTTCCTACTATGGAGTCCTTCTTTTTTCTCAGTAAGAGAATCCAGATCAATTCCTGTATCCATGTTACAAGGCAACAGTCCAGTGATTTTTAATCTTGTTAAAAACATAGTGAAGAAAACTATTGTGATGATGAAACATATATAAATATAAAAACTTCAAATTTAATGTGAGCAAAAAAGTTATTATATTTACCAAGTCGGGTCGAATCGGGACTACACTTGAGTTTTTTTACTGACTACATTAAACCAGGACAGACCTGATAAAACATCTTTATGGATGGAATTGCTGCTTACTGCACCATGTATAAAATAGTATTGCTGTGATCAGATATATTCTTCTGTGTTTGAGCCTCCTTACAGTTTCTGGTTGTCAAATGGAATATAAATATATCTATCAATGGCATTGAGAATGAATGTCATAAAGCAAGAAACCCAAAGAACACGATTCAACACGTCTCCTTTCACTGGAGCCACGACAGCATCAATATTAATGTCCAAAAAATGATTTTCTCTGGTGCTTTACTGGTTTTCCTGGGGATTTGAAATGAATTCAAATTGTGTGTTTTTGTGCAAATTCTACAGAAAAGAAAACACAAAAGTATAAATGGTTTTGTGACAAAAAAATTATAATAATAACTGTTTTGAGCAGACAAACTTTTCCTCACGATGTCCAGCTTTTCTTGAAAAGTCCGTCTTGTTAATGTATCTTTGACCATATCCGATTCTCCTCCTCTGTCAGTCGTAGTGGAATAAGAAAGCACAGCTATTAAATGCACATGACTATATTGGAGCTTGTGCAGTTTGCTACAGATGCGGTACGCGAGCTCTGACTAGTAAGTTCCAATCAAAGGACGTAAAAATGCCGACCTAATCGGACGCCTTCTAGAGGGCCAAATCGCAGTCTGATTGATTAACATTAACATCGATTCATTTTTAATGTTGTAAAGCTGTAAATGGTATTTTATTTTTCTTTATAATCTTCTAAGGTTTTGAGGGTATCCAGAATTATTTTTAAATCAAAAGTATTTAGTGTGTATGATGCATTAAGTATTTTTTCTCCTCATATTTTGTGCCAAACTTTCCACTTTTTGTGCTCATGCTCTGCATTTAAATGCCGGAAAACCTGCAGATGAGCCAGTTGGTATCTCAATCTGAAATGTTGGCTTTTTATACAATTCTCATCAGAAGCCACACCCCCTTCCTATCTCGCATTCCTAATGTTTGAGGGTGTGTTTAATTCAGCCTCAAAGCCCGTCTCTAAACAGAAAATATCTTGAGTTTGTCAAATAAATGAAACGCAGTTAGCATGATTCAGAGATGAGCTCAGCCGGAGTGGGTTTTGGAGGCGGAGTCTAGCGCCAGTCCCTGGGGAATGCCTCGGGAAAGACAAATGACTGCAAGTGACATTCAAACCATCAGCCATGACCTTCCTGAGACACTGCTTTCTAGTCTTTTTTTTTTTGTCTCCTCGAGGAATTTCAACTCTGTGCTGTGTTGACTGCAAACACTCTTTTGACATCTGAAGTCTGGAGACACACTTGGCCGAGGCAGTATGACTAGCATCATAAAAAAAGGAGACGTGAACTCAATTGGCGGTGACTAACCTTCTGAACCTCAGCTTCAACCTGAATTTTAAGAGTGACGATATTATAAAAATGACAATATAAACGCATTCAATTTTAACAAGAGAAAAGGAAAGGGATGGACTACGATTTTATGCAAATGAGAAATGAAAGGAGGTGTGTCTTGTGAGCTTTGAGGCATGAATCTTTGCTACGTAGCTACTGTCTGTTTGTCCAACATGAAGGACGCAGGGTTTCCCATTTGTCAGAAGAAGAAGCGTGGCTTATCTTACAGCTCTGGAAAAGGAGGTGTGGCTTGTTATTTCCTAAGGCAAACTCTTTTCTTTTAAATAAAGATCAGGATGCTGAACATTCCTGGATCGAGATCAAGACAGCAGCTCCTGATCATTAAACCATTAGCTGCCTTATATCTATCCTTTATACATCTTCGTATTGATTTTGTATTCAGATGTTCATCGTCTCAGAAGCGGAGACACAAAACCAGACGGCATCGATTTTCAGCTTTTATTTATTCTTTATTTCGAATATGACTTCATTTTCAACCGGCTTGCAATATCAAGCGTATTCCAAAAACAACTCCTGGAGGTTCTTCTCACTCCTCGATTTCACAGTAAAAAAAAAAAGCAAACAAAAAAGAGAACGAAACAATCCCCGAGTCTTCATTAGGAATTTTCCAGATGATTATAAAGCAGTGCGGTTTCACTGACCTGAGAGAGCAAAAAAGCGTGACAGCTTTAATTTTTATTATGAGATGTGATCCAGCACAATGCCTTCAGCCTTCACCAACCCTCTGATCTCTTCCTCTCTTCCTCTCTTCCTCTCTTTTTTGTTCCTAAACCAGGTGGTGTGTTTGGCCCTCAGGAGTGTTCCAGCTCTGATGTGGATGATGAGAATCAGCTGAAATTCTACACAGAGCACCGCATGGGCAGACGCCGCAGTAAAGGTATTTTATTGCACCTTTATTCCTCAGTCTTCCTCGACCGTTAGCAGAGGCGTACCCGAGAATGGCAGGAATAAATAATCTATGTCATCATTGTCTATTGATACTGTTTTCTTTTCATTCTAAATCAGCACTTATTAGTTAAACAGAACCAGATTGCAGGAGATGTTGCTTAGATATTAATGTGGCAGTGTTTTACACATGTATTACCATCATTAGTGTGTTCCTTCCCCTAAAATACCCCCCAAACATGAACGCAAGTGCCCCAAAGAGCCGTATAACCAATTAATCCCCTCACAAGAACAAC
>NC_139599.1:2030594-2038094 GCF_946808225.1 Silurus aristotelis
TAGCGCTTACAGAAATGTGAGTTTAAATCACTATAATTATTATTATTATTATTATTATTATTATTATTATTATTATTATTATTATTATTATCATTCGTAATATCACGCATGCCTTCTCCTTCACATGATAGAGAGTTTTGTCGCATTTGTGGATGACACGACAAACTGTGTTCACACACAATGATTTCTAGAGCTGGTAATGAGCCCATGCAGTACTTTTCATTAAAGCATCATGACTGTTTTAAACACAGTGCCACCCGAGGGTTTGGAGATTATGGGCATCCAATTTAGATTTCCATGCACAGAGATTTCTCCAGATTCCTGGAAGCGTTTGATGATATTACGTACAGTAAATGATGTGATGTGAGGACGACTGTTTTGCAAGATGATGTTGAGGAACGTTATTCTGACATTGTTCCACAAATTCTAGACACAGTCTTTCACAGGCTAGTGAAGCTCCGCCCATCTTTACGTCTGAGGGCCCTGAGCAAGGCCCTTAACCACGTCTCTGCTCAGATCTGCTTTACTGACATAATTTTTTGATAAAGTTCTGCAATAATCACCAGAGATTAAGTCTTGGTGTATAATACACTGCGTATCTGGATGTTGTGAGAGCGTGCTGTTGTACTGATATCTTGCCCAGACGTAGTGTAGGAGTGCAGTGAAACAATTATCATAAACACAGAATGATATCCCGAGGTGTCCTGGCGTACATGCGCAAAAAACAATCAAATGCAAAGGAGACGTGAAAACGCTGAGCAACTTCCTGACATCAGGGATGAAACTGAATACGGAATCTTTATTTAAGATGAATAGAAAGTGTGTTCTAAACGAATAGGAATTACAGAGACTTACAGGAGGTGCACTAATGTGTTTTTTTTATGTTTTGTTTACGTGGGCGTGAGCGAGCGGTCCGATATAAAGACAGCAAATGGAAACAAATGAAGAGATAAAACTGTGTGAACTGTCGAAGTCTGAATTCACACATTTTTACCTGTTTTTGTTTTTGCTTTATTTTTATTTACATTGTTCCAGATTCAGGACTTTCAGGTGTTCAATCAGGTTGAAGTCACGCCTCTGACTGGAACACTCTCGGTCATTCTTGTCTTGGTTGTGTGCTTAGGGTTGTTGTCGTGTATGAAGGTGAACCTTCGGCCCAGACTGAGATCCTGAGTGCTGCAGAACAGGTTTTTTATTCAGGAGATTTCTGTACTTTGCTCCATTCAGCGTTCCCTTAAGCCTGACCAGGAGCTGCAGAAACACCACCCCCACAGTATGATGCTGATACAATTATGTTTTACTGTTTGGATGGTTTTGGGCAGGTGATAAAAACTTTTAAAATTGAGGCCAAATAGTTTGTGTTTGCGTCCGAAAAATTATTAATTAATTACATTGTTCCAAATGCATAGATTTGCGTAGGCCACGCCCACTTCAGGTTGTAGATTATGCACATTTAATGTTTAAATCCAGACACGGATATTTAGAACACTGAACAGATGCATGGATGTCCTGCCTGTTTATGTTTATTATTATTATTATTATTATTATTATTATTATTATTATTATTATTATTATTATTATCGCATATTCAATAGAATTGATGAGACTTTGTTAAAGTGCATTACATCATCCGTAAGTGCAAGTGAGGTCGGAGCTCAGTGGTTGTTAAGGCATTGGACTTGGACATCAGAAGGTCACAAATTGAAATATATATATATATATATATATATATATCAAGGCTGTCGATTGAAAAAAACACTTAATCATGATTAATCACATTTTTTTCTGTTCTAAATGTACCTTAAATTAATACTTTTCAGGTTTTTTTTATACTTCAATCAACATGGTCATGGACAAATATTGATGCTTTATGCAAATGTATATTTATTATTAGTGAACACAAACTCAAAATAGAGCAAATATTCTTGTAAATGTTTTAAAGTAATGATGGTGTTTTAAATGACGTAAAGGACGTAAAGGACTTTTGCTATGTTTCCACACGGACGGTTTTAATTGCCGGATGTGTTGCATCATGGTGGATTTTGGTGCTCGATTTGAGACTCGCATCAGTAAAACAAATGTTTAGTGATTAAAAAAGATTTTTCTGTGAATTTTTTTTTTTTTTTTTTTTTTTTTTTACATACACCTGAGTAAAGAAAGGAAGTAGTGAATAAATGTGTGTTGCGTTCCACACTGAAGCTTTATAAAGCTTCACAAACAGGTATAAAGACGGCAGGTATGGTTGTGAACGCCAAAAATGAAAAGCGACTTGAAAAATAACAGGAAGTGACTGAATATCTTCATGCAAAAAAAAACAAAAAAACAACAACCCCCAGATTTTTCAGAGGAATAAATAAATAAATGGTGTCAGCATTTGGCTGGAAAAGCAGAGTGATTTATTAATGCAGAGAAAGATTTAATTACTTTAATGATGAATCCGTTTGGACTTTGAGATAACAGCTGTCAGTAGAGCTCATGCGAATATCAGCTTCCGTGAGCACCGATCATTTATGAAGGGTTTCTTTATTTACGCCGAATGATCCAGTGACGGGAGAGTTAATTAAGACCTGAATGATTGATCGAGGGTTCGGCTAAGAAAGAAATCGCAGACGACAGGAATCTCGAGGTGTACGCACCGTGTTTTTTCATCCACGTGATGAGCTCTGTATGCTTTTTATGGCTGGGGCTCATGTACACATTCCGGTTCTTTTGTATCAGGCATTGACCATTATTTAGCAGTTTCCCTTTGAATTAAAGATAAAAATCGATTTTTGTAATCATATTTAATGGCAAGGTTTCATCGCAGCTGATTATATTCAGTAGCTTTGGGTTATACATCGATTTCTAAATGCATTTATATGGCATACATAAAAAATATGACTTTATTATTTCCAGGTATTCAAAGGAAAAGGCTTGAATACACTTTAAGAACAAAAATATTGGGACCCCTGATTTCTCCTGCCATAAAATTCCTGTTTTATATATATACAGTACAGACCAAAAGTTTGGACACACCTTCTCATTCAAAGAGTTTTCTTTATTTTCATGACTATGAAAATTGTAGATTCACACTGAAGGCATTAAAACTATGAATGAACACATGTGGAATTATATATGGAATTATATACATAACAAAAAAGTGTGAAACAACTGAAAAATGTCATATTCTAGGTTCTTCAAAGTAGCCACCTTTTGCTTTGATTACTGCTTTGCACACTCTTGGCATTCTCTTGATGAGCTTCAAGAGGTAGTCACCTGAAATGGTCTTCCAACAGTCTTGAAGGAGTTCCCCGAGAGATGCTTGGCACTTGTTGTCCCTTTTGCCTGCACTCTGCGGTCCGGCTCACCCCTAAACCATCTGGATTGGGTTCAGGTCCGGTGACTGTGGAGGCCAGGTCATCTGGCGCAGCACCCCATCACTCTCCTTCTTGGTCAAATAGCCCTTGATGCCTTCAGTGTGACGCTACAATTTTCATAGTCATGAAAATAAAGAAAACTCTTTGAATGAGAAGGTGTGTCCAAACTTTTGGTCTGTACTGTAGATTTTCTTTTTTTATGTATGCGTATGTGACAAATTACATTTGAATTTAAATTTGAATTTAAATTTGAATTTGAATTTGAATTTGATTTGAATTCTGCGATTCTGGGATTCGTATAGCACGCAATAAAGCACGTCATATAGAAATATTTGTACATTTATGTACACTGTTTACATAAAGTTATACACAAAAAATTGCATTTGAATCTTTGCATGTGTCCATTCGACTAAGCCAAAGAAGTGACTCTTAGAAAATCTCCATGCAAAAACCGAAACGGCAGATTTTTCATGAAAATTAATAAATAAACACTATCCATCAGCAGTTGGCTGAAAACATGCAGAGAAAAGATTTAATGACTTAAATAATGTATCCGTCCGAACTCTGAGATCACAGCTGTCAGCAGAGCTCACGCGAATATCGGCTTCCGTCTACACCGAGCGAATGATCACTAAATAAACCAGACATGAGAAAAGACAAGGAAAAGTATAATAAAGAAATACGTGCACGTCTGAAAAAGAAATGATCAAAAGAATCACAGTAAGGAATTAAGTTCAAGACGAGCCACGGCTGAAAGGTTTCACGTCGGGATCATTTTGAGCTGATCATCATCGAAAAAATGGACTTGTAAATTGCAATTTGTTCGACACATTCCTCTTTTTTTTTCATCTTATCCTCTGCTTTTTAGCTTCATGACTCGGCGTTCGTGCAACTTTTAAGAGCGTTATTATCTCTCAAGAAAAAAAAAAAAAAAAGACCGTTCTCAGAAAGTAATTTGATTTATGCAAAAAAAATAAAAAGCAGCCTCTGCCACCAAAAAGCAATTTTCAGCAGGTTTTTCTCCGCAATTAAGACCCACTGCGCTTGTAGTCATGAAGTCGTACCCTTTCACCCTGATAGCGTTTAGAAACCTGAACTTTCCTCATCGTGTTTCTCAGACTCCAACTTCCTGATTGAGTCCAGCTCTTACTTCTCTCTGGCGATTACCGGTGTGTGACGGTTGGGAAAAAAAACAGACGGGGAAAAAAAATAGTACATAAAGTTTCGACGTTACTGACTGAGAAACGTCAAAAAGACTTTGAAACAGTTCAGGGTTGCCATTTATGTTTCATTTTTTTTACACCTTGTTGCCTTTAATCATGTTCACATTAGCCTCTGATATTTCTCTTTGTAGTGGCTAAATGTTAATTTAGGTTTTTTTCACTTCATTTCTTTTCATTTCTTTTTTTTGTACTTGTATGTTTAATAGATCAGTACATTTGCTTTTTTTTTTTTTTTTATTGCATTGGACAATCCGGGAAAAAACAGTCAAGCTACTGTGACTTGACATGAAAGATTTGGAAAATTGTACTTTCAAATAAATATTAATATTAAAACAGGTTCCTACTCTGTGTGTATACACTATAAAAATAAAAGCCTGACACTTTAAACGTAAGATAAGTTTGTGCATTTTCAACACAATTTAGTCTTCATTTTGCTCTTCTAATGACCTCCACTCTTCTGGGAAGATGTTCTACTAGAATCAGTGGAGATTTGTGAGATTGTATTTAGTTATAAGCGTGTTAGTGAAGTTAGTAAAGGTACTGAGCTCTATAGCAGGAGATCTTCCATTTCAACCCATGGAAAGCAGATCATCATGGAGCTGGCTTTGTGCACAGGAGCATTGTCATGCTGGAACAGGGTTGGGTTTCTTAGTTGAAGTAAAGGGAAACATTGGAATATATACCTGGAAAATTCAGGTCCCAGTACTATATATATATATATATTGTAAGGAATGTTTTATTCTCTGTTGCTTGGGCAGGATTGCCTTCTGTTCAGGATCCCCCTGAATTCAGCCTTCCCTCTCGATCTCTGCTCTCCTACGTATACGGGAAAGTCTCATATATATATATATATATATATATATATATATATATATATATATATATATATATATATATATATATATATATATAAAATAGTAGCAATGTTCATCATCACATAAAAAATGATCGTAGTATCCCATAATATCATCTCACCACTAACTTCAGATTCTACACCATTTACCAGTGTGTGTGTGTGTGTGTGTGTGTGTGTGTGTGTGTGTGTGTGTGTGCTAATATACTAACATTACACTAAACCATTATCCCATAAATATCACCCTGCCATATTTGAAATTGTTCCCATCCCTCTGCGCTGTGGTGGCATTTAAACAGTAATTATGCTTCTAATAATCGCTACTATAACACATTAATCTGCTTTACTGCATTAAAATGCTAAACATCCCGTCATTACGCGGTTTCCTCTCCCGCGCTCTTCCTCTCAGCCCATCGGTACTTTGCGTTCTCTTGCTCTAAAACTCATTCCCTATGTACAGGAAATGCAGATGGGTGCAGGCTGGGACTAAAATCAAAGATAGAACGATAGAGCGCATGGAGTCTGGTTATTCCTTTTTACAGACACAGTTAAAGTTACTGTCCTTGGTCCTGATCTCTGGTTCAGTGCTTTGAGTAAATGCTGGACGTATCTACTCAGGTTTGATGGCTATATGTAGGGTTCCTTCATTTAGACTTTTGAATTTTTCTCATTTACTTCTTGCTTTCTCTCTCTGTTGTTCTTCAGGTTGCCCTCAGAGCCCCATGAGTAAGACCACTTTGACCTTGATCACAGTGAGCACCTGTGTCCTCGCCATGGTGTACGGCTCACAGACCTCCTGCCCACTGACCGTCAAAGTCACGCTGCACGTCCCCGAGCACTTTGTCGCAGACGGTAAGACCAATGCTCGCTCATTTTTTTCCATGCATTTTTCATGCCTTTCTGAAATCGTTCACTGGTGGAGCCGGACAGGTAAACGGGGACCAACTGTTACAAATGGGAAATCGAAGAAACATCGGGAAACATAAAAACATTGAAGTGTAGAAATCCAATACAGTGCTTTAAAGTTTGTGAATCATTTAAAATGGTCTGTATGAAGTAATTTCAGCATTAATATGATCTAAAACATAATTTCCAGAAGTAAACAAACGACACACAAATATTACACATTTGTTTATTTGTAATTCATGAATTATTGATTCAAAAAACCTGTGCCGAGGTTTTTTTCAACAATGAATCAAGGTCGTTGAAGGTATGAATTGTTGGTTAGTTGGATAGGTGGAGGGATGAAAGAATTGTTGTTTGGTTGTTTGTTTGGTTGAATGAATGAATGAATGAATGAATTAATTATTGAATTAATAAAAAAATGAATAAATAGATGGTTGGTTGTTTGGTTGGTTGGTTAGTTAGTTATATGAATGAATGAATAAATAACTGGTTAATAGTTGGTTGAATAAAATAATTAATGGACAGATGTATGTGAGGATGGGGAAAGGGATGGTTGGCTGGTTGGTTAGTTGAATGAATGAATGAATGAATGAATGAATGAATGAATGAATGAATGAATGAATTCAAGGTTGTAAAAGGTATGATTGGTTGGTTAGTTTGATAGATGGATGAATGAAAGAATAGTTTGTTGGTTAAATTAATGGATGGATGGATGAATAAATGAATGAATGAATGAATAAATGAATGAATTAAATAAATAAATAAATATTTAATGAATGTATAGTTGGTTAGTTGTTTAGTTGTTGATTGGTTGGTTGGTTGTTTGAATTGATGGATGGATGGATGGATGGATGGATGGATGGATGATGGAGGGATGGTTGGCTGGTTGGTTAGTTGATTTATTAAATGAATGAATGAATGAATGATTTAATGAATGAATGAACGAACAGACAGTTGGTTGGTTGGTTGGCTTAATAAATAAATGAATAAATAAATGAATGAATGAATTGGTTGGTTATTTGGTTGAAAAATGATCCTATATTCTATATCCATTATATTTTAGGACATGCCGAAGTATAGACAATTCTAAAAGGTTTTCAAACTTTCAGGCTTCATTGTGTCTCTTTGAATAGATCCAGTGCCTCCCAGGAAAAGAGCGTTC
>NC_139599.1:2043094-2130594 GCF_946808225.1 Silurus aristotelis
ATGTGCAATGATAAACCATCATAGACAGGAAACAGTGTTTCAATTCATTTCCTGCTCTTGTGAACACGTGCGAAATGGGAATGAAAGTGAAACGGCCGAGTGTGAGATAAGAGTCGGGATGTGTGAAGAGAAAACAGAGCCCTGATGAGTATCGGCTGTAAAAACATGTCGCTGTAATAGCACACAGTGGCAGGTGAGGGTGAGGTTTTCTCAGAGGGAGGACGATTGAAAGCTCTATGTGCTTTTATAAAAACCTTTTCTTCATTGGCGAGAATAAACTTCTCTTCTCCTTTATACCTGAATCAGTTTCAGGAGGTCTCACATGGACTCCGCGAGCGTCTATTCCCCGATTACACAAGCGTTCTGTGCTGAAAATAGATCTGCTTACGAGCTGGAATCAAAAGGTTTGGAGACTCGCTCTGTTTACAAGAAAGGACTTTATTTATCTCCGTTCACACAAAATAGTCCCCGAACACAGCAGAACAGCGCCCCCAGTGTTCCTGATACTTCTCAAATGTGTCCTGGAAGACTTCTTTTCAACCTTCTGCGATTCGTGCTGGATCTCTGCAGTGGTGTTAGAACAACGCACTTTGAGCTGGACCTTCATCTTTGGGAAGAAGTTCACAGGAGCCAAAACTGGAGAGTAGAGTGGGTTCTCAAGTGAGAACATGCAGTCCCCAGGAAAACACTCATGTGTGAGGAGGAGCTCGGTGAGAGGGTTCTCACATGGTCAGAATATGTAGGATTTATTTAGGTTTAGGTCTTCTCTTTCTTCTTCTTCTTCTTCTCCTTCTTCTTCTTCTTCTTCTTCTTCTTCTTCTTCTTCTTCTCCTTCCTCTCCTTCTCCTTCTTATTTTCTCCTTCTTCTCTTTTTCCTTCTCTCTCTTCTTCTTCTTCTTCTTCTTCTTCTTTTCCTTCTCCTTTTTTTCTTCTTCTTCTTATTATTCTTCTACTTCTTTTTCTTCTCCTGCTCCTTCTTCTTCTTCTTCTTCCTCTTTTCTTTCTCCTTCTACTTCTTTTTCTTCTTCTTCTTCTTCTTCTTCTTCTTCTTCTTCTTTTCCTTCTCCTTTTTTTCTTCTTCTTCTTATTATTCTTCTACTTCTTTTTCTTCTCCTGCTCCTTCTTCTTCTTCTTCTTCTTCCTCTTTTCTTTCTCCCTCTACTTCTTTTTCTTCTTCTTCTTCTTCTTCTTCTTCTTCTTCTTCTTCTTCTTCTTCTTCTTTTCCTTCTCCTTTTTTTCTTCTTCTTCTTATTATTCTTCTACTTCTTTTTCTTCTCCTGCTCCTTCTTCTTCTTCTTCTTCCTCTTTTCTTTCTCCTTCTACTTCTTTTTCTTCTTCTTCTTCTTCTTCTTCTTCTTCTATTTTTTTCTTCTCCTTCCTCTCCTTCTCCTTCTTATTTTCTCCTTCTTCTCCTTTTCCTTCTCTCTCTTCTCCTTCTTTTCCATTTTCTTCTTCTCCTTCTTCCTCTTTTCCTTCTCCCTCTTCTAATTTCTGCTTCCTCATCTTCTTCTTCTTCTCATTCTTTTTTTTTTTTCTCCTCCTCCTTCTTCTTCTTTTTCTTTTGCTTCCTCTTATTCAAATATTCATATATTCAAATTCAATAATATATTCAAATATTATTTAAATGTTTATTTCGACCTCATATCCAGGTTATTTATAAGGTGTTTAGGTCATTTTCCCAGTTCATGTTTATTCGCTCAGCTTTACGTCTCACATCTTTCTCTAGGCATCACTGTGTAATTTGTAAAGCGGCCATTTTTATTCCGGACTTTCATTTCTATTTTTTTTTTAACTCCGACATTTTTTCCATTTTCTACATTTTGTACGTTTTTCGTCTCTCTGCTTGTGTGTGAACACGGTGTGCATAAGAAAGCTTTTTCTCTGCCGCTCTCGTGGCCCCTTTGTGTTTCTGGCCTCGTGTACAGTGTGTGCTGTGATTTCCCCATGGCCTGCTAGAGCATCCACTCTCTTTCTCTTTCTCAGGAGAGCTAGCAGTGAGTTAGCTGACGCAAACCCTTGTCTTTCTCTCCACACATCCCATCTCGTGTATCAGAGGGAATTCTGGGCCAGTTGCCAGGCCAACCTTAGCTTTCTGCTGGGGTTTGATCGAGGTGGGAGGAGATTGGGGTTGGATCCTCTACGTTTATCCCACTTCAGAGTCAGGAAAACCTCTGTTACTCACCGCTTGGTGGAAGATTGTATTCATCTATTTATCATTCTTTTATTCACACACACACACACACACACACACACACACACACACACACACACACACACACACACACACACACCTTGATATCACTTTGTATTAATTTTTATAAAGGTGTCCATGAGTACTGTCTTATATAGACTAATTTGTTATAACAGGCTTGTGCAGGTGTTCATATCGATAATGCCTAGTAGGTATAACTATTACTAAATAGAGCATCTTATTAATTGTTATGAAGGGTCTTTGCAGGTGTCCATGATGATGACCTGCCATCAGATCTACCATGGAGACAGAGAATGAATAAGCCTTCATATACTGTATATTTAGATGGTATAAGACTTAATACATGTTTATGTAGGCTAGATGTAGATGAATTGCCTTGATAGCTGTTTATTTATGTTTGTGGCAGCTGTTATAAAGGGCATATATAGGTGTTGGTGCATACTTGGGTCAGATTTATAATTATTACTAGATTTTAATGGAATATGTCTTTATAAATGTTTATATAGGCGTATGTTATAAAGGGCGTATGCTCTGTACATGTGGTTACATACATTAAGTAGATAGTTAAATATCAATAGGTGAAATCAAATTTGACTTGACAGATGAATATAGATGGAATTTGTTCTTATAGATGTTTACGTATTTTTATGTCGAATTATTATAAGTGCTCATAATGCGCACATCCGGCAATTAAAAACGTCCGTGTGGAAACACAGCAAAAGTCTTATATGGTGTTCTGATGATTTACGTCATTTTAAACACCATAATACCTTTAAAGCATTTACAAGGTTATTTGCATAAAGCTTTAATATTTGCGCATGTTGATTAGAGAATTAAAATCTTGAAAAGCATTAATTTAAGGTAGATTTAGAACAGATTAAATGTGCGATTAAGTTGAGATTAATCACTAGTTACCTCACGACAGTCATGCGATTGAACGCGATGAAATAATTTAAATAATTGACAGCCCTAATATATGTGTGTGTGTGTGTGTGTGTGTGTGTGTGTGTGTGTGTGTGTGTGTGTGTGTGTCGGATGTTATAAACACTTTGTGAATGTTTCCCTAAGAATTGCCGTATGTCCATTCCTAGTAACTAGCTGTAAAAAAGAGGTGTTGTTGTTTATGTATGTTTATTATCCAGCCCGGGTTTATCTTGTGTGTCTGATGAATCCCTAAAATTCCTGCAGTTCGAATTGGTTTCTTTGAAATTGTGTGAAAATATGCATCAGGACAACAATCTCGCCGTTCCCGCGCCTATGCCATGAACCTTGAAATCGGAAAATTGCCCGCACAGCCTTTAGCGAGATTGGAAAATCATCGTAATGAAACCTATCATTAATCACGCAGGTCAGACGCTGGAGAGAACAGAGGAGAAAATGATTACAGGCCGGCCCCATGCCTCTCCTGCTTCATAGCGATACACATTTCGCCCTTCATTTAAAAAGTGAATAAAACTCAGGCTCTGATAATAAAGAGGCCCAAGTTTCGTTTCTGTCCAATTCCTCTGATCAGAGGAAAAAAGCATCATAACCCTCCTATGAAGGCTAAATATATATATATATATATATATATATATATATATATATATATATATATACATGACATATATAAACCAGTTAATGAAATGACTTGACTTGAATGAAATGACTTATCTCATCTCAATGTTTAAATACATGTTATTACGCATTTATTACGCGCTATATACATCATTATATCTGTTTATAAAAATTACTCCCAGAATGTAATAAAGTGTTTATTACATTCTGGGAGTAATTTTTATAAACAGATATAATGATGTATTTATGATGTGCATTTATTACACATTATGTCGTCAGTACCAAAAATATATATATATTTTTATTATTACTATAAGTGCATTGTGCAGTTATAATACATTATAAACAGAGTACATAATATAGTGTGTTGTCATTTCATAATGCATCATAAAGTGTAATGCATTTTCATAAATCCTTAAAGCAGTGTATAATGTCTTATGAACGCGCTGTAGCTTGACATGTGTGGGTTGATAGATCATTATTAATGTGGTTCATTTAAAATGCATGAGTTGTTATGACTAGCATGACATTAGAATGAATATAAGCTTGCCCGAAAAGTAATAAGGCATTATAAATGTTTAAGTCAATGTCACTTGTTATGAAGGTCTTATGGAGATGTCTATGAGAACTGTCTTATGTTAACATGACATCAAAACATGAACATGGTAGCTTGCTATAGATAGAATAAGGCTTTATGAATGTTCTATAAAGGTCTATGGCAGTTGTTATAAGGTGCTTATGTAGGTATCCACAAACACTGGTCCCTAATTTCTGATTTCACCACCTTGAATTTTTCCCCCAGAGCCGGACTTTTAGTTTCATCTAAAGTCATTAAAAATATCAGGATGGAATAGAGTACACACTTTGACTGAAGCCGAGAACCGTTCTTCCCACAAAGAGCTCTCAGAAGAGCTGAGACTTCAGGCGTTAGAATGACGTGTCACCTCACCATCCGAGTGAGGGTTTAGCCTCGAACGGTCCATCAGAGAATCATTACTTTGTGCTACAAAGCTGTAGGTAGCTCTCTTCGCTAACACACAGCCACCACATTTGTTCTTAAAACGGCGGTTTCAGCACCTGGTTAACGGCATGGACCTTAACGGTAAACGACCTCCAAAAGCATGCATAAGAGACGCTTTATTAGCGGCCGCACGGCTTCTTTAAAAGTCCTGAGAAGCAGAGGAAAAAAAAGAAAAGTTTCGAAAGACCTTCAGGAAACGTCCTTCTATTCACAGTGCCCTCTAACTTTATAAAAAAAAAAAAGAGCTGTAAAATGTCATCAGACTTGAAAATTGCATAAACGCAGCTTTTAATGACGTCTGTGGCAGCGGCGATTCTGATGCAATCTGCAGGTGGAGTCTTTCGAGCTGTTGTCGAAAATGTTTTTAATTTAAAACCTCTGAAGTGGAACAGCTCAACAACCTGCCTCCTACTGCTGAGTGGAATTTGACAGACGTTTGTAAAGGGCTGATTTATTTATTTCTCTTTTTTTCAGCTTTTTTTTTTTTTTTTCTTTTTCAGAGAGAAATATCGTTTGCGCACAGGAACAAGTGTCGCAGGTATCCGATATAAACTATTGTTCGGCGTAAAATTTTCACTTCAGTAATTATTCAGCAGCTGTTTATACAATTTCTTGTCTGTATTATTCCGCGGCATGCAGCTCAGTCCTCCTCAGAGCAACAGAGACGTCGACACGTGTAGACGTTATGGCGGCGTTCTTTGAAATCTTCCGTCTTTGTGCAAATTTTTACACGTTTCTTTTCATTACATACCAATAATATTACAGATTTTTTATTTTGATTGGTTGATTTCAAAGGCGCAGGTTCATATTAGTGAATCTTGTTTACACTCATTTACAGAAATCGTGTGACATGAACAGAATTTACTCAAGAAAAACAGATTATAAAGGTGAAGTGTAACCACTGATATGGTGACGTTTTTTTGTTAGGAGATGTTTTATCATCTATAGAAGGAGTCTCCAGTGTCTGTAAAAGAGGCATGGCCGGTGTGTATTAGTGTGTCTAAAAGAGGCGTGGCCTGGGTGTATCAGCGTCTGTAAAAGAGGAGTGGCTTGTATGTTTTAGTGTCTGTAAAAGGGGCGTGGCCTGGGTGTATCAGTGTGTGAAAGAGGTGTGGCCTGGGTGTATCAGTGTCTGTAAACGGTGCGTGGCCCGTGTATATCAGTGTGTGAAAGAGGTGTGGCCTGTGTGTAGCAGTGTCTGTAATAGGTGTGTGGTCTGTGTATATAAGTGTGTGAAAAAGGCGTGGCCTATATACTGTATATATACAAAAGTAAATAAAATGATTCGTAACTCTAGGCATCATTTTTGGCTTTTTTTTTTTTTTTTTTTTTTCTCAGACGAATAAATAAATAAATAAATTAAATGTAGAACATGTTCACAAGCCAGAGTTCAAAAAGGGAACTAAAAGCAACTGATTGTATTATTTTGGTATCATTTTTTTCCTTCAGATTTATGAATCTCGCTGTTTATATCTTCTGACAGCTCATAAATCAGCTTCCTGTGAGCCACGGCGCGTCATGCAGAGAAATCTCGGGAGACGTGATTGGGAAGAGCTGAAGGAGTTTACTGAAACGGAGAAACACCAGAAAATAATGAAAAATAACCCAAACTGAACTGAGGAGAAACTAAGTCGGTGTACGGGGAAGAGAAAGAAAGTGTCGGAGATGGAGTGTGTTGTTAAAAAGCTTGGTAGAAAATACAGTGTAAATTTGAATCTATTTATATTGCTTTGTGAGTCATGATGAGGAACAGGTGGTTCGTGTTAGTGATGTAGCAGCAGGGGAAAACACGTAGCATATAAATTACACTTTCTGTCTGAACTCTGTGTGCATTTTGTCCTAAAACTTAAATTGCCATATTTCTGTATCGTCCACTAAATTTAAATGTTTCATCAGGAGCTCACTAAAGTGCTGAACAATTCTGGAAATTAATGGAAAATAATGCATTAGTTTTAGATTAACATCAAGTGTTAATCATCCAGCGATAATGTTGCAGACCTGATGACCTTCTTCTCAAGTGTTGGATGCTTATGCGCAGAAGTGGAAAGGAACAAATTACGTTTACTTGTATTGTAAGAAGGAAATTGCAACACAGTTATTGTACTTAACTACATTTTAAATGCAAGTTAAGAGAAAAAAACGTGACCCGACCAAACGCTCTAAACTTGCAGGAAATTCATATGGAAATAAAAAGTGTTATATTTTAAAGCAGATTGATTTTGCTTTACATTTGAGCATTACTGTATAACCAATCACGCACTTTTGTTTAGAACGCAGGGCCTAATCCTAGCATTTTGATTCGCCGCTGTGGAAAACGCCGGCGTGCGCTCACTCTCCGAATTACGTTTGTCATTTCTCTCATTATCGTAAATGAATTTACAGCAGGAGATTTATTTTGCTGTGAAAGTGCAGAACTCACATTAGACTCAGAACTCTTTGTTTTTAATAAATTATTATTATTATTATTATTGCAATTTAATTTGTTACGGTACTCCTTCGAATGAAAAACAACTCGTCCTTTTTGAATTACAATAGAATCGCTGTTAAAAAAGTACGTTTTATTTTGACTACATTTTTAACGAGATACTTTTACTTGAATAGATTTTTAGCCGGCTAACTTTATTCAAGTACAATTTCATTGAAGTAACAGTAACTTTTACTTAAGTAGGATATTTTATTGCTCTTTCCACCTCTTATATATAAGTTGTTAATCGCTGAGTCCCCAAACAAAGTAAAAGCGAATGTCATCATCTGTGATCCTGCATTGATGCTGCCTATAGAATTTGCCCTTATGTCTAACACACGGGGAAAAAAAATAAGTACTGATCAAAAGAAAACAAGAACGAAACAAATATTATAATGCATGGCCTTTTAAATCTTCTATAGAATGTGTTGAATAATATTTATAGCATTTGACAGATATCCTTATCTCAGTCATACAGCTGAGCAGCTAAGGGTTTAAGGGCTTTGCTTAGGGGCTCAGGAGTGGCAGCTGAGTGTCGCTGGGATTTGAACTCACAACCTTTAGATCCAAAAAACCAACGCTATAACTACTAACTCCCCATGCATGTGTGTGTTGTGTGTTATGTGTTATGAGCGCTTTAGAAATACTTATGAACAACAAGTAGGACAGTAAAACAGTCAGTGTTTTATGGTTCGTCCGTCTTGAGAGGTCAAAGGTCAAGTTTGGGGTTAAAAGATGTGCACTGAAGCTTTATTAGAAACGACCGTGACAGAAAAGGACGGAGGCAAGTGAGGGAGGGGGATGGAGGGAGGGTTGGAGCGCAGGGGTCGTTTCTACCACAGAGCAGATAAATAAATATCTGTCACTCTGTCTGCTCTTTCCAGGAGAATGCAGCTGCCTGGAGGGTTATTCGCCCGACCCTGAGCACACGCACCTCTGCATCCGCACCGACTGGGGACGGAATGAAGGGTAAGATCACGAACATCAGCAAGACTCCATGACACCTTAATAAAACTCATCAGCTTGTTAACAGCTCAAGTGACGGTCCTGTGGCCGGATTTTAGGTCGTGTTTGGGGATGGAAGGAAGACCGGAGCGATTACGCAAACACTAGAAGAGGCTTGGAAATGTATTAGAAGCCACGATGTGTGTTTTTATCAAAAGCTCTTGAGGATTGTGTTGAGATGGTTCATCTTCATTCCGAACAGTCTCCATTTACACTTATATTCTCGAATCTTTCGGAAAGATGTTCCTCTACATTTTTTTGGGGAGCTGTGTAAGATTCATTCAGCTATAAGGGTGTTGGTGAAGTCAGGTACTGATGTAGGTGAGAAGTTGAGGAGGTTTCTGGGGTGCAGTCAGTGTTCACCTTCATTCCAAAAGGTTTTCAATAGGGTTGGAGTGCTATAGCAGGAGATCTTCCACTCCAACCCATGGAAAGCAGATCTTCATGAAGCTGGCTTAGTGCACAGGAGCATCGTCAAACTGAAACAGTTTTGGGTCTTCCAGTTTAAGTGACATCCAAATATGTCCTGTACAGTTGTGTGCTTTTGAGTTTGTGATAACAGTTCGGAGGAGAACCTCATATGGCTGGAAAAGTCAATTAATACTTGTTTATACAAATTTAGCATGGTGGTGTTTTGTTTTTATTTGTAATATTTAATCAATATCACAATTAGAAACTTTTCATGTTCTCCATATTCATGGAATTTCTTCTATCCATACATCTTGCTATTTAAATAACACTTGGTAAATCTCCTGCAGGCCGTGGCCGTACTCAAACCTGGAACGGGGTTATGACCTGGTGACTGGAGAACAAGCTCCAGAAAAGATCTTCAGGTGAGAATCTCCACATCTCCACATAAGCTTGGCTGAAAGCTGCTAGTCCCACCTCACAATCCTGCAGGCTCTGGAGATCAGAAAGGGAATCAAACACAGTCAGACTAAAACAGTTGATGACCTTCAAGGTGACGTTCTTCTCCAAAGCTCTTTCAAGAATGCAGGGGATCATAACAGATCAGAATCAGAAAATGTTAAACTCATTTAACATTTTACAAGATGAATATAATTGGATTAATAATATTGATAATAAATAATTGAGAAATTGTGTGTGTTTTTTTTTTAAAGTAAATAACGAAAGACAATGTAACACATGGATCTGTTTTTCTTCTGATTACTCCGGATATCCAGATCAGTCTGTGCTTACTTCAGTCATTAACGCTGGCAGCAATCGCTTCCTGCCTCCACGGTTAACTGTGTGTGACGTTTTGATTAGAGAAGGCCTGAAATAAAGCCGTAGCTCTCAAACCAGTCGATGCGATTTATCCATCGCTATTTTTCACTCTTTTTCCCAAGACAAAAACGGAGTGCTTTGAATTTATTTAGCTCTCACCTTCCTTACCGGGATGTCATCACTCTGTGCCGGCTGATGACACACTCGTTTAATGCACTCGCTGATTGATACTGAGCAGAAAGAGCCAGTCGATGTTCTCTCCAGTGTCAGCGGATGAGCCCGAGCAATGAGCGCATCACCCGGCTCTTATTTATGAGTGGAAGTGAGCATTGATCCGAGCTGATTCACTGTGTTCGTGTCTCTATCTGAGGTCAGGGACTCAGGCGTAGTGCTCAGCGGCCAGTTTCATGGGAGATGATGTGGTGAAGCAGCTGTAGCTACAGTGGGGTTTTTTTTTTTCTCTCAGAAAGACACAATGTGTTGCACGATGTTTATGCAACAATGCAGATGCTGCAAACTTTAATTCTGAGCTGAAAATAACCAGGATGATTGTCTAAACCATCAGTTAACCCCAGTTAGCATTACTAATCCTGAAAAAATATATTATAAATTAACATACATAAACATTTTACACTTTATTATTTGACATAACAGTCTACGATCGATTATATTATCAATCCACATTGGCCCATAGTGCACATGAGAATTTTGGATGAAGATCATGGTTTAAAATTAATACCGTACACGAGAACAGGGCCTTCGACACACTTTTGTGATCTTGCGTCCCTATCTAGCGCTTAAAGCCGTCTGTTTGCTTTAATGAGATTTATATACCTGTATGCTTTTACCTGAGCTATAAATACCAGCATGAACAATTTCTGTATTAATTAAATCCTCACCATCTAAGCTTAAATCGTTTTGTTTTTTTTTTAAACACAATTTCAAGGATCGATTTTTGTCCGATTTTATGTGAAACGTAACCACTTAAGACTCCATTCTCATCTGCAAGTAGATTCATTTCAGCAAGTTAATGATCCTTTCACTACAAACAACATTAAGTGCTTTATCAAGAGTGTCACCGAGTACAATACGCTCAACCGCAACGCCCGTAAACACCGAACGACGAGCTGCCGGCCGCGTTTCGTTCCTGAAAGCGCTACAGGGGTTACACGAGGACGCATCCGAGTTGATCTTTTCGACAAACAAGATGAGCCAGAATCCTGATATAAAGAAATAACAGAGTCCAGGAGAAGAAACATCTCTGTTTTTATGTCTGTATATTGAGTCAGCATTGTTTATTTTCCAATGTAGGAGCAAGTTCATTTGCATATTGCAGGTTTGCAACCTTAGAAAGGATAATATTATTATTCAAAGAGAAGAAAAAGATTGACATTGCAGCCCACTATAGTGAGTTCAATAAGTAATTACATTACAGGCAGGTTATAACATAATGGCGTTGATGCAGAGGTCCAAATGCAATAAAGCCTTGAAATATAATAACTTGTCTTACATTAATGGCAGCTTATTATAGAATGGACTCAGTGCAGAAGTCGAACATATAATAGGCCCTGAAATGGAGTAATATCTTGCTATGGACACTTGCACGTGAGGTCGTTGTTACTTTACCCGACATGAAGCTTGACACGCTACATTTGAGCGATATTATATTCAAATCAGATGTGATACGGTTTTCCGCATATGGTAGGGCAACCAAAATGAATTTCATAGCAATTATACACAATAAAGAAAAAAAAAAGGCCTTTGCGGAACATCAAATTCATATGTGCTTTTCTGACATTCAGTTTAATTTGTAGTTTTTTATTTCCTGGTTATAACCTCCACCCTTGCAGGAATATGTTCCTATAGCAGGAGATCTTCCACTCCAACTTATTCAGCTTCATGGAGCTGACTTTTGTGTACAGGGACATCGTCAGAGGAATCGGTTTAGGTCTGCTAGTTCAAGTGAACTGAACATTTTATCAACATCCAAAGACGTCTTATATCACTGTGCGCCTCCAACGTTTCCCAACAGTTTTGGGAACAAAAACATAATGAACTTATATTAAATTTAATGTGTTTTTTTTTCCCTCGATGAGCAGCCTGGGGAGAATATGGCAAGGAAGAAACCCTGAGAGGAACCAGACTCAAAACAAGGAACCCATTCTTATCTGGGAAACACCAGGACTATGATTTTATATATATATATATATATATATATATATATATATATATATATATATATATATATATATATATATATATATATATATATATATATAGAGAGAGAGAGAGAGAGAGAGAGAGAGAGAGAGAGAGATGTCCCAATACTTTTGACACCCCAAAGATCTACACCCATACTAGCCCATGGGATTGAGGGGGGAAAAAAAAGGCTGAAAACTGTAACATAATTAGTTGAATATTGTTGACTGGTTTTCCTAAAAGGTGATCAGGAACAATAAGCAGAGTGTTTATTTAAAAAGTCCAAACTTCAAGCTCCATTTAATCAATAGAAAATATATATTTATTATGGAGCGACTTGAAGAAGGCTTTCCATAAAAAGAAAAAAAAAAATTAGAAGCGGAAAAATCCAAAAAACAATCAAAACTAAAACAAAAATAAAATATATATAATTCACGATTCCACCACCACCATGCTTCACTGTGGTAAATTACGATCAGTGATGCTTTTTATTTATCCTGCCGAGTCTCAAACATAAAAAAAAATAGTTTCTAATTCGAAACACAATTTCATATAACCTCCAACTTTTCCATCTTCCAAGAACTTCAGTCTTAAGAATGGTGGATTTTTATTTAAACCTTTCTTTTCAAAGGCTTGAGATCTGAGTGTTTTTATTGAACAATTTTTTTATTATTGTGTTATTGTATTTTAAAGCATTGTAATTTTTATCACTAAGACAGATTGTGTGTGAGTCCACACGGCGAGTGTTCTGATTCTGACTTGGTGCTGTGATTGGTCATTGCGTGCGATTTACATAATTGTGTCGTTTGGAAGGGGGCGGAGTCATCCAGAAATAGACCTTGCCTATTGTGTTCAATTCAATTCAATTTTATTTGTACAGTTTGAATCATTGTGCCCGAGCAATTTAGCAGAAAGACCGTTTTCCTGCGCAGAAACTTTTCCTCTCAGCTTGGAAATGTTTCATCATAGGATCAAGCTGATTGCGTAGAATCAATTTCTACAGACGGTTTTGTCACATGTGGAAAAAGGGTAAATAGCTGCCATTGAAATATAACTGAGTATCCATTTTTATCCTCTGTAGGCATATTTATAAGCTTCTGCGCTTCCATATTTCCATATGAGATCATATTTTTTTTTATTCTTCTAATTATGCTATTAATCCACATTAACAATAATCAAGCTTCTGGCTTGTGTTTTATGATTTTGAGGGTAAAGGGGGGGGCGGCAGCTGTGTGGATTAAATGAAGGTTTGTTGCCATTCTCAGCATGGCCTTTGTCTTTCTGTGTGTTTATGGCTGACTCCCAGCATGCTCTCTGATTGCTTGTGTTCTGGCCATTGTGCAGGTCCTCCTACAGTCTGGGCCAAGGCCTTTGGCTGCCCGTCAGCAAAAGCTTTGTGGTGCCACCGGTCGAGCTGTCAATCAACCCTGTCGCCAGCTGCAAGACTGATGTCCTCGTCACAGAGGACCCTGGGGACATCCGGTAAGTGTGTGTATGTGTATATGTGTGTGTACTGTAAGTATCTCAGCCACCTGAAACATGGTGGTTAATACTTAATGTTCTGTTGTTATGTCTTTTTCATGCTGTGATGACAAATCAGATATCAGAACCAATCTTCAGTTCGATCTCTAAACCAAGAACTCTTTGATAGAGTCCTCGAAACATCACGTCTAAAATTCAGCCAATTTTCTTATCTGAACCCAAATTTTACTCGATCAACCAAAAGTTATCTGGTGCCTGAATTTTGTGTTTTTATTCCATGGACATCTTGGCCATCTTGATTCTTTTAAAACTAAAAAACTCAGTTTGGAGTTTTAACTCGCAGGCAGGAAGCATCACTACCTCACAGCAGCAAGTTTGCATCAGATCTTTTGGATTCTCCAGTTTCCTCCTACTGCTCATGCTGATTGACTGCAATGAGCCATAGCTCTGACCCTTGACCATAACTTTGACCTTGACCATGATCTGGATGAAGCAATTACATGAGCTTAATGAGCTTTATTACATTCTGCTTTGTGTGGAAAGAGATAGGAGATGTTCTCAACATGGTCTCATGCATGTCAATTCATCATTTAAAAGACTGTCCCTGGTTCGTTTCTTATCTCGTAGGAGGAAATCTTAATGTTTCTAGTTTGTAAGAAGCCTGTAAGTATTTCTCTATCAGAAAACTTTAATATATATTACATTCCATAATAACTTATTGTTAGCTCCCTGATCTGATCTATTCAGAAGCAAATAATAAGCAATAAGTTCAAGTTTGTTTAAGACATTTCTCTAACACATGTACCTTTCAGAAAAAAAAAGGTCTTTTAAACCTATTCAAGAGCTTCACGCCGAACTGACGGGTTTCTTGTTCCACTGCTCTTCATTCAGTCAAACTGCATTGATTTCTCGTGGGATTATTGTAAGAAAAGTTGGCGATTTATCTAATAAACTACAGTGAATATGAGAATATGAACGTAAAATGGTGGCCATTATTTTATTTTGCAAGCCTTCGATTTTCCTTGAACGCTGAATATTGTGAAGCCTTGAACATGACAAGTACAAAAAACCGGTCCATTAGTCGATCTATATGTTTATTGTCATCATGCCATTTCTATGAAAAACGTAGGAACACGTTGCGGGCCAGATTTTTCCTGGATATCGTGCTCTACATTGGTGTGTTAAAAAACTGAAAACCAAAATACAGGCGATTTTTACTCTCTACATTCATCTGTGTAGCAGTCCAACTTTATTTATAGAGCACATTTAACATCAAAGAATTCGACCCAAAGCGCTTTATAATAGCTCATGAGTTATCCATAACAACAGCAGCCATGAATCACTGTAATACACCTCTTATAATCGGTAATAACAATTTACGCAATGAAGCATCGTGATAAGGTTCATCTGAGAACATTGTGTTGCTGCAATCAAGGTTAGATGCCTCCGGTTGTCTTCCTTGTTTTTGTTCCCTCGTTGGAGATGTTGATGCCATGTCCCGACGCATGCTTAGCTACGTTACTGCGTCCAGAAGCTGATCGATGATGCATTCAATGAAGTACAGTGTGCAGGTTAAAACGACTGTATGATTGTATAAACGAGATTAATAGTCTTATCCCCAAATAAACAAATTTACAAGAATGATATAAGATAATTGTACATATAGTCTATGTTTTGTTAGCATGTTGTAGAAGGAATTTCCAGTGTCAGCGATTTGTAAGAGAGGTAAATCTATAAATAAAGCTCACTCTCTTTAAACAATCTCGTTTACTTTGTGCTCATTCACTAAGATGAATAGCCAATCAGAGTCTTCTTTCTCGCCAACGAGCTCCACCTCCAATCCGACATGCCGAATTGTCCGAATAATCCAACTAAAGCCAACACAGAAAAAACTAAAACCACCCCACAATGCCTGACGGCCGACCATCAGCTTGGTGTGTCCCGGTCTTTTAATTTTTACCCTTGATTTTTACTCTAGCCTTGAATATTTAATTGGTTAAATATGGTGCTACTTTTGAAAAGAGAATCAGCTAAAAAAATCAGCATCGGCTCCCCGGATTACGAAATATCAGCATCGGACAAAGAAACAGGGATTAAAAAATGTATACTTTTCTAACACAGACAATTATAATCTTAATACATATAAACATTTATACACATTTTTGTATAAATTCTGCACAAATTAACCTGTTATAAACACCAATTTAAAAACCGTTACATGTACAAATTCTTAAATCTGACACTGTTGCACATTACAGTCTTTTTGTACTACTGTCACACTGCTGCTATCAGTCCTGCACCGTACCAATGCCTCATACTCAGAACTTTGATTTGTGGATTTGATTAGTCAGATGTTTACGAGGAATATTTACCCATATATATTCACCCATATATTCACACACACACACACACACACACACACACACACACACACACACACACACACACACACACACACACACACACACACACACATATATATATATTACAAGCACACTGCTGTTACCTTATACAAAATCTGTCTATATTGCACTGACTGCCTTTACAAACTCTCTATACTGCATTGACACTGTAAACACTTGAGAGAGGTATTTCGATTCCTCTGTATGGCTGCACATATGGTGGCATTGACAAATAAAAATCCTTGAACCTTGATAGGAAAAAAATAACTCTACATAAGGACTAATTTTATAAATGCTGAATAGTCATAAAGCCTTGATGTTAAAAGCCAGTGGGTTGAATTGCACTTTAGAAATATAGTTTTAGTTCAGTTTGAATATTTATAAGAAGAGAATTAATAATGGGGTGGTATGAAGGATGAATTGGAGTTTCCACCGCCACCATTAACTGTTTTATTTCTCTTATAGGATAACCATCTGCCTTATTTAATTCATAAAAGATTTTCATTGTATTTTTTTATCTATTTCTAGTTACATTCATTGTTGCACAATGTCAGTTCGATTCAGTTTTATTTGTCGAGCGCTTTTAACAACGGACATTGTCGCAAAGCAGCTCAAATCATTGTTGAGGTGTTCAGTGATGGGCGATTAAATGCAAAACTGTGGTCCTGAACCATTGTAGTAGACTGATGGTCTATTAATTACAGTCCAAATCCATCATCAAAGTTCTTGAGTTGCTCAGTAACTTTATAGATCTACTATATTTGTGTTCACATTAATAGTATATCAGCTACAAAGGCCCTTTAGTGCTCAACTGCTCTATTGTAAGTCGCTCTTGATAAGGGGGTCTACCGAATGCCATAAATGTACAGTTGTTCCTACACCAGCCTTGGTTTTGTCCAAGCTTGGAATGTGCAAAGATTTTTTTCAACTCTTACAAAGCTCTGACATTATATCTGGATACTTCCAAACCCTCTTAGAATACATGTATATATTTATATATCCAGGATCCCAGGACTCGTAGCTTCTGCTGCTATGGAAAAGTTTTGTCCCAACAATTACAATGTAGAATTCAACTTTAAATACAGCCATGTTTCCTTTGCAGAAAATAGAACACGTCTTTTAAATTTTTTGTACAAAAAAAAAACAACAACAACAACAAACTGATATTGTTTCTCTGCCAGTAAAAAGTGTTTAACCTGCGCGGTTCCTGGAGGCGTAGTGTTCTCGGTGTCACTGCTTCCCACCTCTTCATTTCTGATGTTAAACGATCAGCTCCGTTGACGGCGTTCACGCCAGCGTCTTCCAGAAAAAGAAGCTATGTGTTATTATTCTTTTATTTCCACCGAGCTGTTTTGCTGTAGCGTTCTAAACCTTTCACATGTCAGCGTTAAAACACCGAGAGGGTTCGATCGCGGCTCACCAATAACGAGACTTATCGATGATATTAAATCAACGAATAGGACATTAAAAAAAAATAAAAAAAAGTTGGCAGATGATTCGGCGTTTTATTTTATATGTCCGTTTATTGAGTAGTAAATCTGAACTTAAAAGCCTGTCAGCTGAGGAATTATATACTAAAGAGATGCAAGTCCATTAGAGAGGGAAGTAAAGCTGCAGGAATGCAGTCATGGCCAAAAGTAGGTGACTCAGTAAGTTTAAGAGTTTGCTCGGAGATTAATAACTGTTTATTAATACCTCGTATACGGCTGTGAAACGTGAATTTTTTATATATACGCTTGTGGAGATTTGTGCTCATTCAGCCACGAGGGTGTTAGTAAAGTCAGCATTCACATTCATCCTGAAGGTATTCAATAGGGTTGGAGCTCTATTAGGAATCTCAAGATTTTTTGCATCTGATTTATTTCTATATAATTATTAATAGATTTAATTATTTAGAAAGTAAAATAGCTAAAAAAAAAAAAACCCTCCCCAAACCGTTTCTCGAGCGCGTTCTCTCAGAGACTCTGCTGCTACATGAAAATGACGTATCGCAACACCTCGGAGATGAAGGCGTGTCCTTAAAGTCATATAGAATACAGATTAACATGGCAGAGGTAGAGCTGTAACTTCCTGCAGACACAACAGGTAAAAAGAACGTCTGGTTTTATTTCATCTTTGTTCTTTTATCTTTGCACTACAAAGGCGTGTCTGTGAAAGGGCCACATTTCAGAAATCAGACGGCACTTCAGGGAAATTGATGATTTGCTGTATGTCTGAACCAAAGAAATAAAAGTAAACCGTCTGTACCATATTGAGTTGCATATTGGTGAATCGTATTGCATCGGTAGCTGCTTTATTGTAGCGTATCGTTGTCTATGCATCGAGAGGAGAATTGCATGTATTCCAGTTATGGAGATGCACACCCCTAAGCTCTATAGCAGAAGATCTTCCACTCCAACCTATGTAAGGCTTTAACTTCATGGAGTTGGCTTTGTGCACAGAAGCAGGATTGGGTCTAGAAGTCTTTAAAGACGTCCTGTACAGTTGTGTCTCCAACTTTGCGCGAACAGTTTTGTGGATGAACGCATTTCTTTTTCATTGTGGCTTCTTCACATTGTGCTCCGATCTCCAAACAGTTTGCAAACGAAAGCTTTGTTGAAACTGTTTTAAATCAAAAGCCAAATAACGCTGGTCTGTAAAGGTGTAGATTTGAATAATGATCCGTGTTTGAGTGTATTAACGTGTCCCTGTGTTTAATCACAAGGAATTCAGGCCCCCGATTTATGGGACATGATTCAGAACGAACACAAATACTCTCTATATTGAGTCATTGATAATAAATTCCTCTTTCTTCCTAGAAAAACATGGTAATTAGATTTTTTTTCCTGCTCCTGTGAATATTTATCTCTTCATTTCACGTTGTATTGACTGTTTCCCGGCTCTTTAATACGGTGGAATTAACACTAATGGTATTTATCAGAAGTGAAATGTTCCCGGTTCGAACGCACTCAAACTCCGCTGCATATCTGCTTTTAGTCCTCAGAAAACTGGCATCCTGAATGATTTATTAGGTGTAATTAGTGTTTAACATCATCGTAGGAGCAAAATAACTAATGCAGGAACGTTAATGACGGAAAGACGCGTTTGAATAGTGGTTTCAGAGGAATACATTAAATCCATTAAATGTATTTGGGTAATAATTAATGCTGTGCAACGCGGGAAATGTCTGTCAGATCACAGAGCTCAATAAATGATGAAGACTCTTAATTATGCTGATGATATGCATGAGGAAGAATCACAAGCAAAACGCTGCTTACTGGAGAAGAGATTCTGATTTAAAGACACAGATACACAAAATACACACATTTATTACACACAGTTACACAGTTGACTTGTTGGCCGTCTGTTTGGGGACGTTATTATGTTGCAAAACTGTGTGGCAACGTGTTCTTCATCAGAATGTCACAGTTCATGTTGGAATCCAATTCATTTCTATAGTATTGTCCCTTGAGAAGAAAAATGGTTGCTGAAATCTGAGGGGTGTACTCACTTTTGTGAGATACTGTAGGATAGATGGATGGATGGATGGATGGATGGATGGATGGATGGATGGATAGATGGATGGATGGATGAACTTATGGTTGACATATAGGTACCTGAATACTGGAGAATATTCAATAGATAGATGGCCAGTCAGTGGATTATATTGAATGGACAGACAGACAGACAGACAGACAGACAGACAGACAGACAGACAGACAGACAGACAGACAGACAGACAGACAGATAGATAGATAGATAGATAGATAGATAGATAGATAGATAGATAGATAGATAGATAGATAGATAGATAGATAGATAGATAGATAGATAGATCGCTCTTTGTTAAATAAAAAGATAAGCTTTAAATGTATGAAGTGTAAATCTATACTTTGAAGGATGGATGGATGGATGGATGGATGGATGGATGGATGGATGGATGGATGGATGGATGGATGGAGCATAAATATATGTTGAATGAAATGAGCTGAATAGATGGATAGACTGTAAATGTATACTGAATAGATGAGTTGATGGATGGATGGATGGATGGATGGATGGATGGATGGATGGATGGATGGATGGATGGATGGATGAAATGAGCTGAATAGATGGATAGACTGTAAATGTATACTGGATAGATAAGTTGAAGGATGGATGGATGGATGGATGGATGGATGGATGGATGGATGGATGGATGGATGGATGGATGGATGGATGGATGAATGGAGCATAAATATATGTTGAATGAAATGAGCTGAATAGATGGATAGACTGTAAATGTATACTGAATAGATGAGTTGATGGATGGATGGATGGATGGATGGATGGATGGATGGATGGCTGGATGGATGGATGAAATGAGCTGAATAGATGGATAGACTGTAAATGTATACTGGATAGATAAGTTGAAGGATGGATGGATGGATGGATGGATGGATGGATTGAGCATAAATGTATGTTGAATGTAATGAGCTGGATAGATGGATAGAGTGTAAATGTATACTGGATAGATAAGTTGAAGGGTGGATGGATGGATGGATGGATGGATGGCTGGATGGATGGATGGATGGATGGATGGATTGAATTGTAAATTATATACATTGGATATACAATGAAAAGTCTGTTTGCTGTGATATGATCCAAAAAGTGAAGTCCATAGTTCTCATCTTTTCAATGAGACTCTGATAATGAAATTGTTCTCAGATGAAAATTCCCTACAGTTAAGGTGTAAAATCCATGTTCTAGCTGGAAAACTGAGGGGTTCATGAAACCATTTTCTGCTTCTCCACCCGGTAAACATGTTTTATTACTGTTTAGTTTCACTCTTAAAGCCAATTAAATGCAGAAGTTAATCTGTAATGCTCTTCACAACAACATCCACAAAACAATATCAAATTCAATTTACACATTTGTTTAATATTCGTTGTATAAATAAGGATATGAAATATTTATCAGCCGTCTCTCTTTAGATCTCATGGTTCTTGTTTGGCCAAGAATTGTTAATCACGATAGAAGAAAGCGAGTCTGATTATAGATGACACGCAGCGGATCTGAGAAGAATGCAGCTCAGAGACAGTGTTTTTACCAGTTCAGGCGTGTCCTGGGTGAAATGTCAGATCTGTGTGAGAGTTCGTGTCTGTATTCATTGTGGATCTCTGTGAAGTACAGACTTTTGATCGATACTGCCATATAGAGTCCAGCTGCACATTCAGCGAGTCTTATGACCTTGTGCTGTTGTTATGACTAGACACTGATTTCACCTGCAACCTAACGGCTTTTTTTTTTGTGTTGCTGTGTTCAGGAAAGTTAAAACCTCACTTTATTAGCCTGCATTTCCTCTCTGGTTTTATTGATTTGTTTTGGTTTAGAATGAAACGTAAAGCTCGTCTTTAATGGAGGAGGTCCAGAAATGATTGCAGAACCTTCTGGGAGACCTTGTAGGTGTGATAATAATTTAATAATCAGAATGGGTCAAAAAAGCAGTTTTATTTCAGCACCTGTGCACCAGTACTAGTGTGACTTAGTCTGAAGAACTATTCTAAACTATTCTGTATAGACACTGAGATTATTTTTAAATTATGAGGTCTGAATGCAACCACCTGAGAAAAAAGCCCAACCATCAGGGGGCGCCACAGCAGATCATCCGTCTCTATACCCCCTGTTCTCTACATCTGCCTTTTTTAAACCAACTACCTGCATGTCTTCCTTCACCACATCCATAAACCTCCTCCTTGGTCTTCCTCTTTTCCTCCTTCCTGGTGTCTTCATCCTCAGCATTCTCCTACTGATATACCCCATGTCCCTCCTCTGCACATGTCCAAACCATCTCAATCACACCTCCCTCACCTTGTCTCCAAAACGTCCTACATGCACTGTCCCACTAATAATATATATAATAATTATAATTTCTGTGTCTATTTTGTTAAACTACACACTCTGCTATGTCCCCTGCTCCTGTAATTGTGACATTAATTCCCAGCCTGAACATCACTCACTCTGGTTAAACCCGGTCTTTTCATTTTCACTCACAGCTTTGATTCAGTGCAGTCCGAGTTCATGTTTGTTCAGACGTGCTCAGATTGCACAGGTTATTACCTCTGTGGTAAGTCCACTTCCTCGGGAAAGTCGACAGGCCGACATTGAGTCAAACCGAACCTCGAGAAACCTCCCCAACTGAAATCACCCTATAAGCCCTGGTCCAATCGATGGCTCTCCAGGCATCTCCAACTGTGTTCAAAGCCCATTGTTCTGTCAATATGGCAGTGCCAATAAGTTCTGGGAGAGCGTGACGGCCCCTCTGGTTTGATAAATCATCCACTCAACCTGCTTGGGCTGCTCCACATCGCAAAAAAAAATCCATACGGCAAACATTGCCATTATCTGTATTTAATACGTCGCCATCTCCAGCCACGTCACGCGTTTTCTTTTCCCCCTCGGGAAACTTGCAACGTTCCTGCTTCGGTCTCATTTGTCATTAATGTTGGATATCTCAATTAAAGGCTGTAGGGCATGGTGAAACCCAGCAACTTCTAGAATGCATGATGAACCTCGGTCTGTTTGGAAAGAAAACCCACACTCACATTCATCAACTTCACGGCAACCCCGACCAATTATAAGTTTAGTAATCATGCTCCAGTTGGACGTAGCCATCCAGGCGAGGTGATTTATCTTTTGCTGAAGAGCGGAATAAAAGGGAATGTATGTAAAATGGGAGATTAATAATAGCAGATTAATGTCACTTCCTGCATCCAACTTTATTCAGCACAGCTGCTTTGTGCAAGTGCAGGACTTTGTTTGGATGCTAATTACCGAGAGGTAATTCAGATTAGCGCCGTGAGACTGCGGCTCTGATAAGACGCCATTTGGGTGCACGGAGGTTTTTTTTCTCTCTGTTTTTAGATTTATAATTCAGCCCTGATAAAGGACTGTCTGAGAGAGATAATGGATTGCAAAAGCTATTAGTCTCTGTCATCTTTCCATAAGCCCAAGGGTAAAGATGGCTGAACTTTGAACGTCTTTTTTTTTTCTTTTTTTTTTTTTTGGTACATTTTCACGTATACGGCATGCAGATTTATTGGAATAGAGTGTTTTTTTGTTGTTGTTGTTGTTGTTGTTGTGTTAATTAGTTGCCGAAATATGTCAAAAGGACAGATTTTGACATTTCAGTTAATCAGAAATGAAAAATCTGGTTCATTCTCTCTCTCCTGCCTACATATTGTATAGTTTATGCATATTTATATGCCTCCATCTTTTTTTAGTACAACCATCTGCGAAAATGAATAGTCTACGTTTTTAAGCACAACCTACCTGGATTTCCGTTTCTCCCTCATGTTTTCTCTCGCCAGGTTCCTGAGTCATTTGTCAGTGTTTTGTGTTGCCTGGCGAGCTCGGGCTGAGACCCAAAAAGCTTTTTGCGTTACTGTAGCAGGTGCCCACAGAATAAGGAAAAGGTCACAGGGGAGGAGGAAAGGAGTGGAATTAATGGTGTTGTGGAGGTTTGTGAGGGCATCAGGGAGCCGCTGCTTTATGTGCGGTGCCTCGAGTGTGAAATGGGAACGGAAAATGTCGGACATGACAGGTGTAGAGGTGGACATATGAGTAATGCCGTCTTTATTCATTTTATGGCAAAAAGAGCTGGGAGTCGACATATTTTCAGCATCGTGTGTGGTGTGTGGTGGTACTGATATTGATATGTTCGTGGCTGGTTTCAGGCCCAATTACGCACCTAAAACATCTTGCATATGCACGAAACCAGGTGCACAAGATTAACCATGCAGTTTACAAGCAGTTCCTCCAGCATGTGGCACAGCAACACTCACAACACAAATGCAATATCACGACCCTCAAACTTAACCATTTTAGATTTTTCTGTATAATATTTACGCTTTATTGCGATGCTTGTAGATACTGATATTTCCGTATGCGTATGTAGCCAATAAAGTTCATGTTCACAGCAGAGTTCAAGTTCACCCGCAGAAATCTATCAAAGGGAAACCTCACACTTAAAAAAAGTCAGAATCAAGTTGGCATTTGTAACATGATGCATCGTTTTAACGTATTTGCGTCGGTCAAAACCAATTTATTTCTATTTAATTATTATTGGATCCGCTTTACTTTTATAATTTACATGTAAGCAATAGTTTGTGAGCGATATTTGATGCGTAGATCAATTTCTCGTCGCTAAACCGTTTCTCTCAGCGCCGCTGCTGCTACGTTAAATATGACGCATCACAACACTACAGAGGCCGAGGCGTGTCCTGAGACTCACATAGAATACAGATTAACATGGCAGAGGAAGAGCTGTAACTTCCTGCACACACAACAGGAAAAGAATGCTACAAAGGCGTGTTTGTGAAAGGGACATGCTGCACTTAAGTAAATTGATGATTTGCTGTCTGTCTAAACCAAAGCAATAAAAGATGAACTATTCTGTATTACCAATTAAATAGTTTCATTTTTTTTTTATTTCATCATATCACAATAAATCGTATTGTGTTGTATTAAATCGAAATCGGATCACTCCGTATCGTAACAGGTGTAAATCGTATCACAAAGCAGGTACCGATGCTTTATACACTATACTGCCAAAAGTATTGGGTCACCTGGTCATTAGTATGTGATTTATGAGCATCGCATTTCACATTTAGTCCCAATCTGTGCGTTATAATTCCCTCCACTCTTCTGGGAAGATGTTCCACTAGATTCTGGAGTGTGCTTATGGATATTTGTGTTCATCAGCCACAAGGGTATAATGAAAGGCAGGTACTGATGTAGGTGAGGAGACCTGGGGTGCACTCAGCATTCACATTCATCTCTAAGGTGTTCAGTAGGGATGAGATGAGAGCTCTATAGCAGCAAGATCTTCCTTTAAAAAGCATGTAAAGCAGATCTTCAAGAAACTCACTTTGTGCTTTGCCATGCTGGAACAGGTTTGGGTTTCCAAGTTTAAGTGAAAGCCAAATTATATTATATAATTGTATGATTGAGCGCCTCCAGATCTGTGGTAACTGGAAAAGAACCACATAGAGCAGGAAAGGTCAGGTGACCCAATACTTTTGGCAATATAGTATATGTATTTCGAGGATATGCATCGAGGATATGCATCGAGATGCGAATCGCATCGCCCTCAGCATTACCCTTATGGATAATCACATCTCCAATATATATATATATAATGAATAATGTATTAACGCTAATTTATTAAACCGCACTAATTTAATTAACTAATTTTATTTTTTATACAAAATAAATCAATAAACATAAAAGGAGAAATTAAAACATTCAACACAACACACATTTATTCACGGCGTCCTTTTTCTTTAGTCAGATATAAGGCTATGAAGCGCAAATACGGCAATTTAAACTGTCCGTGTGGAAACATAGCAAAAATAACAGTCCCAATTTACTGCTACAACAACCTTCGCTGTCCTGGGAAGATATTCCACTAGATTTTGTGCTCATTCAGACTTAAAGGTGTTAGTAAAAGTCCAATTTATCCAAAAAAGTGTTTACTAGGGTTTGAGCTCTACAGCAGGCTACTTTATGTCTCTCCTATTTCACCTTATGTAAAGGACATGCTCATGCAGCTGTCTTTGTGCACAGGGACATTGTCATGCTGGACCAGGTTTGGTCCTAAACACAAACAAGCCAGATTTATGAACTTAGAATCAACCATCGCCCTTAGAGGTAATAATTCTAATCGGAGAAGTATTGTCTCCGATCGTATATCATTAACACGTCTACTCAAAGACGACGGCTTGATTGCCCACCGTGCATTAAACACACTCACGTGGAGGATCTCATATTTCTGCAATAGAGCCTTGTCCGAACAAAAGCAGCTACAAATAATAATAGAGGAGTAATTGCCTGGCTGGCAACCATACAAAGAAAAGAGCAAGGGATCGATTTCTATAATTCCATTTCGCCTTCCTGCCCCCTCCTCCCAAAATCCCCCTATCAAGTGGTATCTGATGGATTGCGCCGGATAAGAAATGCTATGCTATAATTTCATAAAGCTCTCTGCCGAACCCCGGACGATCCTCTGAGCGGATTTGCGTTCATCGTGTTCATTGTGTTGGCAGGAAGCACAGAAAGCTATTAAATGTAAACACAACAATGTATATATTTTATATTATGGGGCCAATTCCTGCACTGCGCAACGCCGCGGTACACTGAGAACCGGAGAATATCTTTCTTTCACGGAGCTCAAACTTGTGTTCTAAACGCAGCTCACGTCCGCTGGAGAAATGATGGACAGAATGCTGGGAAAAAAAGAAACAAGAGATTGTCACAGAGTAGATACCAATGTGTTGTGTTTTTTTCTCTACCCACTGAGAAGTGATTTTTCGACAGCGAAAGAAAGAGAAAGAAAGAAAGAAAGAAAGAAAGAAAGAAAGAAAGAAAGAAAGAAAGAAAGAAAGAAAGAAAGAAAGAAAGAAAGAAAGAAAGATTTTGCAATAACTATGGATTTAAAAAAAAAATGTCCTCGTGTTCAGACGAAAACAGAATCAAATGGAACAAACAAATCTGTTTTTGAAACAAAATAATAATAATAATAATAATAATAATAATAATATCAGTAATAATAATAATAAACTCTGAAGAATATAATGAATAACAAATATAATATCAATAATATAAATATAATAAAAAACAGAAATAATAACAAAAAACTGAATAATAAAAATAAATTCCCCAAAATTATTATAATAAAAAAAAAACCTGAAATAATCATAAGAATAAAAAAATACTGAAATATTTTATATATTTTTTTTATTGAACAACATCGTTGTTACCAAAAGACTGAAACTAAAATAAATGCTGCACAATTTTATATATATAATTTTATATATATATATGAAAAAATCAGTAAAGAAAAGAAATTGTGACCTTTAAACAAGAGCGCTGGAGAACCCGGAGGATCTGAAGGAAGCAGAATGAATAGTTGCTTGTTAAAGCTTTAATATTTCCACTGAGAGCCGGTGAAGGCAAGTGGTGTGTTTGTATTTACCTGGGCTTGTTAAAGCAGAGTGCACTTTCTGCAAACACAATTATTATTTCAAGTTTAAGTGGAAATGTGTTTGTGTCAGACCACCGAGAGACCCCGTGTCATCCTTTCACAATCAGTCTTAAAGAATAATCTGTGCTTCATACAGACACTTCAATCCAACTAATGCCTTCATGGTATTAAAGATCCGTGTGCATTGCGTTCATATGTTTTTCGATTCGCAATCATAAAAACAGAACGTGAACTGCGATGCCTTCGTTTCTTTTTAGATTTAATATCAAAACCAGAAGGAGGTCTTAAAAAAGAGAAAATGTATCAATCTTCTTGATTTGGTGTAGCGATCAAATTCTGATCATGGATTCAGGCTCTGATGGAGCCGTAGATCAGTTATTTTACACAAACCCAAATTTTGTCTTTTATAGTTTTTAAGTGACAAATTTTCCTTTTGTTTCTAAGCAACACATTCAGTATTGTAACGGTATGAAGATTTACTTTGACCAAACAAATCGATAAATATCCAGATGTTTCACATTATTTCAATTGAAAAATCCTCCTTTAGACAATTTTGAGCAGCTGATGAACGAGGAAAAAGAAAGAGAGAGAAGGTTGGATGGTGTGGAGATGGTGAAGCAGGAAGTGGATAGAATTAGTAAGAAGGAAGTAAAAGCAGTGATTAAGAGGATGAAGAGTGGAAAGTCGGTGGGATCAGATGACATAACAGTAGAAGATGGAGTGGTGAGATGGTTTGGACATGTGCAGAGGAGGGACATGGGGTATATCAGTAGGAGTATGCTGAGGATGGAGCCACCAGGAAGGAGGAAAAGAGGTTTGAAAGAGGCAGGTGTAAGGAGGACAGAGGGTTATGGAGACGGATGATCCGCTGAGGCGCCCCCTAATGGGAGAAGCTGAAAGAAGAAGAAGAAAAAGAAGCCTGAAGAACAGTTTTACACACTCTCAGCATCACTCAGCTGAAACACTGCCGTGCTGCTTGTAAAACCTGCAAAAGAGCCTCTTCTATAGTTGGAGATTTCTTTCTTTCTTAAGATGCGGTTCATCCCAGAGCGGTTCAGTAGGATTGTTAGGTGTTCCATCAAAGATATCTCTCCAGACGACCCTCTAATTAATGTTTAGAGAGCTTTGGACATATTCGTAGCTTCGGCTCATCGTCTTGTTGGACGGTGAAGTCGGTTCTAATGAGCCGCAGTCCAGACGGAACTGAATGGTGATGAAGTATGGACCGAGAGCCATGTTGGTTCAGGATTTCTTTCACTTTCAAGTCTCCAACCTTCCCTGCTCCAAAACAGTAATAATAATAATAAATACTGTACACACTCTAAACTTGCCCTTCACTCTTCTGAAAATGTGCCTCATCATCAGCGCATGTCGTACGTATCCTTCTATAAACACATAAATCTTATTAAGTGGTGAACGCCCCCCGTACTCGGTGCGAACGTCCCACCCAGAGACACAGTTGAAGGGATACATCATGATTAGTGTTGCTCATTTGCAAAACTTGCTTAGCTGGGCTTTTTTTTCCCCTCAGTACGTGCGCTAGGTCATTAGTCTTCTTCCAACAAGGACAATCAGTCAGTCGTGTCCTGATTTGTAGTTGATTTTTTTTTCCCTCGTCCGTGCGAGATTTCACCACGTCTCCCGCACGTCGTATATATACACGTGATGGCAAATATATAGAAAAAAAGAAAAAACACTAATAGGAAGTGGCGCATGTCTACATTTCTAAATTAATATTTCATAATGAACTGAATTCAGGTACAACACACACACACACACACACAAACAAACACACACACACACACACACACACACACACACACACATCCACGCACACAAACAGCAGCTGAGGAGAAATCTAGGGCATTACAAATGGCTCACAAATGAGCACATTTCTAAAAAAGTCAGCAAAAGGAAATAAAATGCTCCGTGTTTCAGTCGACCTGAAAAGAACATTTGCACAGGAAACAGCAAGACATCAGCAAAAAATCACAAAAACACCTGTCGACATTTCTTCCATTTAAATCGCACACAGGGGTCATTAATAATGTATTCATAATGCATTATAACCCCTATATTATAATACCTCATTCTCATTGACCAAGTAGACTTCATGAACAAAAGTCTGTGTACACCTGAGCTTGATTTGTGTCTCTTTTTGAACATCTCATTCACACAACGAGTCCAGATTTCAGGTTATAATCATTTCCACTCATCTGGGAAGATGTTCCACTAGATTTTGTGGATATTTCTTTTTTATTTTGTGGAGATTCATTCAGCCGCAAGGGTATTGATGTAGGTGACTGGGGTGCAGTCAGCGTTCACATTTACGCTCAATAGGGATGAGGGTCCGAGCTTTACGGCAGGAGATCTTCCACTCCAACCCATGTATCTTCATGGAGCTGGGTTTGTGCACAAGGGCATTGTCATGCTGGAACAGGTTTCGGTCTCCTAGTTTGAGTAAAGGGAATATTTTATGGTACAGCATCCAGAGACATCCGATTTAATTGTGTGACTTTAATTCACTGGGAAAACTTCTCACTGATGTGATGAAAAACAAGCAGGAACGTTGAATTTATTAAAACTCTTGTCTCTAAATGAGCACAAATACACACCAAATCAAGTGGAACATCTTCCCAGTAGAGTGGAGGATATTTTAAGGGTAAATAGAGGCTCAGTGTGGAACAGGATGATCAAAAAGTACGTACCCAATCGATGCTGGAACTGTTGGCTATCGGCAAAAATCCTTACGAAAGGTTTTTCTGGCTTTCAATCCTCTGTGATTACGAGAGCGGCCTCTAGTGGCGAATCACTTTTACACGCGGAACTGCACGCTGCACAGAGAGCGTTATTATATTTTTTATTTATAATTTTCATCATTTACTTATATATTTTCTTAGTTTTTTTTTCCTTTAGCACATTTTAATGATTCAGAACTGTATTATTTTGTATTTTTGTAATAAAAATCTGATCTAACCCAGCTATCGGTCGCTCACTAATAACTATCTTATGGTTGGGTGTCCACAAACTTTCACCTCTACAGCATATGTTTGCGTAATGAATGCAGAGTTAATGGGAGGTTCATAGGAAGAACTTTTAATTCTGTTTCGAACTTTTCATGCAACGAATCGAAGATGCAAAGATTCTTCGCTGCGGCGTCTCTGGAGTTATTAAACCGTGACGAGCGCCGACTTCAAACTTTACTTCTGAATAAATGAGAATTGATCGTGTTGTGTTTTTTTTTTTTTTTTTTTTTTTACAAACGCAGCTTTATTTCGTTTTGAAAACGGTGCTGAGTTTCAGAAGTGAGATTGTGGAGATGTGAGCGTCGTCTGTGCAGCTGTCTAGTCCTGACTAAAGCCCTGAAAAATTCGTTCCTTTTCCCCAGACGTCACAATCCTTTGCAAATATCGATGCTCTGGCCGCGATATCCTGCGGGTTGTTTCGGCTCCGGTGGTGGCTTTGATGGAGCCCCCTTCAAATATGGATTTGTTGTGTCCCAATTTCACAGAGAAGAAAAAAAAAAAAAGCTGCAAGATTGATGGAGACTCGTATCCTTGTGGGAAGCTCTCTTCTTGTCGAGGAAGCTGTTAGCCGCTAGCCAGCAGCCTGTGCCGCGTTTCTTCCCCAGAGCTGTGTGTGAAAGCATCGGAAAAAAGGTCACTTGTAGAGTAATTAAGCACAAAGCGCACGGCTACCCAGTGCTGTATTTCTCCTCAGAGGGAATGGATTTCAGCAAACACACACATTACACTTTATATTTACATCCACAGGCTTCAGATCAAACCACATTTATTTACCACCATAACATAGAAAAGTTTCACTGATGGGTTTATTTACATGATGATGATGATGATGATGATGAAGATGAGGATGATGGTGGTAATAATGGTGATGATGATGTTGACGACGATGCCCATCTTTGTACAGTGCATATAATAAACAGCACAATAATTATTACGTTATAAATAATGATTTATCAGTAATTTCTTATGAACAAATGATAAATAAATTATTTTATTAATTTATTCAGGTTTAATATATTAATTATTCTCATTATATACCACATCAATGATATTAAAACAGTCTGTGTTCTTTATATCTACATATTGTATTTATTTATTTAATAAAATATTTATGATGCAATAGATTTAGATTTTATATTTACAATAATCGAACTCCTAAAATACTTTTTCTTCCGCTACATAAAAAAAAAAAATTCACTAGCTTCCTGTGTTTGTATTTATGCTTAGTACAGATAAATAAATAAATAAATAAATAAATAAATAAATAAATAAATAAATAAATAAATAAATAAATGAATCAATAACAGTGGCGTGTGCTATTTTTAAAGGCGTATCTTTCTCCTGCCTATATGTTGCGGCGTGTCTCCTGGCCTCCACTGGGCGGGCTGTTGTAGAGCGAGGGTCAGGTAATGGTGCTCCTGTTGATCAACACACTCCATGAGCTTTGTGTGGGAGGCGGCGATGCTGCACAGGGTCTCAGCGTAGGAGGATGAGAACAAACACGATTCAAGAAGTTCACTTACACAAGCGAGCGCTGACATTCGATCTGACGAGTCTCCATGAAAGGAGGATGATAGATAAACGTGGAGCTTAGGGAGGATCTGGCAACGGGCCGCATGAGCGGAGTCTACTTTACAGCAGTGTGAAAAACGCTAACGATGGTGACGATGATAATGATAACAGTGATGATGTTAAATATAATGTAATGAATATATAAATATATATATAATAATCTATGTAATATTTTTTTTTTTTTAATGATGTTTATATGTTTGTTTGTTTATTTATTTGTTGCTGCTGTTTTATTTTTTTATTTAGCCTAGTTTCTGACATCTGATGCTCGACTGCAAAGAATTCAAACGTTTTAATCTCCTGAAAGCTTTTATCACTTCCCACTCACATCGAAACGTTTTTTTTTTTTTTTCCTTTTTCCTTTATAATCATGCCACTCAGTGAAAAGTGGGAACAAAGTGGTGCAATATATGCTTTAGTAAAGTCAAGCGTCGAAAGTGTATTTTTTTCCGTTACATATTACAAATAAATAAGTTTAAGTTGGAGGCCCACAGACGTACAGGATGTCTATGGATGTCGTAGCATTAAATTTTCCCTTGAACTTGAACTAGAAGACCCAAACCTGTAAGACAGTTAGGGCACACTTAACCAGAATAGCTACCACAACATTTTGCAGTAACAAAATCCCATCTGGTGGGACCATCATTTGTTTTCCAACAGGACAATGACCCCAAACACACCTCTAGGTTATGTACGAGCTATTTGTTCAAGAAAAAAAGAGGGATGGAGTGATGCATCAGATGATCTGGCCTCCAGCTGAATCCAGGTTAAATGGTTTGGGGAATGTCTTAGACCAGAAGTGAAGGAAAAGCAGCCAACAAGCACTTAACAGCTTTGGGAATTCAAAGCTAAAGGTGGCTACTTAGAAGAATTAAAAATATCAAACATATTGTGGGTTATTTAACACGTTTTTTGGTTTACTACATAATTCAATACGTGTTTTTTTCATAGTTCGGATGTCTTCAGGAGGAGTAGAAGAAAGTGTGTCCAAACCTTTGACTGGTACTGAGTGTGTTTATATAACTACACAGTATATACTTTTCCAATTGCCCAATTCTTTTACAACAGTGTGTTGTGTTAATATTCACCTTAAAACTCAGAACGAGGAAGAACTGTGATCTTGGTGATTTTGACCATGGCTGCTTTTAGAAACAGCTGATCTCCGAGAATTTCCACACAATTCAGTCTCTGGAGTTTGAACAGAACGCTGAGATAAACAAACAAAACCCCACATCTGTCCTGATGCAGAAGGTCAGAGGAAAATAGTCTGACTTCTTTGAAACGACAAAAAAAAGCTACCTCAGATACCTACTTTTTCTCCTACATGGCAATCAGAGAAGCCTGACACAGAATGCTGAAAACCTTCAGGTTCTGTCTACATGGATGTGTTTAAACATGTCGATTTTTCTTGAAGTTTTTAACCTCCACACTTCGGCTACATCTTCAATCATTTCCCAAAAGTCGCTCATCCACGACGAAACGTCTGAAAACGCTCACGTTTTGTACCGCGCATGAGCAAAACGTGAGACGCTTCGACCCGCATCATTTCCGCCCTGCCGTTCGCTCTATCGAGGACAGCCGAAGTCTTCCTCTTCTTCTTCTTCCCGCTGCTCTTATCAGGGGTTGCCACTCTTTTCTTCACTTCTCTAACACACTCTTCATTACTTTGAACTGTTGACCAGAGGTACCAAAACTCCTCCACGTTCTCCAGCTCTTCTCCCTGCAACCGCACTCCACTGCCCTCCCTCTCATTCACACACATGTACTCTGTCTTACTCCTACTGACTTTCATCGAGGACAAGCAAAGTCACGTGACTAAAACATGCGTCATCGTTTTTAAAAGCCTTCGTTTTCACAGTCTGTTTTTACAGTGTTTTTCACAGTCCTGGTCATGTTTAATATAAGTAAAACAAGGTTGCGGATGATGTATGATAGCGGATGTACGTTCACTGGGGAAATCTCTAGCCTGTTTTTATGTCCGTTAAAAATATCTCAATTCAACATCAATTTAAAAGAAGCAGAATGTGAATAAATGGCGGGCTGAAGATTCCTATGTTTTGAGAATGATTGTTCTGGACGAGCAATTTTTGAAAAAAAAAAGTGTAGGCGGAGAACGACTTTGGTCTATTCGGATTGATGTGGACGCAGCCCGAGGCTGATGGGATACAACAGTAGAAGATGACATCAGGAGCTTCCTCAGACAGCCAGAAACAGGATTCCGATGCTAAAACAGGCTTTTTTAATCTTCAGCTCTTTCTGCGTGAACGCTAACCGAAGCTCTGTCTGTAGCTGCATGCGGTCCGAAACAAAGAGACGGATCAGAACCTCTGACAGTGAAGATAAATGGGAACAGGTTGTGTAGTTAAGAGTTAGGAACGCATACGGGAACTCGGACAGGGATTTTATTTTATTATCCATCTCGTTACTGAGATTTGCGATCGTCCGCATTCTCATTAACTCACTGTTTCACCGATTCGACCTTTCGCCTGTTTAATCGTTCGTGTCTCTCGGATATCTGTTGCGACTCGTTTTCAACTTGAAAACTGTTGCCTAGGAGACTGTCGATAAACACTCGGCTCTTGCCAATCGTGTAATTAATGAATTCACAAGAAACAAGGAATCTTCTGGACAAAGGAACACAGAAACTCATTATCTCATTAATCATTATCTCATATCACATAATAATAATAATAATAATAATAATAATAATAATAATAATAATAATAATAAAAAGAAGAAGACAAAGGATCATTATTGTCATCAGAAGAACAACATGCGAAGAAGGAAGAGGAGGAGGAGGAGGAGAATCATCATAGTCATCGGATGAAGAACAACAACATAAGAAGACGAAGGAGGAAGAAGAACAAGAGAGGGATTGTTATCAGAAGAAGAGTAGCTACAAAAACATAAGAGGCCAAAGCAGGAGGAGAAGAAGAATCAACATCAGAAGAAGAAAAAGAACAACATAAGAAGGAGGTGGACGAGAAGGAGAAGAACAAGAAGAACAAGAGAGAGATTGTTATCAGAAGAAGAGTAACAAAAACATAAGGGGACGAAGGATGAAGAGGAGAAGAAGAATCATCCGAAGAAGAAAAAGTACAGCAACAACATAAAAAGAAGGAGTGAATAAAGGAGAAGTAGAAAAATATTAAATTTCATTCTGTTAATATTATTTATCATCTATAATCTTTTTCCACCGTTTCTGTGGACGGTGTTGAGATTTTGGCCTCAGACTGAAACTGCACTATTTCTATAAATACGTTTATTGTGGTTTTATTGTAATAAGCGAGACGGAGTTCGTGGTTGGACATACATCAGAGAGATGAGAGTTCGAGGATTTGGCTTCTCTCACGTCGCATTTGATCTGTTTGCTCAGCCGAATCAGACGCTAACAAACAAACCGAGTCGGTGTAAGGCTGCAGCTTTCTTTAATCCAAGTCCAAACTTTCAGATTTTCTCAAATGAGAAATAGACTATAAGGAAATAAAGTATTGGGACACCGGACTTTTCCAGCATATGAGGTTCTTCCTTAAATTTTTACCACAAACTTAAAGACACACAATTGTGTAGGACGTCTTTGGATGTGGTAGTATTAGTATATTTTCCCATCACTTGAACTCAGAGACCCAAACCTATAGAAGAAGAAAGAAATAAAAGTAAGAAGAGCCTTTTTTTGTCAAATGTACATCAGAGCTCAGTGAAATTCAGAGGGTTAAGGGCCTTGTTTAAGGGCCCAAGAGTGGCAGCTTGGCGATATCAGGGCTTGAACCCACAACCTTCTAATCAAGAAAGCCAAAGCCTTAACCACCGACTCACCACTTCCTCATATAACAATAATAATAATAATAATAATAATAATAATAATAATAATAATAATAATAATAAAAGTAATAATAACAACTATTATTATCAACATTATTATTATTTTTATTATTATTATTGTTATATGAGGAAGTGGTGAGTCGGTGGTAAGAAAGGATTTCTTTCCTGGAGGCCGATTCGTCTGGCCTACAGGGATCTGATCTGGCTGACCACGTGGTGTCATTTGCATACTTGATGAAGATGTTGGAGTAATGCAGAAAAGAGGAGCACAGTCATTGGTGAAAAGGGAGTAAGGTAGTGGGCTCAGAACACAGCCTTGTGGGATGCCGGTGTTCAGAATGAGGGTTAAGGATACCTGTTTGCCAAACAGACTGAGGACTATTGGTGAGAAAGTCCAGAATCCATCTGCATGTAGAGATGAAGATATATATAAGAAGAAGGAGGAGGAGGAGCAGAACATCAACACCAACATAAGAAGGAGATGAAAAAAGAAAAAGAACCATCGATGTCATCTGAAGAAGAACAACAACAACAGAAGAAGGAAGAGGAGGAGGAGGAGGAGGAGAAGAATCGTCATCATCAGAAGAGGAACATCAGCAGCATAAGAAGACAAATAACAAGGAGAAGAAGATTAAGAATAAGACGAATCATCATCATCAGAATAATAACAACAGCAATGTAAGAACAACAAGAAATAGGAGCAGGAGAAGAATCATCATTGTCAGTATAAAAACATAAAAAAGAAGGAGAAGAAGAAGAAAAAAAAAAGGAGACGAAGGAAAAGAAGCGTTTTCTTTTTCTTTTTTTTTTTTTTTTTTTTTAACACAATCCATTACTGCCTCCCAAAAAATGACTCATAGACTGTCAGAGCAAAAGAAAGAAAATAACATGCATAAACCCAGAATAAAAAAAAATTGACGTAAAGAAATGATAAGATAAGAAGAAAAAGAAAAAACAGAGTGATCTGACCTGAACAGAATTGGTGTTTGTGAGGAAACGCTTTCGCACTGCAGGGCACTTCAGTACACTCCAGAAAGAAAAAGGTCACCACGCTGCATCAGCTTTTTAGTGTGTCATGTTTAACGTAGGAACTTTCATCCAACACACTGAATCCAAGAAAAAAAAGCGAATTAAAAAGGGAAATTGATGTTTTTTCCCCACTCTGAGCTGTGGGAGGTACGGCTCAGCCGGAAGCCGCCTCTTATTAACCCGTGAAGGCGTCTCGCTGCGCCGCTCCATCGTTAACTTCAAGCTCTGGCTTTCCTGCAGATCGTAGATAAGTGGAGACGATGTGGAAAGGTCAGGAGGGATGGGGAGGCATAGTGGGAATTGCCACCACCTCCAGAGATGCTAAACGGAGCATGAATGACTCGTGGAGTTCATGAATCTTAGTCTTGACTTGATGGATATATTTATACATTATATGCAGAAACGTTTGTGGACACCTGAGTAAGATTCGTATGTGCTTTTCGAACATCTCGTTCTGTCTCAGTCCCCGTTTGCTGTGACCTCCACTCTGCTGGGAAGATGTTCTACTAGAACATTGTGGAGATTTGTGCTTACCGTAACGCCGGGTACTGACGAGGGGGAAGGAGTAATAAAATATTCCACTTACGTAAAATTACTGTTACTTCAATGAAATTTTACGTTAGAAATAAAAGTATAAAATAAAATAAAAGTAAAAAGATATTAATTTTTTTTTTCATAAAATAAATTTTATAAAATAAGTAATTCTACATAATTATTAAAAATAAATAAAATAAATAATTGTAAAATGTAATTACATTAAAAAAAAAACTACAGTCTGTGACTTGAGTCTAATATCAGTTATGCACTTTTTACTTTTTATTTTTTTTTTTTTTGTCATTTATGATAATTTGAGACGGTGAGCGACTTTCCTTTCCGAAAGCATTTTCGCTTTCAGCCCTTTCAGAAATTTTTTTATGGCATTATTATTTTTATTTATTTATTTGTTTGTTTGTTTGTTTGTTTGTTTTTACTCAGTAAATTATTATTTTTTAAATGTAGTTAAGTACAATTCTTTAAACAAAACATAAATAAAAGTAATATTTCAGATTTTAAATATACAAAAAAAAAAAAAAAAAAAATCACAGTATCATAGTGAATAAATGTGAATCGTTCATTTCCACCTCTGGTTACTGATGTAGGTGAGAAGGTGAGGAGGCCTGGGATCCTGCCAACGTGAAAAATTCATCCCAAAGGTGTTCAATTGGGGTTATAGCTTGAAACAAAAAAACTTCCACCCCAACCCATGGAAAGCAGATCTTCATGGAGCTGGATTTGTGATGATGGAACAGGTTTGAAGGATCTAAGATGTCCAAAGACAATTGTGTGCCTCCACATGTGCACAAGTTTTTTGGGAAAAAAAACAAAACACATATAGCTGGAAAAGGCAGATGTCCAAATACTGTTGCCCATATAATGTATTGTGTGTGAGACACTTTGTACATTGTGCACGAAGTGATGTAAGGGAACACTTTCTGCGTGAAATTTCTTCATGAATCATAGTGAGATGTTTTCTACAGAATCATAATGTCATATTAAACCGTTCCCTTTGTGCTGATTCCGAACAGCCTGAAACAACCTGTGCTTCGAAATCAATTTAGACTTCTTTCATCAGCTAATAAATATTGGAGTCGTAGCCTTTTGGAAAAGTTTCATCTTATTTCTCGTTACTGCTCCGCGAAATCCCGACAAACGGAAAGGAAATTCATCCAAAAAAAATAAAAAGCCAACACGCTTTGGTGCTTCTTCTGCGTGTAATGAACAGAGAGGAGGTCAGGCGTAAGCCGCTCGCGTTCGCTTTGAAGTCTCGCCGTACGAGCCGAGCGCTAAATTCGATATCTACACGCGTTTGTCTCAAAGCTGGAGGTCTGGAAGCCTGAGAAAATTCGCCTGTCCTGCTTCAGAGGACAATCAATCTTATTACGGAGTTAAAAAGCCTTTCTTTTCCACCCTATTTCACCTTGAAGTGGTTTTTTTTTTTTTCGTTTTTATTAAGAAGAATGGAACAGATTCCGCACAGGTTATAAGTTCCCGGAGTGAAAAATCTCAAGTTTGACTTTTTGTCTCTCGCACAAATTAGCTTGTAACCTTGTACCAATTAAGATATCAGAATCTCTGAGGAAGGAAAAAAAACGCCTCGAATTCATTATTCGTCTCGGTGTTACGCCTAATTATTTAAACACTATTTTGTTTTTTTCATTTCCTGTTTAGAAGAACTCGCGTGAATGCTAACACGATGCTAAACCCCGGGTTTTATTAGCTGTTGGGTTTATTTCGGTATTTCAGAAACGGATCACGGTGTCGGGTTTTTTAACAAGTTCGCACAGCTTAATGTGTAAAAAAAAAAAAAAAAAGACACAATACCTCGTGCAAGTAAAATTAGTCAGAGGAGGACTGGACGGCTTCAGGCGCAGAGGTGGAAATTAATGAATCACGTTTCTGTAATTGAGTGGGGATTTTTTGTGTACTTCTACTTTTCAAAGTCGTTGTTAAAATCTGTCCTTTTCTTTAAGTATGTTTTGTTTGAAGTATTATATTTAACCACATTTTAAATCATATCCGTTACTGATTAAAAAAAAAAAAGAAAATAATAATTGAAGGCGGGAAAAAATCGCATCACAGAAACTTCGCCACTGATCAAATGAAGGGCTGAAAGCAAAATGACATCAAATCAAAGGTTATTCAATGTAACTCTGAATCTGCTTTTGCGTTTTTTGTCATAAGTGAAATTATAACAGGAGATTGGTTGTTGTTTTGCTGCGAAAGTTAAAAACTTACATAAGACTCAAGACATGGACTTTAGTTTTTTTTTTGTTGTTGTTATTAAACTTAACTTTGTAAAAGTGTAAATTTAAAAATAATACATTAAGATTTATATCTCCTTGTTCCATTTGTACGTCCTTCCGCTTTCACTTCAAGCAGCTCTCCAATGTACTAATCATCTACACCTGGAGCTCATCAGCCTCCAGGCTTTATAACCACCGTTCCTCACCAAGCACATCGTCCGTTCTACAGTTTAGGCTGACGAACATGACTACCCAAGCTACCTTCACTCCGTGTATTAGTTTGGTTTCTAAGTATCGGGACTCTGTTTAGCTCTTTGAGCTTCTGTCATATCTTTGTGTTTACCAGGATTATCTACACCAATTCATTGTCTCTGGTTTGCCGTTTTCTGCTTTTGCCCTGTGGTTATTCATTAAAACTCGTTGACTGAACTTCGGTTTCCGGCACGTTCTTCCGCCTGACAAATTCTTAATTCAAGGACTTTTTTACGTTTACTTGAGTGGATTTTTCGACTGGTAACTTTACTTGTACTTCAGTAAAATTTCATTGAAGTAACAGTACTGTGATTTTTTTGGGCTACAGAATATCCACTCTTTACAAACGTTTTCAGGCTCACGTGACACACTTTTTGGTCTTTTCATATCCTGTTAAGAAGAATTTGCGAATCACCAAATTAGAAGTTAAGAAGAATTTTTACTTAAATGTTAAATGAACCACCAAATCTTAATTTTTTATTTTACCGAAACATTTTTCTACAGTCCAACTGGCTGGAATTGGCTCTAATTAAACTGTAAGCAGATTTATGACCAGCCAAAAAAAAAAAAGCCATGGTTACCTCAGACAATAAGGAACGATTGCTAAAATGTTTAAAACGGATCATAATTTCCACCGCCCACCGTTCATCAGCGTTTAAATGTCTGCTGAGCGCATTTCTGACTGCGCTGCAACGTCCTTATGATCTGTTAACGACTGTATTTATTGACAGCGGTTCTCTCAAGTCTATAAAGCCGGTGCATGATATGGATTTCAGACTAGCGATTTACTGAAGGAACAGGGCTGAGCAGCTAATCACTGGACTGATTAGCGCTAATGACGGGTAGTTAAGGGACGCACGAGACATCCTGTGTTTTTTCATCCAAAAAAGAATTCACTGCAGAAGCAAATTATGCTGCACAATCTGTGCCTTTAATGAATTTATCTCTCTGTACGTTATTGAGGAAAAAATCTGATCTCAGTGATTTACAATGATTAAGTTGTTGGTATCTGATGGTTTTTTCAGGTATTTCAGAAGCAGATCTTATGGGTTTCTCTACACAGAACAGCCCTTTATGTAGCATAACATATATTAAAGATTAATGACCAGATTGAATTAAACTGACTGATAGGAAACAATAAGAAGATCCTGGAGAGGTGGAGGTACGTGCTGGAGAGAAGGGGAATGAAGGTCAGTAGGAGTAAGACAGAGTACATGTGTGTGAATGAGAGGGAGGGCAGTGGAGGGGTGCGGTTGCAGGGAGAAGAGGTGGAGAAGGTGGAGGAGTTCAGGTACCTGGGGTCAACAGTGCAAATTAATGGAGAGTGTGTTAGAGAAGTGAAGAAAAGAGTGCAGGTAGGGTGGAGTGGGTGGAGAAGAGTGATAGCAGGATCTAACAATAAAAAAAAGTTGCTAACCATTTGTGTATGTTTTTGATGTTGGAACAAAGGTCTTAAATAGAATTCATAATGGTCTTAAGAAGTCTTCAGTTTGACTTTGTGAAACCTGCAGAATCCCTGTAATCGATGAGTCAGCGCTTCCCCTGTGTAGAAAAACAAAAATTTGTTTTCTTCTAGATCAACCGCAAAGCTGGTATTCCTTCGTTCTCTTGATTCATTCACCATCAGCACTATAGCATGCTGTAGCTCCGCCTGACTTTTTTTGGGAGCTACAAGGAAAGCTGAGGAAAGCTGCTCAAACCACAGGAGAACCTTCAGCATATGTAACCCAATCTCAGAACCATGGTTTCTTTGATTTTTCTATGATACCTCCAAGTACAACTACTTTAGGCATCTGAAAACATGTCAATGTCCAAAAAAAACCTTCAGGAACACGTGTATTTAAAAAGTGGGCGGATTGGTGTTTTCATTGAGTTGATATGGAATGAAATTCATTGCCCTTGTAGATGTGCTGGATTGTTTTTCTATACCTGCAAAATTCAAAACAATTCAGTCTTTTTAATATTTCAAAATTCAAAGTGCATCACTGTGATCTGTCCATCGAGCTCCTTTAATCCACATGGTCACATTTTCTTCCAGACAAACCCCACCCATCCCCCCCACCCCCAGGCCTAAAAAAAATCATTTTCATGCACATGGTTTTGACGTTGTTTCGCTGTACATCTGTCAGTGTGGAACTTGATTAAGCCGTCAAAAGAAACAGAAGCAGAGAATCAAAGCTAAGCGATTAAAATGCTCTGGAGTGTCCGAGATGATGAAACTCTGAGAAAAAAAAAGGGGGGGGGCTTTTATTTGGCAGGAAACCGAAGCTTTAATTCAATTCAATAAGCCAGGAAGTATGAAGAAAAATCACATTTCACCTGTTCCTTGTCTCGTAGCGAGCTTTCTGTGGAATAAAAGAATCGTTCGCTAAATGAATTTTCCGAAAGCAGAATGTGTGTTTGTTCACGTGCTGAATCTCATTACCGCTACCAAGACGGACCAGGAAGTGTGGAGCTTTAGTCGGATTAGCATATCCTTATTACCGTGGCGTATTCATGTGTCATTGCACGTGTAATGAGTCGCTTGTTATTGAGCCTCGAGGCCACCTGTAGACCGGGATGTCTGCGTTGTCCGCATTGTTGGTCAGTGCTGACGCGGCGCAGATTCTCCTGCTGTGGGAAATCGTGTTGCATTAGATTAGCGTCTGGCTGGACAGCGCCGATGAAGTGGGACCGCTCGTAATCACCCAGGAGGCAGGTGCACATCAGAACTCGCACCTGCTCAGAGCGAGTGTGCCAGGGACTTTCTGCTTGGAATATGCACACACACACACACACACACACACACACACACACACACCACAAGTGACAGGTATGAATTACGCCATACACTTCTCCTTTATGGCTAATCTTCTAATGTTCTATTGAGGGTTTTATGGCAGAATTACATACACCAGGCCTTAGATCGGACATCCCAGCCAGGTCTTAGATCGGACATCCCGGTCTACAGGTGGCCGCAAGGCTCAATAACAAGCGACTCATTACATGTACAATGACACATGAATAGTACATTCTTAAAGAGGGTGGAGTAACAACACCAGTATGTCCGGCTGAAATGCACAATAATGGAAAAACCATCATATAATTGGTGCATCTTTTCGAACATCCCATTCCATCCCCATTACCTGTTAGAATACCCTCAGTTCTTTTCTTCTGGGAAAATGTTACACTAGATTTATAAGTGCTTGTGGAGATTTGTGCTCATTCAGTCCCCATGGTGTTAGTAAAGTCAGGTACTAATGAAGGTGAGAAGATGAGAAGGTCAGGAGGCCTGGGGTCCAGTCAGTGTTTGCATTCATCCCAAAGGCATTCAGTAGGAATGATATCAGAGCTCTATAGCAGGCCGCTTAAGATCTTCATGAAGCTGGCTTTGTGCACAGGGGCATTGCCATGCTGGAACAGGTTTGGGATTCCAAGTTGAACAAACATAAAATTGTGTGCCTCCTGTTTTGTGGTAACAGTTTGGAGAAGGAGCACATATGTAGGGAATCAACATCACAGGGATAAATGAAGAAAGATCTCACTGCACTGTAATGTACATGTGACAAGTGTAAAGTTTCTTTCTTTCTTTCTTTCTTTCTTTCTTTCTTTCTTTCTTTCTTTCTTTCTTTCTTTCTTTCTTTCTTTCTTTCCTTCTTTCTTTCTCGAAGCAGCTTTACAGAGATCATGTTCCTCCCTCCTTTTAATTCTCTGTGTGGTGTTTGTATTTGCAGTAAATGTCATCATGTCCACCTCGCGTCCTCCTGTTATTGCAGTTGACCTCACGATCTCATCTCGCTTTGTTGTCCCCGGAACGCTCTTAACTCTCGCTCGTCTGTGTTTTCCGTCTCCAGGGAGGAGGCCATGATGTCCACACACTTTGAGACAGTAGATGATTTGCTGGCATCATTCGGCCCGGTGAGAGACTGCTCCAGGGACAACGGTGGCTGCAGGAAGAACTTTAAGTGTGTTTCCGACAGACGGCTCGATTCCACAGGCTGCATGGTGAGAACTCGGCTTAAGCCTCCTACTATTCAGAAGAGAGAATAATGAGCAGCTACCATGTTTTTATATCAAATTATTATAAGACCAACTAATAATGATAATAAATATGATAATAATAATAATTTATTACTCACTTTGAATTTAATTCAGTTTGATCTGTAGCGCTTTCAACAAAAGCATATCAAAGCAAAGCAGCTTTAATGTTAATATAAGCATGTTATGAATATTATAAATGGTAATTATATAAATTATAAAATATACGTTCCATCTGGAATTTTATTTGGGCTTTTTTGAAATTTCTTTGATTATGTTTAAATCTTAAAAAAAGAAATAACAAGGTGTTTATTTATTAATGTATTAATTAATTAAAATATTTATTTTATTTGTATTTGTTTGATTAATAAATATATTAATTTAATAAATACTTATTTTATTTATTGTTTGTTTGTTTTTTCCAACCCCCAACATTTTTAACAATTTATTAGTAAAATGCTAAATACAATTTTATTAATCTATTACCTACTGATTTATTTTCCATGAGTTAAACTTTCAAAAATCTAAATGTGGAAAATCTAAATGAAATGTAAATTAATGGGATATTTGTAAATAAGTGCAGAACGCCACATCAGATCATCACCTCTGTTTTAATCCCCTCTGTTGTTTGTCCTTTTTCTTTCCCTTTTTCCATAATCCTCTCAGAGGTCTGAATGAGGTTTTGCTCACGCCGCATTTGTGCAGCCAAAATAATTCACTTTGTGCTTTTTCGGGACTTCTTGAGGACTTTGGAGTGACACTTTTAATCGGTTTAAGGACACACTAATGCCTGCGCTGTCTCAGTGTCGGGACACGGTACTGCAGGTTAAACCTTTTAGCTGAGTTACATATGAGATGAATTGGGAATTGGGAGAGTTTAGCGGAAAATCATACACGTAAGTGATGTCACGGCCCGGCGGTCAGTTCAGGGGAGAGCTTTTAAAAAACTACACGGGGAAAAAGAGAGTAAATTTAACGTATTGGAAAAAAAAAAAAGAGTAAACAAGAACACGTTTAGAGTGGAATTTAATTAGTCTGATAGTCAGGATCCGCTTCGGACATTTAATAGCAAAATATAATGGATTGGATTTGGAAAATTCAATCTTGTATCAAATGGAATTTGGGTTTGGCGAAACTCTTTATGTATGAAAAGATTTGATTGGAATTATTTAATAGAATTCATTATAAGGTAATGTGGTGGTTAATAGGGATGGACATTGATCAAAAAAGGAAAAAGAAGTTATATCTCCTACTCAGTTTTTCACTATTATTTACCCTTCAAATGGAAACTGTGTTATAGTGGAGTGTGTAAGTGCATTGTTTCTGCGTAGGACCTACAGGAAGTGTATTTGTAATTTTATTCAGGAAAGAACAAGATTATGAAGCACACACTTGTACTGGATGTTATTGGATGTGGGAGCATGAAACTTTCCCTTCACTTAAACCCAAACCTGTTCCAGCATAACAATGCCCATGTGCACAAAGCTCAACTCCATGAACATCTGCTTTTCAAATTTTGGAGTAGAAGATCTCCTGCTGTAGAGCTCCAACCCTCCTCACCTTCTCACCTACATCAGTACTTGACTTTACTAACACCCTTGAAGCTTAATGAGCACAAATTTCCACAGAATCCAGTGGAACATGAGTGCAGATTATTATTAGAGTAAATTGAGACTTAATGAGAATGGAATGAGACGCACATACTAATCTTATGCTCAATGTTTAATTGAACATACAATTAATTCCTAATACAAATATTTATAGATTTAAAGGAACATTGTTGGAGTTTTCTCCCTGATTAGATTACTCTCTTTTAAAGGCATCATGTGCTAAGAGATTTGGGAATGTGGGATATCAGAACAAAGCTGCAATTCCAACAATGTCCGTTTTATTACCATCCTGAACACCAAATCCAAACCATCGAGTCCTGTATATTCCTCAGACTGATTCTTTGGCGTGATTTGACATCGCCCCGTTATTATTACTCGCTCTGACCAGATAACAGCTGCCAAACATAGGCCAAGCTGGTAAGAGCTGCTCGAGCAGCATGACCAAACCACTTGTGCCAAGCTGCAGCTGGTGGAGCAGATGGCACTGGACGCTTCCCATTTCAAAGATGGTTTACCAGTACGGATGACTCGGCGTGTCATTTGGCAAATGAAAGTTGATTAGAGTACGATCTCACATGTTCACCTCATACCTGTGTTCAATTTCAATACACAAAAAAAAAAAAAAAAAAAAAAAAAAAACATTTAAAATAATTTTTAATAATAAAGTAATAAAAAGATTCTGGATTTTTTTCAAAGGAAATTATATATTTTTTATTTTAATTTTATATATTTCTTTAACTAATAAACGTAATATTTATTATATTATCAATATAATTATTGTTCTTTTTCTTCTTATTATTATTATTATTATTAAAATACAAATTGCTATATTTTTTATTTTATATTTTATATTTCAATAGATATACAATAATAAATATATAATAATACATTGAATAAATTATATATATATATATATATATATATATATATATATATATAAAATAAATTGAAATAAACAATTTATTTATTATTTATAAACAAATTATTTGGTGTTTTATTTGATAAATTCTAGAACCTCACAGCATACTTTTTGTCCATGTCTTCCTGCATTTAGTGAAAGTTTCGCAAGCTGCTTTATTATTGAGAAACCACACTATAAAATTTTAATAAGTATGATATCTTAGTGTAATAATAACACTGGAAAATCCTTCCATAAATCCTGAACAAACTTCTGCTTTAGAAACTCCACCATGTTTATATTTGGTTAAGTTCCTGGCACTGAAGCACTGATATACTACTACACAAGGATTGTTATATAATTGTTATTGTTATATAATAAATTATTGAGAATCAATTCATTACTAGAAACTTGAAAATGTAATAGAATAAATCAGCACCTTCTGACCAATCAGGATTCAGCAGTGCTCTGGAAAGTTCACCACTTTCTTGGTTTGATCTTGGTTAGAAGTAGAGACTGTATTTGTCAGATTTTGGATTTTCCACAGTTTCCAAAAAAAAAGAAAAAAAAAAAAGAAAAGGAACATACAAGACCATCAGTGTGAGATCAGGAAGTCATGAAGTGTAAGTCATGAAGTGGGTGGTGATCTTCCCACCATTTACCCTGCCGGCTTTTCAAAGGAAGCACGGGGTCATGACCTTGTTCTCCATATGCCAAGACCATTTTCTCCAAGTGCATCGGTCCTCTCAGTAATCCTGTCAAAGCTGGACAGAGCTCTGAAGGTCTTCAGCTCCCACTTTCAAGACAGAGCTGCAGAACTCAAATTGGAGGACTTTTCTTCTACATAAAGGTTCATTTTTCTCAGAGTTATTTAAAAGAAAACATTTTGGTATTCAGTTGATGGAAGATCTAATGTTCATCACTAGGCTACTTTTTTACATTCTCAGATATTGAGACTTTATTATAAAACACTATCTTGTAATTACTACTTTGTAGTTTTGTTGTTGGATCTTAAAACCAGGGCTTGATATCTCGTAATGATGACGTAACTAAATCTTGGATTTATTCCATTCATTTCATCATGGTTACTCAATATCTTGTAATTACTACTTAGTAGCATAATTATGCTCAAACTTATAACTTATAATTTTATAATTGTAACTTGATATTTTATATATACATCATATAGTACAAGATATGAAAAAAAGTACTGGGACACCTGATGTTTCCAGCCATATGTGGTTCTTCCCAAAACTTGGAGGAACACAGTTGTGTAGGAAGTGTCATAAAATTTAAAATGTAAATTTTTTTTTTTTCGGAAGTGGGAGATCTTCTGCTATAGAGCTCCAAACCTATTAATAAACAATATTGAAATAAATGTGAACGCTGACTGCACCCCCAGAACCTCCTCACCTCACCTACATCACCATCTGACTATATTAACACCCTTGTAGCTGAATGAATCTCCACAAATCTAGAGTAACATCTAACCAGAAGAGTGAAGGTAACAACAAATGGGGACTAAATATCGAATGTAATGTTCAAAAAGTAGATACTGTGATCTTGTGTCCACAGACGTTTGTTTATATAGGGTATGTAAAGTAGCCCCTGGAGATTCTTCTCATTGTTCTTCCAGCTCCTGAAGAACCTTGAAAATGGTTTTTCTACCATTGAAAAATTTGATCTTTCTAAAATCTCCACAAGTATACCCCAAAATCTAGTGGAACATCTTCTCAGAAGAGTGGAGAATTATTACAACAGAAAATGGAAATCTTGTTTAAGTCAGTGAATTTTATTTATTTATTTTTTTTTATGAAAGGAATATTATTTAGTGCTGGAAAAAAAAGAAAAAGAAATAATGCAAATCGGTTAATTAAAAAGCGCATCTTTGAAATTAGCACATCGAGCCCGGTCGTTACGTTCAATCGCTATGGCAATCACATAAAAAGATGGAACGGCGTCACGATGCGATGGCAGCAGCAGATTGCAGTGCAGGCGTCGTTAGCTTCTTAATGTCGCGGATCACGGCAGGTGGGCTAGCCGAGCTCTGATATGTTTTTAATAGACTTGTTTTCATTTGGCACGCTGCGCTTCTTACGTTTAAATCAGACCCTTAATTGCGGCTCTGTTAGCGGACAAACTGGTCGTGACGAACTTCGACCCTTTCCTGATTTCATTCTGCCTTGTAATGATGAGTATACAAATTATATTCCCAAAAAAATAATAATTTAACAAGCTTTAGGGTCTTTATTGTTTCTGCTTTGTCATTATTGAGTCTGTAAATCAGGGATCTCAAATCTTTTGTGCATCACGGACCAGCTGCAAAACGGTTTCTTGCAGACCACCTAGTCGGGCGTTGTATGGAGGGGTGGGTTTAGCAGGCTGTGATGGTCAGCAAGGTCTTCTCTGCTGACCCAAACACTATCAGAACCAATGACATCTTTCCATAAATATGTCTTAAATAATTCCCAGTAGTCTTGTCTCTTTATTTCAGAGCTTTTCTCTTAGTTGCACTGCATCCAGCATTTTATGTTTATGTTAAAGTTTCTATCCAATCAGATTTCCGCTTTCATGTGTTCCAGGGTTGAAAAAAAAATCAGCCATAAGGCCTTTAGAATCATCAGTATGTGCGCCTCGGGCTTCAAATACATAACAATGAAACAGTCGCTTTAACCAATCAGATTTTTACTTCCAGGGCCATCTAGCAGGCGCACAGTAATGTCACCATTTCCACATCCTTGGATCTATCTATCTATCTATCTATCTATCTATCTATCTATCTATCTATCTATCTATCTATCTGTCTGTCTGTCTGTCTGTCTGTCTGTCTGTCTGTCTGTCTGTCTGTCTGTCTGTCTGTCTGTCTGTCTGTCCGTTCGTCGGTCTGTCTGTCTTTTTTTAACCATCCATCCATCTATCTATCTATCTATCTATCTATCTATCTATCTATCTATCTATCTATCTATCTATCTATCTATCTATCTATCTATCTATCTATCTATCTATTCTATTCTATTCTATTCTATTCTATTGACTATTTTTCTCCTTCACTAAAGAAACCTGTGGGTGATGTTTGTTGAACATGCTGGTTAGTAATTAGATGTGTAGGAATGATGTTTTCTGAAATGGTGCTGTATGTAAATGTGTATTGTGGCCCTTAAAGGGCAAAATGCACAATAAATAATACAGCGACGGCTCTATAGATATTTTCCTCAGAGGAGTTCTTGTAACCCGGTAGTAACTCTTCTGCAGCCCAGTAGAAAGACCTCTGCTTTAAGTGACCTCATAAAAATGAGAAAAAGAATGTTTGTTTTTTTTTAAAGCAGACTTTAAAATTGCAAATACACTCGGAAATATGAATTTTTAAAAATGAGTTTTAATAATAAATAAATCCCTGATATATGTTTTTCTCAGATCTCCTTAAAAAAGTCCTGAGTGGAAACCATGGGAACGAAACTCAATGAAGTGAAACATCTGGCGCATGTTTGAGTTTAATCTGGATTTAAAGAGCATTAAGTTTGTATCTTCTGTACAGAACAGTTTTATTGGGAAAATATGACAAATTCTAATTCATTTCTTTACCAAAACTGGAAACAGACAATGTATTTATTTAGAATCAGTTTGAAATGAAACACTCATTATGCACTTGTTGCCTTTAAACGTTGTAATTCTGACGCTGTCGTTGCAGAACCTAATGCACGGAATGAAGCACAAATTCTCAGTAGACACAAAAAAACAAGTCTCTGTTAAAATGAAGCTTGTAACTGATTCCAGACTCCAATACGAGACGTGACAAGAAAATTAAGCCCATTTACACTTTAAAGAGTTTATTAAGATGTTGGCCTCTGTGGAGGAAGTCAGGATACGACTGATACACAACAAATATTCAGAGTTCAGCAGATACACAACAGTGATTTAAGGTTCAGCTGATACACAACAGTGATTTAAGGTTCAGCTGATACACAACAATGATTTAAGGTTCAGCTGATACACAACAGTGATTTAAGGTTCAGCTGATACACAACAATGATTTAAGGTTCAGCTGATACACAACAGTGATTTAAGGTTCAGCTGATACACAACAGTGATTTAAGGTTCAGCTGATACACAACAGTGATTTAAGGTTCAGCTGATACACAACAATGATTTAAGGTTCAGCTGATACACAACAACGATTTAGGGTTCAGCTGATACACAACAATTATTTAAGGTTCAGCTGATACACAACAATGATTTAGGGTTCAGCTAATACACAACAATTATTTAAGGTTCAGCTAATACACAACAATTATTTAGGGTTCAGATGATACACAACACTTATTTAGGGTTCAGCTGATACACAACAACGATTTAAGGTTCAGCTGATACACAACAATTATTTAGGGTTCAGCTGATACACAACACTTATTTAGGGTTCAGCTGATACACAACAACGATTTAAGGTTCAGCTGATACACAACAATTATTTAGGGTTCAACTGATACACAACAATGTATATTTCATAAACTTAATACAAATTATAACAAAACACAACACACAAGAACACTTCACACATTAACACAAAATGTCACAATACACCACAATAGAACAGAACACACATTAACACGACATATCACAATATACCACAAAAGAACACAACACAGAAAAGCAGAAAACACAAGAAAACAACATATCACAATATACCAGTATAGAACGCAACACACAAAAACAGAACACAGCGCAAAAGAACAAAACACAACAAAACACAGCACACACAAACAGAATGCACAAGAACACAAAATATCACAATATGCTACAATACAACACTACACACAAAAGAAGACATCAAAACACAACGCAAAAAAATACAACACTACACTACAAAACAGACAAGAGAACCTGGCAATACCCCACACAAGAACACAGCACACATCAAAAGAATAAACACAACACAACAAAACACAACACACAAGAACACAACAGAGCTCGGTGTACTGAACCCTGAATGTGATTGTGTGTGAATGGGGAGTTCTGAGAGCTGTGATGTTTGCGTTGTTTTTTTAAACGTAGCGTAGCTCCTGATATTTCATGGCACTCGGGGCTGCAGTGTTTAACGCGCTGCTGCAGATTTTGTTGTCGAGCTTTTTATTAAAAAACGCCCGCCATTTTCGAGTCAGAATTGCTAATCAATACGAAACGCGGCCTTTCAAGCCGTAACAAGCGTGCCATTGGTATTGACGTTCTGAAATAACAAGTCAATTTGTTCAAAGGTTAGACGGGTCGGTCTGGCAATGGCGTCTCCGTGGTGATACCAGTTTCCTCCCACGTGCACCAGAGAGAAGCCGCACTCTGACTCCAGCCTCGCTCAGCTAGCGCACACAACCTGAAACGCACCACAGTACACACTAATTACAAAGCTAATGCTAATGCATGGCTCGCGAGATGAGTTTACAGGTCAGTTACAGTTCAACAGAAAGGAGATGATACAACACAACACAGCACACTGCAGCACAACACACCACAGCACACTACAACAAAACACAACACACTGCAGCACAACACACTGCATTACAATACACTGCATTACAACACACTGCAGCACAACACACCACAGCACACTACAACAAAACACAACACACTGCATTACAACACACTGCAGAACAACGCACTGCAGAACAACACACTGCAGCACAACACACTGCAAAACAACACACTGCATTACAACACACTGCAGCACAATACACTGCAAAGCAACACACTGCAGCACAACACACTGCAGCAAAACAAACCACAGCACACTACAACAAAACACAACACACTGCATTACAACACAGCACATTACAACACAACACATTGCAAAACAGCACAACACACTGAAGCTCAACACAGCACACTACAACACCACACAGCACATTACAAACATTACAACACAACACACTGCAAAACACAACAAATTGCAGCACAACACAGCATATTACAACACAGCACACTACAACGCCACACAGCACATGACAACACACTGCAAAACACAACAAATGACAGCACAACACAGCACACTACCACACAACACAGCACACTAAAACAACACACTGCAGCACTACAGAGCACACTACAACACAACACACTGCAAAAAACAACACAATAAAACACAACACAGCACACTTCAGCACAACACACTTCAACACAACACACTACAACACAACACACTGTAACACAACACACTACAGCACAACACACTGCAACACAACACACTACAACACAGCACACTGCAACACAACACACTACAACACACTGCAAAACAACACACTGCAAAACAACACACTACAACACAGCACACTGCAACACAGCACACTGCAACACAACACACTGCAACACAGCACACTGCAACACAACACACTGCAACACAACACACTGCAAAACAACACACTACAACACAGCACACTGCAACACAGCACACTGCAACACAGCACACTGCAACACAGCACACTGCAACACAACACACTGCAACACAACACACTGCAACACAACACACTGCAACACAACACACTGCAACACAACACACTACAACATAACACTGCAACACAACACACTACAACACAACACACTGCAACACAACACACTACAACACAACACAACACAACACACTGCAACACAGCACACTGCAACACAACACACTACAACACAACACACTACAACACAACACTTCAACACAACACACTACAATACAACACAACACACTGCAGTACAACACAACACATAGGAGAGAAGGAGATGCGAGGAATTAGGAGATGAGTTTGTCCAATATTTACATTTCTATACCTCCTCAAATCCAGATGTGACACAAACTGCTGCACTGCACTGACGGCTTCCTCCTGCGACAGAGTGAAAGACAGCCGCTTACAGAGACTATTGAAGGACAAATAGGGACGAAAGAAAGAAAGATAGAAAGACAGCAGAACCATGAGGACAAACAGAGGAAGCGGAAGAAAGTGATAAATGGGAGGAGGACAATGAGGGGGCATCATGACCTGATGTTTATAAAGACGGTTATGAGGAAAAGTTCAGTCTTTAGAAGCTGTAGGAGATGTGGGCGTGTTTTTAGAAGCTGTAGGAGATGTGGACGTGTCTTTAGAAGCTGTAGGAGATGTGGGCGTGTCTTTAGGAACCATAGGAGATGTGGGCATGTCTTTAGAAGCCATAGGAGATGTGGGCGTGTTTTTTGAAGCTGTAGGAGATGTGGGCGTGTTTTTTGAAGCTGTAGGAGATGTGGGCGTGTCTTTGAAAGCTGTAGGAGATGTGGGCGTGTTTTTTTGAAGCTGTAGGAGATGTGGGCGTGTCTTTAGAAAACGTCATCTTCATAGTAAAACTTTCAAGTTGTTATATGAGGAATAAAAAATGACATAAAAGAGGGATGTGGTAGCTTAAATGGTAAGATGCTCAACTTAACCAGAAGAAAATTTCCAGATCCCAGTTTACCTTCAGCATCCTCATCTGTCTCCATGGAAACCATGGTGCATCTGAAGGGGCCATTATAGAAAAATGAATCGATTTCTTCTGACTAATCAGAACACAGGATCCTGGGAGCAGTAATGAAAAGCTTCGGGTTGTAGTGTGCGCTCAGTGTTGTGTGTTGGTGAATAAATAATAAACAAAAGTTTCCTTTGAGACGTCGCCTGTGAAGCTTAAAAAAACAAAAACGACCCTGACAATGACAAAGGTCACAGTGACCTTTAAAGCATACACAAGCATCAAAGATTGTTAAGTAAAGAACACACACACACACACACACACACACACACACACACACACACACACACACACATATACACAAACACACACACACACACACACACACACATATACACAAACACACACACAATGCACTAGATGTGGTGTGAGTTATCAGCCTGTCATTAGTTTGTCTATTTTTGTTAGTTTTTTGCTATTGTTTGTGTTCAGTAGGGTTGAGGGACCATCTGCTCTCCATTGTTAAGCGTATCTTCATGGAGCTGGCTTTGTGCACAGGGGCATCATGCTGGAACATCCGATCCAAGTGTGTGCCTCAGATGCAGTTCGGAAAAGAACCCAATACAGTCGGAAAAGTCAAGTGTCCCAATACTTTTGGTACTATAACGTAGCTGGACCTGAGTTGCACCCCAGGGCTCCTCACGCTTGTGACTGAATGAATCTCCACAAATCTTCACAAAATCTAGAGGAACATCTTCCCAGAACAGTGAAGCTTATTATAACAGGAAATTAGGAGTAAATGCAAAAAAAAAAAAAAAAAAAAAAAAAGCGTTGAAGCCTTGGCGAACTCTGCACACGTAGCGATTGCATATTTATCATCTCTATAGGCCATTTCCTCTGCGCCGGCCGTATATCTGGCAGCGCCTTCATGTTCCTGCTCGAAGTTTTATGTCGCATTGATTTCACACTGTGATTGCATCCGCATCAAGCGCGTTCCTAGCTGCCGATAAACAGAGAGAGACAGCTCTGTGCAGCCAGGAGCATCCGTAAGCACTTTCAAACCCACAACCAAACGGCATTGAACATGAAGGACCATTCTGACTTTTGCTAATAATCATCTTAAGATGTTGGACGTCTCAACAGAAGGATATGAGTTTAAATTCCACCGATATTAAGATGCTATTGCTGGGCCCTTAAGCAAGGCCCCTTTACCCTTAACTGAGTTTGCCAAATACAGTAAATGTAAATATATCACAACATCGCAAAGACGTCTTGTGTTACAGGACGCTGGGGTTGCGATCACTTTGCTTCTGATTTATTTTTATTTTATTGATATATAAAAGTAATAAATAAATATCAACAATAATAGTGACGATTTCTAAATAAAATGCATAATATATAAAATAAGAAGAAGAAGACAAATATGTGTAGCATAAAGAAAAATAATTGCGTGCAGCGATTAAATAAATAATATAATATGATAATAATAGTAATAACAATAATAATAATAATAATAAATAAATAATAATAATAATATTAATAATGTGTAGCATAAAGAGGAATTGCATGCAATACGATTAAATAAATATTTGAATATAATATTAATAGTAATAATATTTATTATTACTATTATTAATATTATTATTATTATTGTAGTGATTATTTATGTATTTATTTTTAACTATTTCATTTGAATTTTTTCACCTTGATTTTTTTAGGGTCCAGAACATCTAAATTTTATTTTTAATTTTTGATGTAACCACTACATCATATCCCCTACTCAACAGAAGAACCTTTATAGTTACTGTACACTTTCATTTCTCTGTAGATCATTTACACCCATTCATGAATATGCAAATGATCTACCGCCGCACACTCGCTACACGTTACAGCGTTACGGCTGTGATATATTCTGTAGACATGGTGTTATTTCACTGCACACCAGCAGCAGAAAATCAAACATAATAGTCCAAACACTGTGTGATATATGTGAAGCTCTGGATTTTTTTTTTCTTTTTGCATCTCTTGGTAGATCGTTATCATATATTCATATATTTAAATATTCATTCCTCCCTTGGTTGTGTTTTCTTTCATTTTCTGGTTGTGACTTTTGGGGTGGGGAGTTAAATGGTTAGGATGGGCCTGGAATTTATTATAAAGAGTTCTGCCTCCAGATACACAGTTGTGCGTGTGTGTGTGTGTGTGTGTGTGTGTGTGTGTGTGTGTGTGTGTGTGTGTGTGTGACCTGCCAGGATAGTATACCTACTGTAGGATAACGTTCTAAATAACGAAACAGTTAACATCAACATCTTCACTGTTAGTAGTACAGATCAGAACAGAGGCAATACAAACCCACGTACACACACACACACACACACACACACACACACACACACACACACACACACACAGCTCTCTTGCTTTTGGTTTAACAATTTTCTATCATAACTGAAATGAATGTAATCTTACAGCACTACTTTATCTCTCTGTGTGATTTTTAATAAGCCGTATATAAAAGTAAATGATCGGGCTGTGATTATTTGTCCTCCTGGAACAGGTTTGGGTTTTAGCCCTTAACCAAGAGCGACTTACATTTATTACTACTTTTACATTTACATTTATGGCATCTGGCAGACGCCCTTATCCAGAGAGACTTACAACTAAACAGGGGATGTTTAGGGGCCTTTCTCAAGGGCCCAACAGTGGCAACCTTGTGGTGGGGGAATTTGAACCTTCCGATCCAAATTCCAATGCCGTAACCATTTAGCTCCCACCTCCCCTTTTCTTATCCATATGTGGATACAGTAGCATTATTCATTCATTCATTTAACTGAGCAGCTTTATGTTTAAGGGCCTTACACAGGGGCCCAGGAGAGGCAGCTTGGTTTGGCTGGGATTTAAACTCATAACCTTCCTATCGAAAGTCTTGTGCCTTAATGATGTAATGCTACTGTGTCCAGATATGGACAAGAAAAGGCAGGTGCTGTCCCAATACCTTTGGCATCTTTCATGAAAAACAAACTGAAGCACATCAATCAGAACCTTTCCTGCTTTATCGGATTTGTAAGTTAAGGTGGCAAAATAATGTTTGTACAATTAAAAAATTGAAAAGAAAATCCCCCATAACTGTTTATTAAGCCGTGAAAAAAAAATCCCCTGCTATCAGTAGGAGTGCCGCATTAAAAAAACACTCCAATCTGTATGGTTCAGATCAGAAGCCTCCAACAGGAGTCTGGTCCCATCAGCAAGGTCAAACACCTTCCGTCCAATTCATTCGAATAATTTCCAATCCAATATAAAAAAATAAAGCAATTTCTTCCTGCCCTGAAGTCCTACACCGTCCTGACATCCCGAACTCCATCACCTTCTACAGGAAATCTCTCATGCTGCACCTGCACAGAGATCCGAATCCAAACCCATCTCCTGTATCTCGTACTTATTCCGGTGGGTGAGGCTTTAATTAGGACGGAATCTGTCAGTTAATTGCTGTGGCGTCTGATTCAAAAGCTGGAGGTGATTAGTGTGGTTCATGTATCAGAGCGCTGAGGTGGAATGTTCCTGGGGTCGCCCTGGTCGCCTTCAATGCTCCTCTACACCCTTTTGTCCTCGGAAAATCTGACAATTACATGTTCATTTTTTTTCCACACAAACACTGATCCAGAGGAGGAGATTAGTTTAAATTGAGTCATCAAGTTTATGAAGTTTTTTATGGAGGCTCCTCGTTCATTTTTATGTCTCTAATAACGGAAAAAAATTTACAGTTAATGTCTTTAATCTTTCAGATGTTTGATGGTTCTCGTGCGAAAATCTAATGACACGTTCCCTCAGGAGGCATAGGACCAAAGAGGAGTGCAGGAACATTTACTATTTAGTGGTGTGGGTTTATTAGACAGTAGTGATGGAACAGGATCTTACAACACACTTCTCTGATCTCCTCTACAGCCAGTAATCGTAACCTCGGGGTAACCATGGACAATTAACTGTCCTTTTCCTCTCATGTTGCTAATGTGACACGTTCTTATCGGTTTCTTCTCTACACCATCAGTAGGATTCGGCCATTTTTATCCACACAGGCTCAGGTTTTTGTTCAGACTTTTGTTATTTAGAAACTCAGCAATTCAAATGGTCCACCATGAAGCTCTGTGGGATGTGTTCAACCTGCCTAAGTTCTCCCACACCACCCCACTGCTCCGCTCTCCCTCACTGGCTTCTGGTAGCTGCACTCACGCATCATATTCACACTGAGACTTGCCTACAAATCCAAAAATGGACCCTCTCATCACTCCTCGCACCGCCTCAGATCTACACCTTCTAGCACTGCTTGCCTGCTCCCAACATCACCAGGGTAAGAGGTGGGTATACATCAACACTCGTCTTTGTTCTGGCACAGAGGTGGTGGTGGAATAAACTTCTCTTAGATGTCTGAACAGCTGAGTCACTGGCTGAGTCATTCTAAGTCTTCAAACGATGGGTGAAAACCTACGTCTTCCTGAAACACTTAAACTAGCATGTATTTTTTCTTTGTGTCAACCCTAAAGAAAACCTGAAAAAGAAAGTCCATCTATTCAAAGTTTGAGGAATCTGGAGAGATTCTGTATGAAGGAAAAAGGTCTCGGATTCATTGCCATGTGTTCACCAACCTCATCGTGTATCAGTGCAGACTTAGAGCTGTCATCTTGACAAAATCCGAAGCATTGACTAAAAGGGTTCTAATCATTGTGAAACACATAAATTGTGATCACACTGTATAGAGCAGAATATTTTTCCAAAGTTTTTGGAGTCTTTTTTTTACCAGAAGATCGAAAGGTTAAAGGATGAAGACTTTTTTATCGCTTACTTTGTGCATATTTAGGAAGGATGCCAGTATTAGTGTAGGGCACTTTATCAAAACTACAATCGGACCTGTTCTCAAACCAAAGAAGTTGTTTACAAAAACGAACAAAACAACAAAAGAAAACATTGAGGCGAAGTTAAAAAGAAAACTTAAAGAAACAAGTTTATATTATATTCCACCGCAATACAGTGTTTGGTTATAGTTCTAAATCCATACTACATATAGTGAAAAAGCGAAAGCTGAAGGATCTCCAGGATGATGCGTTTGGTTCTATACGTATCAGTTGTGCACTAAATCTTATTCAGATTTTTTTTTCTGTACACATGAAGCTTAGTATGTAAAGTGTAGGATTTAAGAAACTAGCACGAAGGTCTTGTGTGTGAAAAGCTTTGAAAGAAAAAAAAATAAATGCTGATCATTGTGGTGTATTACTTCTGCTGTAAGATGTTAAGCTGCTGCGTTTGCTCCCGAAGCGATTCGCTTGCGATGGGACGGCACAGGCGCCGAGAAGTTTTATTACTTTATTGCAGATATGTTCATGTCATTGAATTATTCACACAAAGCCAGCAGAGAGCGTCGAACCGGAAAAACCTGCAGGCTCAGGCGCTCATTAATGCAGATACAGAAGGGACGACCGCAGATCTTTAGGAGAAAGGAAAGACATGTTCAAAACTCAAATGATCAACTGCAGTGGAGGTTCTAGTCAACTCATCTGAACTGCTGATTCGTATTTAGATACAGTAGTAGATAAATGATGGGCTCTGAAAATGTGATCATCTCCCAGACCAGTGGTTCCCAAACTTTTTTTCAGGAGGCAAAAGAACAAAAGAACGATGTGACGTAACTGATTGGTCACAGTTTTTCTTGAACGAGAAAAGTTCTGTAAAGTTAGATTTCATTTAGATAGACGTCGTTTTTGGAAGTAAAAACGGAAACAATGAAGCTTAATAAGTTAAAAACTTGAATAAATTCAACTGTATAAAACGTTGCTAAAACAATAGAAATGAAAGGCGTGTAACCATAGCAACACCCCTGTACACTTATACTTCTTTTTCCTGTTCTTATAACATATGGAGTTTATGTGCATATCTGATGTACTTTATTCCACACCCAGAACTTGCAGCATTCTTATCAATATCCCCTCATACACACTGCAAACACTTTCTCAGACCTGGTTCTCATCTGAGTGCTGGAGAACTTATGGCACAGGAGGAAGTATCATTTATCCAGTGCTGGAAATGTAGAGTAACGTTACAGCTTGTGAGCTCTCGCTATCGATCAAGTGTCTACTGCAAGCCATCATCCAATCAATGCAGGGATTAACAGAACAAATGAAAAATGGCAAAACAATTACAGGACGTTCCTGAAGGGCGGCTAGGCTTCGTGATTGACAATGGGGGCGTGGCTTTGGGAGTCGAAAACAAGCTCAGTGAAGTTCAGTAAGATTGTAAATATCTTTTGTTGCAGCAATTGACCAAGGGTAAGAAAAGTCACCAGAACAACAAACGAACAAAATGCTGTATTATTTGTTTAGAAGCTAGCTAGCTAGCGCATCGATTAGCTGTTTGCATGGGTGATCTATGCGTAAAGACACAGTGAAAAGACCTTTATGATTGATAATATTCTTAATTGGCTAATTAACTTCCAATCAACCCTTTAACCTGTTAGCCTTCGCCACAGCTTTTGGGACTCACAGCTGAAAATACCCTACCTAACTTTAAATGTTAACAGTTCCTGATAAAATTGCGTTACATACACATTTTTAATATCTTTGAAGAGAAGACTCTTTAAGTTTTACTGTCCGTTATTCAAAGTAAAAAAAAATAATAAAAATTAGAATTACTGATGATGAAGTACCTTGGATATAATTTTTTTTCTTCATATATAAATACATTAAATCAGTCCTGGAGCAAGAATGTTTTTTTTCTGAACTGTGAAAGTTCTTCAAGGGTTTTTCGAAGGTTAATTGGAATATTACTGACTCTTAAAATCCAAAAATAATGGTTTTGCCAGGAAAGCTTTCCAACAGTTTTTATTTCCAACCTCCTTAAGGGATCCTTGAAAAACATGTACCGTTCCATTTAGGTTTTTTAGTTCCACCCATAAGGTTCTCATAAGACTTTCAAGGGCTCCTTGAGAAACATGTAATTGAAATATCAAGCAACTTACTAGGAAAAAAACTAACAGGTACCACAAACCAAGACAGTTCATTAATCTATTTTGGGGGGTTTTGAAGTTCATTTATTGTATTTTTACCTTAACAAAATGTTCCATATCCATAACCCCCCAAGCCCCACCTTCTGCTTTGTTAAAGGGGTTTACATAAGCTTTATTCATGAATAAATTCAAAGGGTCATTATAAGATTTTTTTCTAGAGCGTATCAAGAACTAAGACATCCTCAGCTAATAAAATAAAAAAGGTTATTCAAGTGTATTCTGTAAATAATCCTGGGTCATTTGCTTCCGAAGATCCTCTCATCAGCATTCCGTATTTGTGCTTCGATAATGTGTGAATCATCTCGACAGCCTGGTGGTTTGGAACAGCTAAACGATTTGGCAAGAATGTCATGAGGTGTGTGTGTGTGTGTGTGTGTGTGTGTGTGTGTGTGTGTGTGTGTGTGTGTGTGTGTGTGTGTGTGTGTGAGACTCTCTGGGTTCAACTGGACTGTAGAGTGTTATTAAGATCTCTTTTAATACGATTCGACTATTAACGAACTAAGCAGTGCTAAAATAGCAAGAATGATTGCGTCTTGAATGCTGATGTTGGTAGGACATACTGTATTTATGATACCCGTTGATGCAAAAGTATTGGGACACTTGACTTTTTCAGCCGTATGTGGTTCTTCCCGTGAGCACAAAAGACCCAAAAATTTGACAAAAGTATACAAAAGTGTATAGGACGTCTTTGGATGTGTTAGCATATAATGACTAGGAGACCCAAACTTCTACCTACCTGCCTGCCTACCTGCCTGCCTGCCTGCCTGCCCGCCCACCCCATCCACCCATCTCAACAAACACACTTTAAAATCAAGTGAAACATCTTCCCAGAAGAGAAAATTGGGTCTAAATGTGGAATATGATGTTCAAAATGCAGGGATCGTTTGGTCAGGTGTCCACAACCTTTTGTTTATGCAGTACATTTTGTTTATTTTACATTTTAAAAAAGAAATACATGTTTTTCAGGGAATCCTTGTGGGAAAAAAAAAAGAAATGTTGGAAAGCTTTTCCAAGTACAACCACTTTATTGGTTGCTTAGAGTCAGGAATTATCCAATCAACCCTGAAAAGCTTTATTTAGGGGTTAATTGGATCATTAAGAATAATACTAATTAAGAAGGTCATGTGTCATGTTTTAAACGAGTAGTTACGCAAATATCGTCCATGCTAACAGCTAATTAGTTCACTGCAGCTAGCACCAAGCTAAAGATGCAGCAGAGTTCGATCAATTCTCAAGCATACGGATTTCCCTTCATATAACAACATCTGGCAGAAGTCAGGAGTGTAATCGTCGCTCTGGACGAGTGCATGCCGCAAATTCAAATATGTTATTGTGTATTCATGTATTTACTTTTTCGGCAATTTGGCTTTTAAGTCATTGGCGTCTTTTATTCATACAACTCGAACATTGGGTTTACAGCTATAATGTGGCTATTTTTATCATATAGGTTCAGAGGAGCTTATTAAACATGATAATAAAAATTTGTAATGCGAGGACTGAAACATGAGGGACGAAATGAGAAAACAATTAATGAAAAAACGCTTTGCAGACAAAAAGTAGAATAAGACGTAGCAAGCAGGAATAGAAACACTAGAAAGACATTGAACAGGTAAACACGTTAGGATAACAAGTCAATGACAGAACGGAGACAGAGACAGGATTAGCAAATGATGTAAATAAAGCAATACAAAGCAATATTGCAGACTTTTAGGTTGTCTTTCAATGTTTGCCCCCCCCCACACACACACACACACACACTCACACCTTTATTGTGCGTTCTGCGCAGCTCATTCGCAAAATTAATAGTAAAATTAATAGGAAATGAATTCTAACCAGACTTGTATACAATTTATTCTTTCCGTGTGTAATTGTGTGGTTTTGCAATTGTTTTATGCAATTTCCATTTCAGCATTTCATATTCATGTGTTGACACCAATTGCATTGTATTAGCACCTGAGCGTGAAAATATGCTCACGTCCCGTCGCTGCATGAACAAAATGGCTCATAACTCATTCCCATCGTTGACTTCGCTCTTCTGAGAGAAATCAGATGATGAATGTGTAATTGTCTATGAAGGCTGCGGACCGCTGAGTGCTTCGCACGTCATTTCGTTTGCCGCTGTTTTATTTACTATCAGGACACTCGGGTATAATACCAGAGAGATAAATAAAATTGCAGCCTCAGGTAAGACTCCTGCCAGATGTTGTTATATAAAGGGAAATCCGTATGCTTGAGAATTGATCGAACTCTGCTGCATCTTTAGCTTGTTGCTAGCTGCAGTGAACTAATTAGCTGTTAGCATGGGCGATCTTTGCGTAACTACTCATTTAAAACATGACACATTACCTTCTTAATTAGTATTATTCTTAATGATCCAATTAACCCCTAAATAAAGCTTTTCAGGGTTGATTGGACAATTCCTGACTCTTAGCAACCAATAAAGTGGTTGTACTTGGAAAAGCTTTCCAACATTAATTTTTATTTTTTCACAAGGATTTCTTCGAAATGATATTGTTAAACAGCTTATAAGAAGAAAATCAAGTTTGTAGCATGGGCCAGATCAGTTTTATACACTCTATCAAAAAAAGATAAAAGTCTGCTGCAGGTTCTGCAGTAAATACAGTAAATGTGATTCGATTTAGTGTTTCCTCCGATTCAGTCCATTCATTAATCTGGTGTCAGTTTTCCATTTGCTTCACGTTTGGGCTGCTTCGACATGATTCCTTTACAGACTGACCTGCTTGTCATGTGATGAAAGTGAATCAAATGCAAATGCAGGTTAAGAGAAATATTTCACAAACCCCAAGGGCAGAAAAAAAAATCCAAAACGTGGTCAAAAACAGAGTTCAGTCGATTTATTAAACAGAGACGATGAGATCAAAATGTGGGACAAAAACAATCCGGCAACAAAGAATCACGGCTCAGCAATAGTCAAAGACGTAGAGTCACAGTTCATGTATTATTTTGTGTTGTTTTCTTGAAAATATATTATATAGTGTGTGAGTGTGTGTTTGTGTGTGTGTGTGTGTGTGTGTGTGTGTGTGTGTGTGTGTGTGTGTGTGTTCTGAGAATTGGAATCCAGGGCAGCCATGTTTAAAGGGAATTTGAGTTCAATTCAGGCAGACTTGACTCATATAACTAATTCCCTATAATCTCAGCAGGCATCACAATTTGGTGCAGTCAATATTCACAATTCATCCCAAAGGTGTTCAATTGGGTTGAGGGTTGAAGCTCTATAGCTGAAAATCTTCCACATCTTTCAAACCTGTGAAGCATATTTTCATGGAACTTTTTTAAACACTCTAGTTAAAGTGAAGGGAATATTTAATGCTACAGCATCTAAAAACATCCTTTACAAGTAAACCTCCAAATTTTGTGCTAACGCTTTGAGGAAGGACCACAAACCGCTGGACCGCAGGCATCCCAATACTTTTGTTCATATAGCATAGTACTAAAACTGTAGTTAGCAATTAGACACCTCAAAAGCCATGTAATGTACGTGGTGTTTTTTTTTTTTTTTTTTTTTACAAAAAAATGATCACTCGAGTGGTAGATGTGTTGAAGCGTTAATTCTTCAGGCAGCACGTCTGAGAAAGTTAGGCGTTGTTCCGTCGCTACAGCGAGACGTGCTGCCTGGTTAATTAGCCTTCATAAAAGTTTGGAGAGGAAAGTAGTGACACCGCGTGAGCGCTTAAAGAGGTGTTGGAGAAACACAAGATCCCAGAGGTGTCATCGTATCACTGGAGCCAGAATGTTTATGCCGAAGTTTTTAATCACCGATGGTTCTGGTGGCATTTCATAACTAGCACCTGCTGAAACTCCTGCAGGGATCCGTGCAAGACGGAATTGAGTTTTATGTAAATGGATAAACTTTGGGATGGAATCATTCACTGGCTATCCGGATACATTATTTTGCTTTGGCAGTCTATGAGTGGATAATACAGCTAGTCAGACATACGGCCAGGATATAAAATAGCACTTGATCCGGCACACCCTTTTATTTTGTTTGATATTGTAGTGTAGGCTTGGGATGAAAGCTTTGACGTTTTTAGTAAATAAATATCAGGAGGATATGAATGATTATGAAGGAAAGCTAATCAAGTGCTTGTGTACTTTACTGCGCATAAAAATCGTTTCTAGTTAATTTATAATAGTATTATTTCGTTTCAAATGAATTGCTCTATTTAAAAATTGTCCTTAGACGCCCTGTTGCGCAACAGAAAAAACATTTCCAAGGGAATATTCTTATAAACGGCGCTCCAGTTAATAGATTTTTCTGACGTCCGAATACCGCTGTGAAAAAATTCACTATTAAATCCTCACTACATGGATAACACAAACCCCACGTTCCAAAAGGAGTCAGTCTTGGGAGGCACTACAATACAAACCTCAGCTGCAAAAGTTTTGGCACCATTTCCTTACGATGAGCAAAATAAGTATATATAAAGAATAGACGTACTCAGGTGATATTTTATTCTTGTTTTATATACAGACAAACTGAAAAATAAACAAAGTCACGAGAATTGGGGGGGGGGTTCTTTCTCTTTCTGTTTATGTGCCATTTTCATCCTTCTGTTCCAGCATTTTCAGTCTTTTTCAAACCTTCTTTCTTTATTTCTATGGCCCTGATTTTCCAGCACAATACACATCTGGCCCTTTTGTGTTGAAAGCTTTTTGGTTTTCATCCATTATGGTGGATGACAAACCAATTTAATGGTGTCTAGACAATCATATTCTGGAGATTGCAAGCGTTTTTTCCTTCCAAGGCTTTAATTTGGGAAAACATTGCATATGTACTTTATATGTAACAGGGAAATGTTCTTTTATTTAAATATGTGTGTATATATGTATATATTAGGGCTGATTCAAATATTTAATCGCAATTAATCGCATGATTGTAACGAGGTAACTTGTGATTAATCGCAACTTCATCGCACATTTTTTCTGTTCGGTCCCTTAATGTCCCTTAAATTAATACAGTATTTAGCATGGGCATGGACAAATATTGATGCTTTATGCAAATGAATGTTTATCATTAGTGAAACCAAACTCACCACAGAGCAAAATATGGACAAAACACAAAATATTCTTGTAAATGTTTTAAAGTAATTATGGTGTTTTAAATTATGTAAATCATCAAAACACCAAACAGAACATTTGCTATGTTTCCACACGGACGGTTAATGAGGTGATACCAGAAAAAAAAAACAGTGTGAATTTGTTTATTTAAAAGTTGACATTTTAAGCTTTCTAAACATATATTTATTGTGTATGTGACTCAAGTATTCACTGAGATTCGGGTTGTTTTAGTGATGTCTGTGAAAATTTTTTTTAAATAAGGTGCCAGTTATTATAAGCTGAAGGTCAGTAGTCCATCAGTTGTTTCATGTCTTCTGATAGCATCCTAATAACACTGCTCTACCTTAAACCTTCGTTCCAACTCTTTACTCTTATCCTGCTCACCCATGGTCACTTCCTTCTGTCTTTCTGATTCCTGCACAGTGTCCTGAAGGCTTGCGGCCTATGAAGGACGGATCAGGTTGCTATGACTACTCCGTGGGTACAGACTGTACGGACGGCTTTAATGGTGGCTGTGAGCAACTTTGTCTTCAGCAGCTCGTGCCCCTGCCAGACGATCCCACCTCCAACAACGTGCTCATGTTCTGCGGGTGAGAGCAACCAGATACCAGGGGTGCACAAACTTTTGGCTCAGAATTCTAAATCTTCACCTGGCAGCATAAATAAAGCCACATACAGATGAGCACACATTCACACACTCAATAAACCTTAAAATAATTAATCCAAAAGTAGGGATGCATCACTATGAAGATTCAAAAATCTATCTATCTATCTATCTATCTATCTATCTGTCTGTCTGTCTGTCTGTCTGTCTGTCTGTCTGTCTGTCTGTCTGTCCGTCCGTCCGTCCGTCCGTCCGTCCGTCCGTCCGTCCGTCCGTCCGTCCGTCCGTCTGTCTGTCTAACTTATGTGCACAAAGCCATGATGAGAACCCATAGACTGTATCAGTCTATTTATTCTACAGTATATTTATTCATGGTAAAAGTAAATAGGGATTAATGATCTGTTCCATTACACGCCTGATTATATACTAATAAAGTTATTAATTATTAATTTAGTTTCAGCATCATTACTATGGAGCACCTCAGAGTCTGCGGAGAGTAAATTCGCCCCAGCACTGAGTCAAGAGCTCGGTTCTGATACAGTACTGCAGCACAGAGTTCCTCCAGTTTATGGCTCATCCTTTGAAAGCAGTGGATAAACAAAACCACTAAATTTCTTGTCTCCTACACAGCACTAATATTAGAACAAAAAAAACAATATCGGAATCATTGAGAACTCTTAAGTCTTTCAGACCCACAGGGCTCTTTACGTCCTGGTATAAATCCACACCGCATGGCTGTGTTTATTACCTCCTGAGAAATGAGAACTTTCCAAATTCTGTCGAATTCCTTCTGAAAAAAATGCGACTTTCATTTCGTGCTCAGGCGCGACAGTCGGTGCTCACAGCTATATTCGAAATTACATCTTATCTGTAGTCCCACACTGCGCTGTCCTTCTGCAGTGTGCCAGGATGTGTCTGCTCACCAAGGCATCTGGCTTCTTTGTGTGTGTGTGTGTGTGTGTGTGTGTGTGTGTGTGTGTGTGTGTGTGTGTGTGTGAGCACTCAGGTGTGTACAGGAATACAAGCTGGCAGCAGATGGACGCTCCTGCCTTCTCTTAGCTGATAACTGCGAAGGCCCCAAGTGTCCTAAACAAGACTCGCGCTTTAATGACACGCTCTTCAGCGAAATGCTGCATGGCTACAACAACAAGACACAAGAGGTCAACCTGGGTCAAGTGTTTCAGATGACCTTCAGGTGAGTGTTTAGAAGGTCACTGAACTAACAGTCATTACTGAAGCACTAATACATCATATGGTAACCAAATGGATACTTTATACTAAAGAGAAGTGTTAACAGGGCTCCATGAAACCTTAATTACACCTGACATAATTATACACAAACTCTATAAAGTATATAATCAGGATTAAATGGTTGCACTTCACCAAAAGAAAGTATTCATAAGGCTATATAAAGCCTTAATTACAAATGACATACATGAACCTACATAGACCTCTATAAATGTTTTAGTGATAAAACATTATGTTAATTGTACGGTATATTTTTTCTAAAAGGAAATGTTCTTAGTGCTACATAAAACCTTACAACTGACATAAACCTTCATAAACGTTTATGAAGGTATGAAATGTATCAGGCATTAATACGTAATGTTAACTAAGTGGTTAAAGTTCTCTAAGGGGAAATGTTCATGTTGTGCTTTATGTTACTTTTTAATAAGCAAAGAATAATAATACATTATGTTACATAATATTAACCAAGTGGTTTCATTTAAGTTGAGGGAAGTCTTTATAGTGTTATATAAATTACAGCTGACAGAAATCTACATAAGCATGTATGAAGGTACTAAGATATAAGTTGCTTCTTCAGCATTAGCACATTATGCTAACTAAGTGGTCGTATTTTATTTTAGTAAAGTGTTTATAGGCCTACATGAAACTTAGAACTTGTTTAACTTTACATACGCATGTATAACGTTATAACATGTTCATATAGCATTAATGCATTATGTCAATTAAGTACTTGTTGTTCAGTTTTTATAAAGCTAATAACCCTCCACTGCAACTAATTTAAACCTACATAACCGTATTCAGCAAATGACCAAGTGGTTGCTTTTTACTAAAAAGAATGTGTTTATAGGGCTACTTAAAAGCTTAATAACAACTGACGTAAACATTTATAAGTTGTAAAATATAAATGTAAAAGTTAAGTGTGTACAGGGTCAGTTGGAGCCTTAACTATAAACATAAACATCTATAAGTGTTCATAATAGGATTTGTAATTATTCATTATAATAAGTGTACATCATTATTATAGTTGAATGCTGGGAATTTCCAGCACACAGTGTTACACAGGGCGGTGAATTCAACGGTGGCCCTAAATGTTAAGGGGAAAATTTTATCCCAGCACTGAGAAGCCTTTAAAAAGCCGTTCTATCCTCTCCGATAATCAAGACGAATGTTGTGTGTGATGTGAGACCTCTACAATCTCACACACTGACGCCTTCTCTCTGCCTTTGGCTCAGACCCGGCACTGAGATTTATATACTGTGTCGTTCGGTTTGGACCTTTATGTGTTGGATACTGGTGTGGATGCGGTTGTGATTATCTCCGAGAACCCACGCTAGTGCTATAGAGGCAAAGAAAGCTATGAATCATAGGCAAGTTAAACAGAGGTTAAAAGAAATGGCTAGTTTTATTCATGCTAGTCTCGTTGTTTTTTTTTTTTTTACATGAAAGCTGGGTAGTAAATACATATCCTCAGATGGACTTTTCTCATGAAGCTCATATTCATAAGCCTGAGCCTAAGATTGGTCACATTCCACATTTGGTCCCCATTTGCTGTTTTAATAAGCTCAATTTTCCTGGGCAGATGTTCCACAAGATTTTGTGAAGCTTTGAGACCATTCAGGAAAAAGGGTTTTAGTAAAGTCAGATAGGTGAGATGAGCAGGCCTGGGGTGCCTCAATAGGGTCGAGGTCAGAGCTTTATAGCAGGAGATCTTCCACTCCAATCCATGTAAATCTGATCTTCATGGGGCTGGCTTTGTGCACAGGGGCACATGCTGGAACAAGTTTAATCCTCTAATATTAAGTCAGGGGAAAATTGAATGCTAGGGCATCTAAAGGCATCCGATACAAACGTTTAGCTTTTAATTTTTTGCAGTTTGACAAGGAACCACATATGGCTGGAAAATTCAGGAGATCCAATATAGTGAATATCTGTCAGATCTTTATTGTGATTACTGTGGGATTAAGTTTTGTATTAATACGGTGCTTCTTGGAATTTTTATAGCTGTTGATAAAGGTACCATTCACTTTATGACAAACCGCATGTCATTAGTTATCAATTTTGTTCAGTGCAACACTTGGTATCATAAGAAATTGTCTATAGCACATTATCAGAGCTTTATGAGGAAAAAGTGTTCTTCACCTTTCAGAGATTTGAAACGAGTCTTACATGGATGTGAAAAAGAAACTGATCCATGCTTACAGAGACTAGCAAACCGAGACTAGCATCTACAAAATATTTTTACCTGCCCCTCGATGAAACATTTCTGCTAATCACATGAAGTGAACATTTAGAAGATGCATTTTGTTATGAATCTGAGACAAAATATATAAAACGTAATCGGATCCGATTTCACCAGTCCGTCCCAGTCTTTGAAGGCCACAGTACAAAAGCTAGCTCAAGGCTAAATTAGCGCTAGCTTCGGCTAGTAATAATGCTAATACAGGACAGGTGAAGCGTGTCGATTAAACCGAATACACGACCGTGTAGTAGATGTAGCCAGAATAAAACACGGTTATTAAAAATCAAATGTCCCCGAACGTCATTTGCGTTTGGAATTCGCTGAAGAACGTAGACGAGCGAAAGCCAAAGCGCCTCGTTCCGCGTTCCTTGTTGGAAAGATCGGAATTTTTCTACGCAGCCCAGAATGATATTAGTAATGGATGGAGCTATTTGGCATTCCTAAAGCAGAAGCGATATGGCTGGATTATTCAAAAAAATAAAAACAAAATGAAAAGAATGGGAGAAAAAAAAAACCTGAGTTATTTAGAGTTATTTAAATCAATCCTGAAAGAAATCAAGGACTTTATGTAAGCAATGTCATTGGTTATACCAAAAATCTGGCAAAAAATATTCAAAATACACACAATGTGGACAAAAGTATTGGGACACCCCTCTTAAATTCATGTGTTCAGACCCATTGTGGGTCAAGTCAAGCACCTCACCATGGAATCTGCATTTACATTTATAGGGAAATTTCAGGAACGGGACTGTAACAGGACGTCAGCTTTGTAATACGTCGGTATAAACACTGAGAAAGGATTTGGAGGTTGCTCAAGTCCTGGGGCTTGTGCCACACAGCACTTTGTCACTTCACGCTCTTTAAATTGTCAGCGAAAGTGGAACTGACCCTGGGACATTCGTTTTCCTCCCAGGTGGGTCGTCCTCTTCAACTTACACGCTGATAATAGCTGTCGAGTTATTTCCAGTGAGTCTTCAACCTTGGTCTAGACACACACACACACACACACACACACACACACACACACACACACACACACACAAACACTCACACACACTCACACACACTCACACACACTCACACACACACACACACACACACACCAACACATATCTGTCACACTTTCATATCTTATTTTAACAGATCACGGCTCTTTCTGCTTTTTATTCGAACAGATCGCACGGGCGACATGAAAACACTGCCTTCTCATCACGAAGCCCGACACGTCCACGTGTTGTGTTCGGGTTTATTAATAACCCCAGTGTCTGTGTGGAGAAAGATTAATGTTGTGGGATTAGAGAATTTGCTCGGTTGTTTTGTTGAATTATGGAGATGTTTGTCTCGAAGATTGGAGTGTAGTGCAGCGAAATGTAGACCTGGAAAAACACAAAAACACACTGCGATATGTTTCGTCCTCAACAAGGCTACAAGCATAGATCTTTTTGTAGTCTAAACCTCTCATGTTGTATACATGATATATTGCATTCCCTTTTTTGTAGACTGCGATATAATTGTTTTATTTTTTTTGTGTGTATATACATTTTTCACATCGGTTTTTGATGGGGCTAAAACTTGAGCTGGAGATAGAATGATATCTTTTGTACATGTTCCTGGCCATGAGCTTCAGGATCGTGTTATCAGACTGTTCAGATTGAGCTCCTTAATGCTTAAGGAGCTTCGTAAATGTCAGAGTTGTTAGACTTTATTCATTATTAGCCGGTCAGATTTTAAAATTGAATTAATTTAAAACTAAAAGAATTGACATTTGACTTGTGGGCGACGACGACTTCTTGTTCTTCTTTCAGCTGCTCCCATTAGGGGGCGCCACAGCGGATCATCCGTCTCCATACCCCCCTGTTCTCTTCATCTGCCTTTTTCAACCCAACTACCTGCATGTCTTCCCTCACCACATCCATAAACCTCCTCCTTGGTCTTCCTCTTTTCCTCCTTCCTGGTGTCTCCATCCTCAGCATTCTCCTACTGATATACCCCATGTTCTTCCTCTGCACATGTCCAAACCATCTCAATCTCACCTCCCTCACCTTGTCTCCAAAAGGTCCTACATGCGCTGTCCCGCTAATAAACTCATTTCTAATCCTGTCCATCGTCGTCACTCCCAACGAACATCTCAACATCTTCAGCTCCGCTACCTCCAGCTCCACCTCCTGTCTTTTACTCAATGCCTCTGTAAAAGATAAAAAACAAACCAACAAATAAATAAATACAATTATTTCAGGAACACATTAAAACTATCCTTGTTGTAAATTCGATGCTTCAGGAACGCTTCAGAAAAACACAAGGATCAAAAACTCATCGTAGCAGGGAATCGTGTTTCTCGAAAAGCTACACTTGTTTATTAGATGAACAACTGACCGCTATTAACTTGACATGTGAGTGAGCAGCATTTCCCTTGAACGTTGCCTGCGTTGCCCTATTCAGTGCCATGGAAAAAAGAACAGTAAAGATGAGTGTCATCCATCAAACGGTGATGACTCGAGTCCCTGTACGGGTCTGGTCCAATTTAAACCCGATCTTCAAAACAGCATGAGGACGTGGACGAGCCTCAGTGGTCCATCTGCTCTCGGGCACACAGTATAATATACAGGAAAGACATTTCAAATAACACACTCTCATTCAAAACGAAATAACATCTCTGAATCGAATTCAGAAAGAACTCTTACAGTGAGGTTTTTACTCCTCTGTCATTCATTCTTTCTTTCTGTTCGGCTCCAGGATCACATCTCCTTTCAGGATCGAGGAAAATGATCCAAAACAATGTGCTTTTATATTTTCCGGATTCATTGTAATCTGAATTTGTTTGTTGGAAGAAAACAGGAAAAACCTAGGAATGAAAAACTATCCCAAAACTAGGAATATTAAAAAGTATTGGAACATGCAAAAGTATTGGAACATACATACGTGCTCAGCTGATGCTACAAAATAAACTTCATGAAAACACAACACACACAATAAGAAACAATAAAATCAGGTGATTGGGAATAAGAGAGGGGAACTTGGAGACTTGAACTAGGAGACCCAAACCAATTCCAGCATGACGATGCTCATGTGCACAAAGCCGGCTCCATGAAAATCTGCTTTCCATGGGTTGGAGCGAAAGATCTCCAGCTACAGAGCGTTTAACCCTATTGAACACCTTTGTTCAAGGACCTGATTTTACACCCTTTTAGCTATCTAGTGAAACATCTTTCCAGAAGAGTGAAGGCTTCTATAAGGGCAAATGGAATCAAATTTAAATATTGAATTGGATGTTCAAAAAGCACATACACATCTAATGCTCATGTGTCGGTAAAATTACGTTTCCAGGTACGATCAATGCACAGAGACTTATGTAGCGTTTATAATGTAGCATAATAAATGTATAAGGCATCACTGGTGGGATCCAGATTGGCGTTATTTATGCTAATGCATTACACTTCAGAGCATTGTCTATTATGCGTTATGAATTGTTAATAAGTTCTGTACAGGAGTAAGGGCTTTAATTGTCTGGTGAGGCTGTGAAAGGCTGGGGAAGGAGAGCCGAGTGAAGAGCGAGGGAAAAAGGGAGGGAGGAAAGCCAGAGAAAGAGAGATCACCCTGAGGCCATAATATTAACCAGAAAGCTTTTTCTCAGCACAGTGCCGAAGACGAGGTCCAGTTAGCGCGCTCAAGCGTAATGTGGAAAACGAAAAGACGTGATTTTACACGAGAAATACAAATTGCTTATTTGAATAAATATGGATAAAGGAACATGTTCGGTAAAACGAGCAGCCTGTAATTCTGAAAAGGAGCAGATTATATTAAATGAAATGTAAACAGTATCATTTTGTCGTGTTTTCTTTTTTTTAACGCCGATTTATCCACTGAAGCCACACAATATACTGTGTATATATATATATATATATTGTGTCGCTTCAGAGCAAACACTTTTTCACACCACTGTGTGTATATATATATATATATATACACAGTGCATGGTGCATGTTTGTCACACATTAATGTTTCAGATCATCAAACTAATTTACATGATAGTAAAAAAATAACACAAGTGAACACAACATGCAGTTTTAAAATGTCATTTTTTTTAATTATTGAGGGAAAACTAAATCCAAAACTACATGGTCGTGTGTGAAAAAGACACCTATTTGAGCATTCTTTAACACTGTGATGTCCCACAACAACACACAACATTGTTCCTCCAAGACCGAGGTGCTACACATAACAACGTAAAACACTACATTTAGTGCAAAAAAAAACTAATATTCCTATACGGTAGAATGTTACCAGGTTCTGCCCTGAGCACTGTGTCTTGCTCTATACAGTGATGGTTTTCACTCCGCCGGGACACTGATTTATTTATTGCCCTCTTTTTTCCCGATACGGATGGTTGCTCTGGTGCAAGGCCAGCGTAAAGTGTTTGGCTCAAGGAGACGATGGCAGGGGCAGGTGAGATGGTATTAGTAGCTTTCCTGCGTTCAGTGAGTGTATTCTGCTCCCTAGGCCTTTTTCCCCCACAATCACCCACCAGCCAGGAGAGAACTCCTCAACAACTGGATTTAGGTCCACAGCCAAAGCAGCACAAATGCTGGCCTGAGTCTGATTTAATTCTTAATTTACACACACAAACACACACACACACACACACACACACACACACACACACACACACTGTTGGGTGTGATGGGGGCATTGGGTGTAATTAGTCTCTTGGTCATAAGCAAAGGCTTATGCCAGCTGATAATAAAAAAGGCCTCTAGGAAGCACTGAACACATTACAGGACTGGAAATCAAAATGAGAAAGTGGCGCATGGCGCATAAATTAAAACACGAGGCGTAAATTTGAATAAACCAACACACGTGCATTGCCGTTTTCCATCAGCGTATATGATGCAGGTACCTGCGGTGAAATAAATCTAGTGGTGTAACTGTACACAAAATTCACGGTTCGATACGTACCTTCCTCATAACAGTTATATATTTATATATATTTATATAACATAAATGTTAAATGTAACATAAAATCGCTTGTCGTTTTTCTTTTTTTATTAACACAGTTAATTATTATTAGTAATTATCATTATATTATTAAGTGATTGCTTGGTTAAATAAGATATAAATAATTAAAAATATTTTATAAAAGTAAAATAGAATAAATTCAATGTATGCAAAAGACTTTTTTATTATATTGATTAAATCGAGTAATGAATTAAATTGACGCAAATTAAATTCATTAAATAAATGAAAAAATGTAATTATGTAGTTTACATCTGTTAGACCTCATTTGGGTAATACAGATGTGCAATACTGTGTGTGTGTGTGTGTGTTTGTGTGTGTGTGTGTGTGTGTGTGTGTGTGTGTGTGTGTGTGTGTGTGTGTGTGTGTGTGTGTGTGGGTGTGTTACATTTAATATTAAATTCTCTAAAGATATGATCTGCTTAACTTTTCTACTTATTTTAGCAGACTTTAATAAACGTATTCATTCTTTCCATCCTTCATTTATTCGCTCCCTCGTTATGCAGAATTGTCCGAATTTTCTCCTTTTAAGAGAAATTCTTGAGGTTGGACATAAAACGTTAAAGAATCCAATCCAATCTAATCATTTCCACGTTAGCGGCTAACGCTAGTGCTATGGATTTTTTTAAGGTTTTATTTCCAGCTTTACGAATTTCTTCATAATAAATTATAATTAAAGAGCATGAAAGTGTTCATATGGTCGAATCAACTAACTTTCTTTGGGAGAGTGGGATGAAGCAGTGATTTTTAGCACTGCAGCTTGTTAGGTTTTTCTTCTCGGATTTCTTTTTTACTTCTATCTAATGCCTTGCGGTGTTTCCCAAAGATGGGAGTCAGACAACAAAAAATAGACACTATATTGGCAAACACCGAACAGTGCACTTTGAAGATCACCTTCCACATTTAGTCTTCATTTGTTAATAATTTTCACTTTTTCCGGGAAGATTTTCCACCAGATTTTTTGGAAATTTGTGCTCATTCAGACACAAGGTGACACTTTATTAATTTATTTATGTTCAATAGGTTTTATAGCAGGAGATCTTCCACTCCAACCATCTTCATGGAGCCTTTGTGCTCAGTGGCATTGTAATGCTGGAACAGTTTTTCAAGCTCGAGTGAAGAAGAAATGTCACGCTACCGCATCCAAAGATGTCCAATTGTGTGCCTCCAAATTTGTGCTAACAGTTTGGGGATGAACCATAGTGAGCTTGAAATGCTGGGTGTCCCAATACTTTTGGCAGCACCGTAACTAGTTTCATATTCAGAAGACGTTTGTGTGTGTGTACATGCTGGTGTGGTCAGATGTAGAGAGAGATTAGTCATCTTGACCATCAGGAGTTTGTTTTATATGCGTCCAGGCTTCTTTTTTTTTTTACTGCCAAAGATACTGCCATGTAGTGGATCTTAATTTTTTGCTAACCTTATGAATGAAAAAAGAAAAAAAAAAATATGAGACACTTTAGAAATAAACAAAACGTTGAAAAAGAGCATTTTTATTAAGAATCTATTTCCCGCCTCCACACGCTGACCGTCCGGCTGTACTGCGAATCTCGACCTCACACCAATGTGTTCCTGTTAATTTATTTCTGAAAAAGAAAAAAAAAGCCGCTACACATTACCATCCCCGTGCTCCTCTCTAGCATATGCTGCAGCGTGTATTAGCGTTGACACATCCAGCTGGAGGAATGCGTGTTGTTTCTGTGTGGGCTTTTTAGGCGAAACGTTGTTTTCAGAGCCTGAAGGACTGCGACAAGGCAACATTCGAGGGTAAATCTGGGGGTAATTAGACTGTTGGCTTATGTAGCGGGGAAGATTTTGTATTTTAAAGTCTTGAGGAAGCGTTGGGATCGATATGAGACTGGAAAACAAAAAAATGATTGCGGTATTTAAAAGAAGATGAATCGAGTCACAAAGGGCTATAAATCCATACCACTCGAGGGGATGCGGTTAGAGGAACATTACTAACAACTGAGGAAGTGAAGTTCCTGTTACCACCCTGACGTTTCATAGCACATTAAATCCGACTAATGTTAGGAAACTGGGGTCAGAGCGCAGGGTCTGCCATGATAAAGCATCCCTGGAGCATAGAGGGTTAAGGGCCTTGCTCAAGGGCCACACAGTGGCACCATAGTGATACCAGGGCGTAAAACTCAGACCGTCCAATCAGTAACCCAGAACCTTAACATTATATAATTAACCTTATATAATGTTTTTATACCTGCCTGATTCATCTCTGCACCATACCACAATAAGGGTGTTTTCTCCAAATGGAGACCACTCTGTGCAGCTGGGGATGGTTCCACCTCAACAGCTTAAAGATCCATCAAGTTCCTGACCGAATTATGAACTTTGAGGATGGATTTGGACTGTAATTAATATTAATAGTCTACTCCAAAGTTTTGCATTTTAGCTCCCACCACTGAACATCTCAACAATGATGGAACTGTAATAAACGCACATTCGGTGATGAGGATGGGGATTTCTTTTGGAGTCTGGTTCCTCTCAAGGTTTCTTTCTTATTCCATCTCAGTTTCTTTGTGAAGTGCATCATCAGTGCTGATGAATGAAGACGGCTACGATGTGGCCTGAAGGTTCTCTAAAAGTGCTGTTTTCATTACGGCCACATTATGAACATAAGTTTTATGCATTTTATAATCGGCTGGTTTACATTGTTGTTCTCCGCAGTTCGATTGTACCGTCTTTGCATTTTAGTGAGAAATTTTATATACATATTTATAGACAAATGTATTGGGAAACCTGACTTTTCCAGCCATTTGTGGTTTTCCCCCAAAATGTCACCACAAACTTTGTAGGCACATAATTTTGATGCTATAGATTGAAATTCTCTCTTAACTTGAAGTAGGAGACCCAAAACCTGTTCCAGCACGACAATGCCCCTGTGCACAAAGCCGAATCCATGAAGGTCTGCTTTCCTGACATGTGAACACTAAGATCAGAACCTGACTTTACTAACACTCTTGTAGCTGAATGAGCACAAATCTCCACAAAATCTAGTAATACATCTTCCAAGAAGAATGGAGGTTCTTATAACAGCAAATGGGGAATAAATATGGAATAAGGTGTTGATAATGTGGGTGTAATGAATACAGAAGTAATGAATACAGTGCTGTTACAGATGTGGTCATGCTGCTAAACAAAAGTTAGATCATGAGTCAGAACCTTAATGGAGCATAATGTAGATCAGCCAATGGAAAAAAAAAGAAAGGTTGATAACCAGACAGAGAAATTGCTTCATCTGGTAGCTTGATAAACACAATTTCAAAAAAAGAAAAAAAAAACGTATTTGTCCGAACAAAGTCTCATTGCGAAGTGCATTATGAAGTCTGATGAGCGAGGACACATACAACGTGGCTTGGAGGTCTTTTACGCCGAGCGCGACGCACGTTTTCTGCGAGTGTAAATTAACATTTGCACGTTTGCACGTCACGGAAATGAATACGCTAATTAAATGCGATTTCGTTCCTATTATACCGAGAGAGCGAAGTGCCGAGTGCGGAGGGTGAAAAACGCAACCTCGGATCTCATCAACTCGACAAACACACAGAAATAGATAGAAAAAAAACTAAACACAAAAGAACAGGTGATTTAATAGAGAAAAAGAAAGAGAGAAAAAAAATACGCTAAGAAAAACAGGTGGTATGGCAGAAATTTTCATTCTCGCAGGGAGAAAAACTTAGTTTAGCATTCGCAGAATTCATGCTAAATTATTAAAAAAATATCTCTGTGTGTGTGTGTGTGTGTGTGTGTGTGTGTGTGTGTGTGTGTGTGTGTGTGTGTGTGTGTGTGTGTGTGCGTGTGTGTGCATTTCCTCATTGCTCATGCAGAAACAGCAGTACTTGATTGCTAAACTGAGTGAAATAATGAACTGAATGAAGCAGATATAAAATTTGCACACCGGAGTCCCAAAAGACGAAGTAAAGTTCATACATCTGTTTTCTGCATTTAATTAATAATGAATTAAGTATTCAAAATCTCCGCGTGCAGAAAGGAAACGTATCGAGCGAGCGAAATAATTATGCAGCGTGTCGAATGAAATAAGATGCTAAAGCCAAAAATTATCTCTTTCGCCTAAATAAAGCTTTTTATCAGCAACGTTAGAACAAAATACCAGTAATATCAATAGACTTTATTAAAAAAAGGATTTTACAGAATATATTATCAGTGGTCCTCATTTCAAATATGTAAAATTCCTCAGGGTTTATAATAATGATAAATATGACCTGAATGCAGGTATGACATTTACAGAAGTCTGTTAGAAGGATCTGTTTTTTTCAGGGCTTTAATAATAAAATTAAATCAATATGAAAAATAGGATATTAAATAAATAAGTTCAATGTAATTTATATAAAAGAAAAGAAAGAAATGCTAATTAAAAAACAAAAACAGCAGCTAACTTCATCTGTTACCCAAAAACAATGAAGCTATTTGAAACAAGTCTAGACAAATAGATTTATTCTAGCTATTTAAAAAGGGGCAAAAATATTGGCACCCTATAACATTTACGAAACTCGGCAGAATCATTTATCCAGAGCAACTCACATTAATCACTTTTTTTTTTTTTACTGTTGTTCTGTGAGCATGGCTTTTCTTTTTTTTTTTTCCTTATTCACAGTGAATAGGCTCTGTTTTCTATTTTCGCATTTGTATTTCTCGTATGCAATTCACAGCCTTTGATTGGTGTTATATCACATGCCCAATTATGCCTCTTTGATAAACTTTGCTTCTTCTCCTCATGGCTTTCAAGAGCCAAGAACACGTGCAAAAAAATAATAATTTGCATTCATCGCTTCACACAATTACACAACAAAGAGCTACAGTCCTCTCCTGGTCAATTTACATACTGCGTTCGCCACAGGAGCAGCGAGTGTACATCCACAACACTTTATATACTCGTTATATCATGGCTCGTGTCTCAGTGACCAAGTTTACAAGCTGGCGTGTCCCCACATGATGAGATCTCTGGCTGTTTAAGTATAATAAAAGTTCTGGATGGACGATGAGATCAAGTCAGACCTTCCTGACCCTAATGGGTGACCACTTTACCATCTGTAATTGAATTAATGAGAGCAAAAAAAGAATCCTACAAGATCTCGAGGTAAAGCTGGAGAAAAGAGATATACTAAAAGAAGGTACGAGGAAAATCGTGGGGATGTTAGGAGAAACCGATGTTGCCTGCAAATGAGTGAATCTTTAATCAGACCATGTGCGGTCATTAGAATACAGGACTTTTGTATTCTCTGAACGCACTCAGAGTCTTTTTAATTCTGTTATTTTTCTTTTTTAACCCTCATGGTGCCATTAGAAATCTGGCAAATGAGCAATGGGTCCAAAGAGGAACGAGAACATTAAAGAGACAAATCTTTGTACTTTGCCTGTAAATGTGTCATGTATTATATAAATGTTTATGCTACAGTACACATATTAGTGACCTTGTGCTTGTAGTCGCATTTCGTGCTTCTTACATCATTTGCTACGACTTTAACTATGTAGCTAGCATGCTAGTGCTTTAAAAATAGCTTATTAACTATTATTAGCATTAGAACTACAGTTCTAGTACAATGCAAAGCAGAATCTGAACTAAAAGCCTAAAAACCATAGCTCTATTTTTATTTTTATTTTTTTTTTATTTTGGGTGTTTTGGGTGTTTGTCCTGATCTGTGCAGTGTGAGATAGCAAGCTAACCTAATTGCATGGATTCATAGCTAGCTAACATTTTTGCATCAAATCCTGCTCTGACAACATCCGACTATTAAGCTGACATTAAATAGCTATTAAGCTATTCAAGTTGACTTTGAATGCATAATGCCTGAAAATAGCGAGTCATTAATATGTCATGGCCAAATAATTGGGAGCAAAAAGAAAGATTAGGAAAACTAGTGCCATGGTATTCTGTGTTCCCGGTACCAACACTGCATCCAGCTAGTAAAACGAAATGAGAACATAAGAAGGTGAGGGAACACCTAGGTTTTTATTGTATTTGAGACACATGCAGGTTCCTTTTGATTCTCTGCAATATTCTAGAATTGTTTTATTTCATTACTTTAGAATTGGAAGAAAGTTCTGTGCTGTCAAAATGAAATTTTTGTCTTTAAGAGAAGATCTTGTGTAAGACCAGGAGAGAAGATGTGATCAGACTCCTTCATCCCCACAGTCAAACATGGAGGTGGACGCTTAATGGTTTGGTGTTGTTTTGGGGCAGGAAAGGTTCCGAAATGTAAAAGGAATCTTGAACCAACACGGCCACCATTCCATACTTCAAAATACGCCATGCAGTTCCCGGCTGTACTGTGGCTTATTGGATCCGACTTCACCGTACAACAAGGCGATGAGCCGAAGCGTTATTTAGAGAGCAAACAGTCGTCTGGAGTGATATCTATCATGGAATGACCTGCCCAGTCACCGCACCTGAATCCTATTAAACCGGTCTGGGATGAACTGGATCACAAGTCACCCAGAAGGGAGTCTACAAAATGCTGTAAATATAAATGTAAAATGTATTACAAAATTCTAGAGTGTAAAGCCAGCTATCGTTTTGCACTCACCAGGATTTACGAGGCCACTGGGTGTAAAAAATATCACGAACAGCATCCGCCTTGATAAAAGAGTCTGACTGGCTTCAGAATCGAATACATACCGCATTTGCGAACGTCAGGCCACTCGAACACACTCAGCAACTTTTCACGAAACACAAGCAAAGTCAATCAGCATCGACTCGCGCTGCTCGAGTCCTCGGCTATAAATCCTAATACCCGATTCTGAAAACAAACTCCTTGCAGTGCTTGACTAGCACTTAATCAGTGTCTAATCTGTTTACGTTCACATTCCATTGTGCCTTGATAAACTGCACACTCCAAGTGTTTGCCTGCTAAAAGTAAACACTCCATTGTTTGAGCGGAGCATAAATTACGGCACCCGGCGCTGCCCTAACAACTCTTTAATTCATAATTCAGGCCTTGTTGTTGCTTTATGAACATGATAAAGTGGCCGAGCTCTTTGGCTGGCTGCGCCGTGCTACTCTGGGGTGACATTGCAGCTTTATCACGCTGTAGTGGCGACTCTCGCTAACTCATTACGCATGCACTCTTCAAGCAAACAGATATTAAAGTTGCTGCGATTATTGCTCATATTTGGCCTCTCTATATCCCATGCCAGCTCTTATAAATCTCTGCTTTTAAGGCTCGGCGGAGGAAAGTGTGCGCTTTCAAGGACAAAATGAGCGTGGAGATGGTAAAAGAAATACTCGGGTAGTATGTACTGTAGGCTGCGTCTCATATTGCTCAAAAAGGAAAAGCGTGTAACGGGGGCATCGATAGCAGAGCAGAGGAGGAAGCTGAGATTTCCTGAATATCAAAATAAACAGGGGTCATACCCGTTTCTCCGAAAGTCCTATACAAGCAACATCGGATTGTAACCTTTTAGTCACCTCGCTTTGTTTAGCTTTGCAATGGGGCTGCAATTAAATTTATGAATCAATTTTGAGTATGTTGTACGGTTTAGAGACAGTGGCATTGAGTAAAAGACAGGAGGTGGAGCTGGAGGTAGCAGAGCTGAAGATGTTGAGGTTTTCCTTGGGAGTGACGACGATGGACAGGATTAAAAACGAGTTTATTAGAGGGACAGCGCATGTAGGACGTTTTGGAGACAAGGTGAGAGAGGTGAGATTGAGATGGTTTGGACATGTGCAGAGGAGGGACATGGGGTATATCAGTAGGAGAATGCTGAGGATGGAGACACCAGGAAGGAGGAAAAGAGGAAGACCAAGGAGGAGGTTTATGGATGTGGTGAGGGAAGACATACAGGATGGACAGGATTAGAGGGTTTATCAGAGGAACAGGTAGGACGTTATGGAGCCAAGGTAAGATGGGCATGATTGAGATGGTTTGGGCAGAGGAGGGACATGAAGTATATTAGAAAATAATAGGCAAAGACTTTATGATACCACCTCTTATAACTGAGCAATAGAGGATTAAGGGGCATTGCTCAAGCACTCAGCAGCTTGGTTTTGCTGGGATTTGACTTCATGACCTTCCATCTAGATTTTACCCATTGAGTTATCACTTGCTACAAACAAAAGATTTGGTCTAAAGACCATGTGCTTTTAAAAGTCCACACTTCCGCATACACCTGGGCCATTATGCCTTCACCAGTCCTGCATGGATTGTGCACATTGTGGTCAAGTTCCATTTAATTAAACCTTCAAACTAATGAACCAACACTTTCCATTAACATTTACAAGATTCGTTTCATGATGTTTGGATTGCACAGCTTTATGTGTTTAAATCTCCCCTAAACCTGGACAGATTGGTAGCCCAGGTGCCTGAGAAGAGCAAATAATGTATATTGGTTACTGTATTTCTTACATTGAAAGAAAACCGTTTCAAACTTTTGATTTCTCAGTGCCAGGAAGCTCATGATCTAATCTTTCTTAAATCCTTCCACTATGTACACGAACAGATGATGTCTGGCTGGAAATTTGCTTTACTACTCATTATAGTCATTTAATTAGCTTGTGCAGATGCTAGAAATCTTTCCGGTGAAATACTTTGCATTTTCATCTCTCATTGAATAACGTCCTTACGCGAAGAGAGAACGCCGTGGCTGAAACGTTAGCCGAAAGGCAACGTAATACCACATAACCAGAGGAAGGAGTTACACGTTCACAGTTGTTTCTTTTAAGCTAATTACATACATTACGTCCGCCTCTTCACATAGCGCTAATCGTGGTGTTACTGTAGTCGGTCTAATTTCTACGAGTAATATAAGTCATCTCTCTGAGATAGAGCTGTTTTACTCTGGAAAGACTTTCGTTTTCAGCTGTTTGTCTATGAATTAATGACCTAGACTGCAAGGTGCTGGCATAAACACACACACACACACACACACCAAGTTGTTTTATGCTAATCTGTAGTGCTTTAATGATAAGCTTATTTGATGCATCCTGACATTTTGAAACAATTTATTCAGTCTTCTTTGCAAACCAGCACACACACACACACACACACACACTCACACACACACACACACACACACACACACGGTTCAAGCAAGCCTGTTTTTAATTCGAATATTGTGCGAGACAGCTGTGTTTCTCTGTCTGTCGAAATTAGCGCCACCTCTGCTAACATGTCTCCTGATTTAAATAAACAAGCCATGTATTTTATGGGGGTAAAAAAAAGACACTCGTAGTGAGGAGAGACCCATCTGCTCTTTGGCAGTCCAACACGGGACTGATAATTTGAGTCAAAGGCGCGAGCGAACATTTCATTCTCGGCTTGTCTCCGGCAATATGGCTGACCAACTGGATATGTTGCTGCCAATAGAGAGGTGTCAAAGCGATGAAGGGCCATGTTGTATCTTTTGCGCCAATCACACTGTGTCTGTCACTGTGTGAGTGAGTGACTGTATGAGTGAATGAGTGCATGTGTATGTGTGTGTGTGTGTTTTAGAAGCTGTTTGACAGAAGCTGTGAGACTTCATTGCATCTACGAGATAGAGGCTATTCTCACACTGACAGCTGCTCACCTCCTACAATAAAACAGCAGGGCAAATAACAGCAGTCTGGGCTAATTAATTAGCACTCCACTATTAACTAGCTGTCAGCGTTTAACGAATTAATGGCAGGATTATGGGTAGTTTAATTAGACGAGCGTGCTGACATGTCTAACAGGACGCAAATGTTGATGGTCAAAAGCAGATTTCGAACACAAAAGGGGTAATTATCTAATCGCCAAATTGGGGGAGAACAAAAACAACTCTTTGCTAGCATAAAAATAAAAATCCCACCGAAAAAAAGCCAAAACAGCGAGTTAAATAACACGTACAATGTACGGAAAAATGTGGACACCTGCGCGTAATATCATTCCACTTTTTGTGTATTATTTTGTGTTCTCTTATTAGAATCTCCACTCTTCTGGGAAGATGTTCCACTACATTTTGTGGATTTGTAGAGACAACCATGTCAGTAAAGTCAGCTACTGATGTACAGTAGGTGAGGTGAGGAGGTTCCTGGGGTGCAGTCTGCGTTCACATTCATCCAAAAGGTGTTCAGTAGAACTCTATAGCTGGAGAGCTTCCACTCCAACCCATGTAGAGCAGATCTTTATGGAGCTGTCTTTGTGCACAGGGATATAGTCAAGATGGAACAGGTTTGGGTCTCATAGTTCAAGCGAATGGAAGAGTTCATGCTGCATCCAAAGACATTCTATACAATTGTGTGTGAATTTTGTGGTAACAGTTTGAAGAAGAACCATATATCTAAGTGGAAAGTCAGCTGTCCCAATACTTTTGCATGTATCGTATAGCAAACTAAACATATTTCACTACTGGTCTGTGTTTCTGTATTAATATTAAATATAAATACAGATCGATTTTTTTATTTTTTTATTTCTTAAATCCATTCTTCTGTTGCTGTTTGCGTTCTTCTATCCATCCTTCTGTTCATTCATCTCTATTATTCTGCCAATCAACTATTAGTTTTCACTTTCTTATCATCAAGCCAAGCATCCATCTTTCCATTTGCCTATTCAGTCATCCATCCATCCATCCATCCATCCATCCATCCATCCATCCATCCATCCATCCATCCAATCCTACCATCCATCATTCTTCCATCTGTCTATCTCAGTGCTTGTACATCCACCCACACCACACATCCATACTGTACATGCACTGCTTATTCTGAGGGGTTTGCACTCATCCTTTCATTCAAAAATCAATTCATCCTCCCATTCATCTTTTAGACTTTTTTTTATCAATATATTCATTCACCCAACTCCCAGCGGATTCTCCCTCCTACTCAGGATTTCCCTACATCCACTCATCTACTTATCTTTCCATCTATCATTCTATTCAGGATTGCATTCATTTAGTCAAAAGCTTCTGGATCCATCCATCCATCTATACATCCACAGATTCATCTATAGAGCCATGCATCCATCCATCCATCCATCCATCCATCCATCCATCCAACCATCCATCTATCCATCCATCCAACCATCCAGCCTTATACATTATCATTCTGTTAATTTACACACAATTGTAATTCCATTCATCCACTCCACATTCTATTATCTGTCAATCTATCTATCTATCTATCTATCTATCTATCTATCTATCGATCTATCGATCTATCGATCTATCGATCTATCGATCTATCTATCTATCTATCTATCTATTCATCCAGTCATGCAACATTCCAATGGATATTTTCATCCATCCATCCATCCATCCATCCATCCATCCATCCATCCATCCATCCATCCATCCACAGATCCATCCATCCATCCATCCTTTTATACATCATTATTCTATTAGTTCACACAATTGTAATTTCATTCATTCACTCCACATCCTACTATCCTGCTATCCTGCTATCTATCTATCCATCCATCCATCCATCCATCCATCCATCCATCCATCCATCCATCCATCCATCAATCCATCCATCCAGATCCTGTGCATGCCATCAGTCACACAGCTGATGCCTTTCCATCATGACTTCATGACTACATGACCGCCTCTGTTTTCTGTACCACCTGCTTTATCAGTCCCCCACACAGGAGAAAATTTCTCCTTCAGGCTCATGATGCAGACTAATCATGGCCTAATAACAGCGCTGTCACACGCTCAACACTTCACAGCCAGACCTCATTTCTGTAAAACAACCCAGCCGAGTGCAGGACTGAGATTCCCAGAAGCAAGTTTCCAGGCATGTGTAAGCAAACATCTAGTTTTTTTATTATTTTTTTTTTATAATGGTAATATACCGAGCGCATCGGTTATGACAAGAACGTCACAGCCCTGAGGAGGGACAGGACAAATTGGAGCTCTTGTTATTTCGCCAAATTCTGTAGGAGGACATCGGGTCCAATATTTCAACACAATGAATCCACCAAGTTCATGGCAGAGCTCAAAAGCCTGTTCGAATATAAAACAAGGAGCTGCGGATTTTGCGGAATCTCGCTGCCGGTTCAGAGAGGATGCACCTACTACACTAAGATCTGTGTGTGTTTGAGTTTGAAGACGTGAGCAGATGTGAATGAATTCCGTGCACTTTGTAGGAAATTGATATTCAACACATGTTTGGAGTCAGGAGAAACAATAGGTGTATAGTGGGCAGATTGGTGAAGGTGTGTTATTATACTCGAGTGTCAACACAAGGCAGGTTAAAAGACTAAAAATAAATGTGTGTGTTGCAGTTAGACATTTCTATTTGTTATCTAATGATAAAAAAGACTATTGTCTTCATGTGTTTGTGAGAAAATCACAGCAGCTGCTTTCTGTACAAAAGTAAAATTAGATTGTTTTAGATAAATATACAAATGGTAAAAGCTTGAACAGTCAAAATATTTACTTGCGTACAGCGTCAAAGAATCAGTGTTTAAAAACCGCATTTGAGTTCTGAAAAATTACAAACACGTGTGCTACAGAAGGTATGTGCATTAAATACAGCACGTTCTATCACTCTTTCATTCACAGTCATATATTTATTAACCATGAATACTTCCCTCCATCCATCCATCCATCCATCCATCCATCCATCCATCCATCCATCCATCCATCCATCCATCCATCCATTTACAAATATCTATCTATCTATCTATCTATCTATCTATCTATCTATCTATCTATCTATCTATCTATCTATCTATCTATCTATCTATCTATCTATCTATCTATCCATTAATCCATCCATCCATTCATCCATTTAACAAATATCTATCTATCTATCTATCTATCTATCTATCTATCTATCTATCTATCTATCTATCTATCTATCTATCTATCTATCTATCTATCTATCTATCTATCTATCTATCTATCTATCCATCCATACATCCATCAATAATGGCATACAGTCATATATTTATTAACCATGAATACTTCCATCCATCCATCCATCCATCCATCCATCCATCCATCCATTTAACAAAGATCTATCTATCTATCTATCTATCTATCTATCTATCTATCTATCTATCTATCTATCTATCTATCTATCTATCTATCTATCTATCTATCTATCTATCTATCTATCTATCTATCTATCTATCTATCTATCTATCTATTAATCCATCCATCCATCCATCTTTTTTATCCATTAAAGTCAGGTACTGATGGAGGTGAGAAGGTGAGGAAACCTGTGGTGCAGTCTGTGTTCACATTCATCCCAAAGGTGTTCAATAGGGTTTATAGCTCTATAGCAGGAGATCTTCCACTCCAA